>NC_090445.1:206508306-206811336 GCF_031143425.1 Pleurodeles waltl | reverse complement strand
GAAATGCTTATCTCCCTTCTTTTTCTTTTTCTTTGCACCATTGTTTTAGCCAAAGACATGACGCAGCACCTTATTCTTTGAATACGATATATGTGGGTGTATCTTCTGGTGGTGTAATTTCTTCTTCTGTAACTGGAATTTGCACATCTCCCCTTAGGGCGCTCTTTATTGCCTTGAAAAATTTAATTTCTGCATTTTACACTACATTTCAATTGAATCAGGAATTAAATTTCAATCCCAAAATCCTTTTCGTCTACCTTCTCAACCAATTACTCTTCACGGTTGTCCACTAATCGGTTCTCGGCTCTCCTCACTAACCAACCTATCCCAGCGCGGCTCTCGTGATGTCACATTCACACATACAGCTGCTGACAAAGCCCTCCGGCTTGTCTTCCTCAGTTCAGATCCGTGCCAAGCTAAATGCAAATATTGCGAGCACATAAAAAAAAAGTCAACACACAACTTGTCTGTTTACTACAGGTAGGTAACACAATCGCTTCAGAAACCTTACTGAATTTTCAACTTCAGCTTTGCTCTAACAGATACTCCTTCTATCTCAGTTTCCCTGACTCGCAAGCAAAATTTGACCAGCAAATTTTACTCTCAACTGATCATTGGATCGTCCTGGTGCACATAGGTCTCAACAAATCTCCGTTGAAAACTATCACTCACTTTAACACGCACTCTGAGTTTGTTAACCACATTCCATTGACCTATTAACCAGACAAATTACAACATAAACCAAGTGTCCAATACACTTATACAATACTCCGTAGTCTTAGACCACTCAGGGTCCGTATACCAACAACCACGTGGGCAATGTTTGAGCACAAAGCACCACAAACATGTGAAGTTTGACAACTTCCCTACTCACATACTTTGGAGTACGCAAACTCCCTAACCAACTTCATTTGGAGTACACAAACTCCTAAAACAACTTAATTTGGAGTACGCAGACTCCCTGTTCACGCACAAACATCACAGTTCACCTGCGATTTGCTTGAGCTGTGCAGGCACAAAACCTATTTCATTCACACTCTCACTAGAAATGCTGAGAGCATCTTCAAACAAGAATTGGCAAACTCTAAGGGTTTGGGAAAGCCATAGTAGGCTCTTAGGGAGACATAGGCCCTCATTACGAGTCTGGCGGTCTTCTGACTGCTAGACTCCTGGTGGCAGTCCCACTACCTATGGGCTGGCGATGTGGACAGCCATATTACGGGTGTGGCAGTTTGGACTGTGCCAAACTGCTGCTTTCCCGTTCCTACCGCCAGGGAGTTCAGACCGTTGGGCTGGAGGTAAGCATCTCCGACCCAGCGGTCCAGTAAAGACCGCTGGTGGTATTACGAGTACCATTTCTGCTAGGGATATCGTAGCAGTATCACCGCCATGAAATCCCTGGTGGAAAGGCCATAGGCAAAAGGAAATTGCATTCCTTTTCACCAGTAGATGACTCCCCCACATCCACCCAAGAGCCCCCCACACTCCCTTCCCTTACAGCATTACCACTGCCACCCCTGAACCCTCCCAGTAACCCCCCACCTCCCGCTCCTAGTAGTAACCCACCACCTCCTGCATACACGTACTTACCCTCTACCCCCGATCACCATACAAACCCCCACATGCACGCATTCACAGACATGCACACCGTAACACTCACTCACTCACAACGCCCTTACACTCATGCACACATACACATGCAACCGCCCCCTCAAATCCATACACACACTCATACGCACAACCCCCCCCTTTTTGGACGGTCACCTTACCTGGTTGTCGAGGTGGCTGCCGCCAGGACCACACCAACACAACACCGCCACGCCGTTTTTTAAATTGAAATACGGCGGGCAGTGTTTTGTTGGCGTGGCGGTGTCGGCAGTGCAACTGCCACAGTACGACTACTGGTGGTTTTCCACCTAGAAAATGGCAGAAAGCTACCAGCAGTCGTAATATGGCGGTCTGAGGACTGCCGCGCTGGAAGTCTTTTGGTGGCCGCCAGCATGGCAGTAAGCGGTCTTATCCGCCAAAGTCATAATGAGCACCATAACCTTTCGGTTAACTACCAAATCTGACAACTTATGGTAGCCTCTGAAGGAGACTAACCATACAACTCTGCTACCAAGAACTGTGAGTGCGTCTGACCTTAATTGGTCTTTCATGATTTATTTATAAGGGGACGCGTTAGAGGTTTGATGGACCTTTTGACTATGCTTAGAGTGATTCCACCATGTACATACCCTTTACTCATAGTTAGCCAACAGCATCATAACTTTGTTCAACAAGTCAATTACCAAAACTTTGAGTCAATAATCGCCACGCACCATGAATAACCACGCCTTTGCTAAAAGTTAGAAAGTTTATTTCCTTATATTAACAATGCTAACATAACATAGATTAGTTTCAATACCAAATGATACACATATATGAACAACGCAAGCTGACCAAAGCATCAAAAGAATCTCAATTTAACTAAAGCATTAGCAATTAAGCATTTGTCAACATCTGGGCTGACAAACTAACCCTCCAATTAGAATAGCATGTTTGGACTTCATGCAAAAACAATTTTGGCAAATGTTAATTTGGAAAACACCCAACTAGGGCTCTATCAAAATAGCGGTTGGTACCTAAGAGAAAAGAACAAAAATCTAAAACTGAAACAATAGCATTTTGTTATACCTCTCCTCAAATGGATCAGAAAGCTGCGATTTCTCTTTGTCAGTTGGACATCCGTCTGGTCAGCATCAGGAACGAGCAGTTGAAGGGAATGGCTCATCCATGGGTGGGCTGTAAGTTAACTTAACCACTAAAAGGACATCAAGCTAAGGAATCAGAATTAACACAAATTCTATATGAGGATGGTTACCAAGCTAAGGAATCAGCCTTAACACTATTACTCCGTAAGGATGGTTATGAAGAAAAAGGAACATCTGGAACTGCTCAACTCCTCAAACAGGACCACTATGGGGTAAAGATGGCATAGAAAAGGTGAGCACTCTCCACAAAGTGTAGTCTGGATATATCAAATTCCCTAAAGCATTTTCTCACGCCGTCATTGGTCAGAACATCAGATGTTCACAGTAGACCCAATAAAAACTTAATCCTAAATCTAAGATATAACTAAACAGTCTTTCACACGTCGATGATTGGCTCCTGTACTCCTGTTCCCATCATCAGGATCGTCAGGTAATCCTTGCTTCAGTTAGTGCATCCATTGTTAGCTCCTGAAAAATATTCCTGTCCCACGCATCAAGTTCACAAAGTAACATTTTCTAGTACATAGCATCTCCACAAGCAGTTCTCATGAAACAGTTTAAGACATTTAAAAAACACTTGGTCAGTGCAGTGTGAACATTAATTCTCTACATTCACAAAACATTTATGAACATTATTATAACAATGCAGCTTAATATGATGTTTTGTTGACTAGACACAGACCTCTGAATTAATCATTGCCTAACATTAGTTAAACAAATACATAACATTAGTTCATTAATGTGATCTGACCTTCAGGAAGCGCCTCAAGACCTGGCTCTTCGAGCAGCAGCACCCCCCCGCCCCCTTCCCACCAGCGCCTTGAGACCCTTCCGGGTGAGTAGCGTGCTTAACAAATTACTGATTGATTGATTGATCCATTACTACATTCTTAAATAATTGTCGTATATTAATGATGGCCACTCAAGTGGGCAGATTTTCCATGACACACATTATTTTCTACGGTAGCTAAAATCATGTAAATTCTTAACCAAATAATAAATGCAAATTCGTTAGTGATTAATCCAGCTTTCACAATGTCACTTTCGCTACCCCTGGCATTGTGGTGAATTGACGTCCATATATTATATATGTCATTTCCAAACCCCTTTTAACATTTGTGGTAACATGCAGGTAGATATTACATACCTGTTAACTTTTTGAGACCACAATTGCAGTGCTGTAAATATAATTAACCAATGTCAGAGATACAGGCAAGTAGAGCGGTTCCCAAAGATTTTTCCCATGTTACGGAGAATTCTTCAGAATTTTTGGGCCTTGGGCCAGACAGATTTTGAAAACAACTTTACATTTTATTGCCTATTTTCTGCTAATGTATGCCTGCATCAATGTCAAATTATAAATATACATTCACACACCACACATCCACATATACATTTATATAGTTACAGACATTTGAGGCGGGTGGTGTTGTAGGGTGTTCCTTATAAAGGAGCTGCTCTCCACCTAATCCTGGGAATTTCCCAGAGTTCCGTGCCCCCTTTTTGCATAATTTGTGCAGCACTCTAAGCCTGAAAGGGTATTGTCTTGATTTATACTGGGTGCTGCTTTGTGTCTGGACAAAGCTATACCTCTCTGATAAACTCTGACTGGAGCAAAACATGTGCCTGGTTGATTTTATTTATTCCAAGTTGGCTTGGATGCTATTTTACCAATGCAAAGTTGTAATACTGTTCCTGGAGTGGTAAAAGGCTTTTGTCATTTTCCAGCCCTGCATTGATGGCTGATTCTCTGCTTAAAGATTTTGCTGTAAAAATGTCAAAAGGCTTTGTCACTCTCTGGCGCATCATGGAGGGCACTTGGCTAATCTTATGTTTAATTACTAGAGAAACAGCACTTTAGTCTGAGCAGGGCTGAGCTTACAGCAATGTCCTTCTTCGTGCTTAATATTTTTTTTTAAACAAAGTGTTAGGATTACTTCAAGTGAACAAGATATGATTTCATGCAGGGAAAAAAGGAAGATGGAGGAAATAATTTCTACATGTTCTGGGCTTACCCGCAACCATATTTAAAATGATATTTGGAACGTGGTATTCGTCAGGTTTTTCTACTGTTTGTTTGGATATTTTGCCATTACTTATAATCAATAAACCATGGCTGGGTGTGGCTCTGGAGTATGGAATGTGTAATCTATGCTGGGCCTGCACACAAACTTTAGAGCATGTTCTTTTTGTGTGCCCCACACTGTATACTAATTGTTGTTGTCTGTTGAAACCATTGGTTTGAATGCACAAGTTCACTCAACAAAAGTAGCTTTGCAACTTTTATATAATCCAGTAAAAGAAATGATATGTTTTTTTTTTTAAATAGCATTTTCATCTTTCTCAAATGTTTTTCAATATGTATTGATTATGTCATTTGTATTCTTTGTAAAGTGGATCTCATTGTAAATCTGTATCTTAAAAATAATGTAATGTTTTTCCTCCTTCTGAGTTTGTTCTCATTTTTCCTTTACATCGTTGTTCTAATCATTTCATTTTAACATGTTTTCATAGGGGGAAAGGAACAGAATCTCTCTGAGGTGCACTCCAGCTGCTTGGCAGGTACCTCCTACTCTTATATTCCAGCACACTCTATGGCGACAAGGGATTCAAAGATAAAATGTTGTTATTTTCATTTCATATTATTTCTCATTTATAGTACCTTGTGGTGGTTTTTATTTATGTTCATTAATTCTGGATGCTACCAGGGTGGGAATAAAATTGTTATATTATTTATTGTCGCAATCCAGGATTGCATTTGGTGATTGCATAACCAATCAGGTTTTGGTATCTTCTTTCATCACTTAATAGCATAATTATTCCCAAGATTACTATGCTCACTCAGGTATTATGTTTGAATTGTATGCAATTCTGTTATATTTTCTGGTATTTGTTATGTAGGGTGAATAATGACTTTTTATAAGTTTTCACTTAGGGGTTGATTTCTTTCGTTTTAATATTATTCTGCCATTTGGGGTGTTTATTAACTTTACACCAGGGTGTCTTGAATGACTCTCGCCTCTCAGCAAAACTGCTGGATTAGGGGTGGCAGCCCTTTTATTTGTAGGTGACTGAGTCACTCCTTCGCCAGTTAGAAACTGTCGGCCCAAAACTCCTGGCTCTCTAGCAGTACCTCACCCAAGCCTTAACTAGTAAAGATGATTTCTGACAGCTTACTGCATGGACTCTGGAGACCTCTCAGGGAAGTCGTGGTGTCACAAATCTTACCCCTTTTCAATCATTAGAAATAAGCCTATTACAGACACACAGGCAACGAAGAAGATGCAGGACAGTTCTCATTATATTTTTATTGAAAAGACTGCAATCTACAAAAAAATACATGTGTTGCAATGATAATGACAATGAGAAATAACAGAAGCAGAATGGTGAGGAAAAAAAGTAGTACATATGAAAACCCCTAACTATTTGCAATAAACATGAAATGTGTAATTCCTAGTAATAAGGCCTGACCCCTACCCCAAAGCGAGAGCTGGGCATGATAAACCTAATCTGCCAGAACAGTGTCCATGAGGAACGCCCCAACCCCATTACCTTGGGATGAGATCGGCTCCTTAGTCTCTGGATCAGGAATCATAGAGACACAAGGCTGAGATTCACTGCAAAGCTGCGTGGAGTCTAGATGGTGTATCCTGGTGGAACCCCCTCTAACGACCTTGGACTTGTGAGGTGTTTTTATAAAGCACTTGTTTGTGCAGGAATCCTAACACCAGCATGTACCTGAACATCAGATTGTGTGCGCAAACTTATGTCGGCAATTGCACAACAAATACCTGACATGTTTGCGTTCTGTTCTTGTCTACATAAAACAAAAGGAGCATGATGACATTACCCACGTACATCACTGATAATGAAGCATTCTCAGAATGACAGTAATTAGGGAAATGAAAACATTTCTCTAAAATGCACACATCTGCAAGCAGTGCTAAAAGGAAATAAATAATTAAAAAGAATAAAACACAGCATGATAAATAGGTCAAAGGGACTAGGTAAAAAGGGCAACAGGTCCGCAAGCTAAAAGCTAAACTATCTCCATTGCCCAGGCAGGGATCTAAAATGGACCCATGAAAAAGGCATGAGTAATATGAATTCAATATTCTTTGTCTGCGAGGTCTTTCGACCATTTCTTTTCATATCTTTATGTCCACTGAGGCGTGATGTTGTGATCACTGCACTACATTTTTGTATCTCTCATTCCTTATTTATGGACAGTTTCCTCTATAATGATGAGGCATTGTTTTCATCGTATTAGTGAAAGCACTTGTTTTTTAACTTGTAAACCTCCAATATGGTGCCCACACTTTTCAGTTGTCTACTTTAGATGTTCACACACAATGGGCCTCATTACGACCCTGGCAGTCTAATGACCGCCAGGGTCGCAGTGGCAGTCGGACTGCCATATTACTATCGCGGCAATAGCGCGCAGTCCTACTGCCTGCACCTCCAGATTCCGTTTACACAATGGTCTGGCGGTGCTGGTGGTCCTAATCTGCCAGAGCAGCGCTGCAAGAGCAGTGAAGGGGGCTCCATTGCCAGCCCCATCGCAATGTTCACTGTCTGCTTTGCTGACAGTGAACATTGTGGCAGGTGAGTTGCACCCTACACACTACAGCATTGCCGCCGGAGGCAATGCTGTAGGCCATTTCCTGCTGGGCCAGCGGGTGGAAACTGTGTTTTAGCCTGCTGACCCAACGGGAAACTTGTAACGGGCCCGGCGGGGAGGCCGCCACACTGGCCGCAACCTACCCATCGGGACGTCAGCAAATGGGCCTAGGCCCCTATAGCTTAATGTTATTGGTTGCAATGATGTCCAGTAGGCTGAAAGGTGTCATGTTTGTTTTGGGAATAAATGACTTGGCTTCGCATGCACCTTCCTGAGTGAGCACTTCAATTATGGTTGTGGACTGAGCTTTTGGCTGCTTTACTCCTCCAGCTTTTAGAACTCCTCCCCATGGTGGTCTGGTTAATCTGGGACATCCTCTTGCATGTGCGCTCTCTCTCTGTATATATATTGGTAGAAATGGGGTCTCTGGTTGGCAGTCAGTTTGCACTCTGTCCAAGCAGGGACCCTCACTCTAGTCAGGGCAATGGAGAAAAACACTTAGATAACCACTGCTTACCCCCTTGGTAGCTTGGTACAAGCAGTCAGGCTTATCCAGAAGCAATGTGCAAAGTATTTGTACCAACACACACAGTAATACAGTTAGAATACTACAAAATGGACACCACAGCAGTTTAGAAAAATAGGTAATATTTGTCTAAATCAAACAAGACCAAAATGACAAAAATACCACATACAAAAGTCAAAATATGAATTTTCAAAAGAAGAAGAGTCTTACTCCATAGAAAACAATGGAAACGTTGTTGCTACACAAAGTACCTGGTTTGCGTAAAAAATAAAGCTGCACAGGCGAGCGTGCGTCAGAAAAGTCAGTGATACGTCGATTTCTTACTCGCAAGTGAGGCCGTGCGTAATTTTTTCTCCAAAGGGTAGGGGATGCATTGTTTTTCTCCCTTGCAAGAAAGCGATGTGTCGATTTCCGGGCAGGGCAACACGGATCCGCACAGGTTCACGATGAGTTTGACGCCCAGTGACATGCATGTGAAATCCGATCGCATGGTGTTGGAAAACCCCGCTGAGTTGGGTGTCCGTCATTATCAGCAGCCGCAAGCGGGTGTTGCGTCATTTCTCCAGCCGCAATGTGTCGATCTCCCAGCTGCGATGCAGGCGGAGTGTCGATCGTAGCCGCTAAGCGGGTGGCGCGTCATTTGTCAGCCAAGTTGCAGGTGGGGCATCGAAAAGTTCCCTGCAAGGTGTTCTGTGTGTGGATTTCAGTCCTCGTTCTGCCAACTTCACCTCTCAAGGGCCCAGGGACTGGATGGGGCACCACTTGGCAGGACAGGTGCTGGCAGAGGAAGTCTTTGATGACCCTCAGATTTCAAAACAGGAGGCAAGCTCAGGTCAAGCCCTTGGAGATTCCTCTCAAGCAAGGATGCACAACAAAGTCCAGTCGTTGTCCCCTTTCACAGTCACAGGCAGGAGCAGCACTTCTCCTCAGCTGTTCAGCTCTTCTCCTTGCAAGGGGTTTCTCTTGAATCCAGAAGCGATCTTGAAGAAATCTAAAGTCTGGGGTTTTGGTCCCACTTCTTATACCCCTTTCTGCCTTTGAAGTAGGTAGACTACAAAGGAAGGTCTCTGATGTTTACAGGATACTGCCTTGCCCAGGCCAGGCCCCAGACACTTACCAAGGGGTTGAAGATTGCATTGTGTGAGGGCCGCCACAGCCCATTCAGGTGTAAGTGACCACTCCTCCCTCCACTCCAGCTCAGATGGCTCATCAGGATATGCAGGCATCACCCCAGCTCCCTTTGTGTCACTGTCTAGAGGCGATTTCCAAACAGCCCAACTGTCAGTCTGACCCAGACAGGGAATCCACAAACAGGCAGAGTCACAGAATGGTTAAAGCAAGAAAATGCCTACTTTCTAAAAGTGGCATTTTCAAACTAACAATCTAAAAACCAACTTCACTAACAGATGTATTTTTAAATTGTGAGTTCAGAGACCCCAAACTCCAAATTTCGATCTGCTCTCAAAGGGAAACTACACTTTAAGGATATTTAAAGGCAGCCCCCATGTTAACCTATGAGAGAGAGAGGCCTTGCAACAGTGAAAATCACATTTAGCAGTTTTTCACTGGTAGGGCATGTAAAACCACACAAGTACATATCACACCTTTAACACACACTGCACCCTACCCATGGGGCTACCTAGAGCCTATCTTCGGGGTGCCTTACATGTATTAAAAAGGGAAGGCTTGGGACTGGCAAGTGGGTATACTTGCCAGCTCGAACTGGCAGTGCACAACTGCATACACAGACAACGCAGTGGCAGGTCTGAGACATGTTTACAGGGCTACTCATGTGGATGACACAAACAGTGCTGCAGGCCCACTTGTAGCATTTTATATACATGCCCTAGGCACCTCTAGTGCACTTTACTAGGGACTTACTAGTAAAACAAATGTGCCAATCAGGGAAAAGTCAATCACACATATAATTTCACATAGGGAGCACTTGCACTTTAGCACTGGTCAGCAGTTGTAAAGTGCCCAGAGTACCAAAAACAGCAAAAACAGAGTCCAGCACACAGTGAAAACATGGGAAGCAGAGGCAAAAAAGACAGTGGAGACCACGCCACGGATGCCAGGTCTGACATATATATATTACCTCCTGGCAATTGTCCCTGGGTAGTAACAGTTAGGACCTGGTTTCTATAACAAAAAGTGTTTTTTACTTGGCTGTTTCTTTGGTGCTGGTTGAGGAATGTTCACAAAGTTTTCCAAAAAATATGACCCTCACGTCAGCAGCTGTCTGTAAAGTTTCAGGGTAATCTTTCAAGCAGGAGCCGAGAAAAAGGGGGGTCCCAAAACGTGTTTTCTCTATGTTAATTTCTATAGGGATTTTGAACAGGAATAGTGGCCAAACCACTAGAAGGATTTAAACCAAATTGGGCATCAGGCTAGCACTTGGTCCAGAAAGTTACCTTTTTGTGATTTGGTGTAAAACTGTTCAGTAGTTGTTGAAATACTAAAGAAAAAAAAAAAAAACATATATATATATATATATATATATATATATATATATATATATAGTGACCAGAAGGCTCCACAAAGCCTCCCAATCTCGTGCTTGGCTGTAAAACACTTCAACAAGGAAGTGTTGACAGCCAACTTGGGACTCAGTGAGTCCCAGAAAAAAAGATTAAAAATGCTGGGGTCCCAGACACACCCTCTAAGGGCAAAAAAGCACTTTTTTAAGGATTACCACAAATTCACTACAAGTTTGTGAATCTGCAGTAAAAAAAAAAAAAAAAAATCAAGCATGGTCTCCTACGCTTCTTTCAAGAAAGCCCCCGGGTGGCCCGGTTCCTGGGGCCATGTTAAAAATAAAGGAGGGAGGTGCAAGGGGCCCTCCTCCTGGGCTTATTTATGGTCTCGGGACTGCCATGCACAGCGTCAAGGCCGCCCCCGCAGTCCCATTGCTTCAGCAACCAAGGAGCTGCTTTTAACAGTAGCTCTTTGGTTGTGGAAGCAAACCTTTCATCTCTGTTTCCTGCACGCATACCTGTGGATGGTCCCCAGGGCCATCAGTGGCTCCACAAAGGGGCGGGCGTGAGCCCCCCTCATTGTGCACATAGCCCAGGAAGGTGGGTGATCCCTGAGGCTACTGGGGGTACGAAACTGATACCCTTTACTTTACTAACTCTTTGCCCAGGGGAGGTGGTGGTCCCCAGTTCAGTGGGGGTGGGAGAGGCATGCAGCCCCCCACACACAATATAAATGTAGCCCCAGGGAGATCGTGGTCCCCCGGGCTGGGGGAGCCACGCTAACCCCACACACAATTTAAATATAGCCCCAGGGAGGTGGTGGTCCCTTGGGCAGCAGGGGGCCACACACTCCCCCACAGAATACAATATATACCCTGGGTAGGTGGTGGTCCTCGGGGTGTGGGGGGAGCACAGCAGACTGGCCTCCCCAACACAATTCACGCATTTTGCCCCAGGGAGGTGATGGTCCCCAGGGCGCAGGTGCAGTGGGCTCCCCCGCATAAATGATAAAAATAGCCCAAGGGAGGCAGTGGTCCCCCGGGCTGTGGGGGGCTGTGAGGCCCCACAACATTCAAAATTAGCAATGCCCCCAGGACCTTGCCTACCCGGGGGCATATAAAAAAACAAGCGCAGGAGACTGTACTTGCTTTTATAAAAATGTTGCCACAAATTCATTAATATTGCAATTTTATATTGCAATATTATATATATATATATATATATATATATATATATATATATATATATATATATATATATATATATATATATGTTACCCAGTGGCAAACGCTGCCAGCATTCTCAAAGGTAGATAAATCCATTTTGATCTCAACAATCAGTCAATCAATCAATCAGTCAATTTGTACAGCACTTCTAATCAACCAAGAGGGTATCCAGGTGCTTGCAGAGTGTGATAGGCTCAGTTGAAGAGATAGGTCTTGTGTGCATTTTGGAATTCCAGTAGAGGTGGGGAGGTATGGAGCTGCACATGGAGGTCTTTCCAAGCTGTTGCTGCAAGCTAGGAGAAAGAGCATCCTCCAATGGTGTATATGCAGAGAGTGTGGGTGATCAATAGGGACGTGGATTGGAGTAGTCTGGCCGGTTGGTGGAAGTTCATGCAGTGGTTGATGTAGGAAGGTCCCGGGTTGTAAACCGCTTTGTAAGCGTGTGTCAGTAGCTTGAATTGGCATCTTTTCTTTACTGGGAGACAATTGAGTTATTTGGGGGGGAGATGTGGGTCCGGCGGGGGAGGTCGAGGTTGAGTCTAGGTGCAGCATTCTTAATGGCCTGTTGTCTCTTGAGGAAGTGTGTAGAGATCCTTTGGTAAAGGGTATTGCTGTAATCGAGTCTGCTTGTGACGAGGGCTTGTGTGAAAGTGCATCTGATGTTGGTGGGGAGCCACTTGAAGATCATCCATAATCTGCCCAGAGTGAAGAAGCAGGCTGATGAGACTAGATTGACCTGGGATTTAATAGTCAGTTTGCTGTTGAGGATGATTCCGAGGTTCCTAGCTTGATCAGATGGAGAGGGTGATGGCATTAGTTCCACGGGCCACCAAGAATCGTTACCGGGGGTGGAGTTTTTGCCGAAGATCAGAACTTCTGTTTTGTCGATGTTGAGCTTCAGGCAGTTCTCTCTCATCCAGTTGGTGATGCTTATCATGCAACAATGGAATATGACTCTGGTGGTGGTGGGTTTCCTGGAGAGGGTAAGTCGAGTCTCATCTACATATGAGATGATATTGAGCCCCTGGGCTC
Source organism: Pleurodeles waltl (assembly GCF_031143425.1). Taxonomy (NCBI): domain Eukaryota; kingdom Metazoa; phylum Chordata; class Amphibia; order Caudata; family Salamandridae; genus Pleurodeles; species Pleurodeles waltl. The sequence continues at coordinate 206,798,701 of NC_090445.1, read as the reverse complement.
GGACGATGTTGGCCAAGGGTATCATGTAGGTGTTGAAGAGGGTGGGGCTGAGGGATAAGCCCTAAGTGAGCCCACAGATAATGTTCTTGGGTTCGGAGACGAATAGGGTAGCTGAACTTTCAGGGTTCTTCTGGTGAGGAAAGAGGTGATCCATTTGAGGGCGTTCCCTTTGATACCAATGTTGTACAGTGTGTTGATCAGCGCGTGGTGGGATACTGTGTTGAACGCTGCCAGCAGGTCACAAAGGATCAAGGCCACCGTCTTTCTTTGATCAGGGAGGTCTCAGATATTATCTGTAGCTACAATGAGAGTGGTCTCGGGCTGTGGTTGCTGCGGAATCTCGACTGGGAGGAGTTGAGAAGATGATGTTGCTCGAGGTGGGTGGTGAGTTGTTTGGTGATGGCTTTTTCAAGTACTTTGTCTGGCAAGGGGAGCAAGGAGATGGGTCAGTAGTTCTTGAGTTTGCTGGGTTGGCTGATGTTTCTTTGAGTAAGGGTTTGATCTCTGCGTGCTTCCAGTCTTCTGTGAATGTGGCAGTGGTTATAGAGGTGTTAAGTAGGGAGGTGAGTTCTTGGATGATTTTGTCTCTTCTGAGGTTGAAGATGTGTGTGGGTGGAGTCAGTCAGTGCTCCTTAGTGGATGGAGTTCACAAAGGTAGCAGTTTCATGGTGTGTTGAGGGTCTTCCAAATGGTTAGTCTGGGTTCTGTGCCAGTAGTGATATGTAGGTTGAGAAAGTCAGTGGGCTGAGGTTGGGGTTCAAATTTCTTGTTGTGATGGAGATCTTGTTGTGGAACTAGATGGTGATGGTGTTGCAGGGCTTCTGTAAGGGAATGAAGCTGTTCTTGGTTGCTGCTGAGTTGATGAACTCCCTGACAACGTTAAAATGTTCCTTGGTGTTGTTGGGGCTGGAGTCAATGCAGACGGCTAAGGTTTCTCTCTTCTTCTTCCTTAGCAACTTATGGTAGAGGTTTGAGGAGGTCTTGAAAGAGGTTCTGTTGAGTATGTAGTTGGTGGTGCACCATCTTCTCTTCCATTGTTTTCAGGTGCATTTGTCTGTCTTAAGTTCTTCAGTGTACCAATTGACCTATTTGATGGACCTTTTGTGGTGGTTGCCCTTGATGGGGCGACGTTGTTGGCAGAGTTAGTGATCCATGCATTGAAGTTCTTGACTCCCTGGTCGAGGGAAGTGGTGGGGTCTGGGTTGGAGCGGTTGAGAGCGCTGGTCCATTGGGTTTCAGTTATTTTGCCCCAGCTGCAGTGGGGGGCTTTCTCTCTGGTGCAGGTGGTGGTCGGTGGGCTGGTGATGTTGAAGTGGATGATGAAGTGGTCAGTCAGGTGAGTTTAATGGTGTGGCCGTAAGTGACTTGGTTGTTTGAGGTGAATGCAGTGTCCATTGTGTGTCCTGCAGTGTGTATAGGGTTGTGGATGAGTTAGGGTGATTCCTATGTTGTTCATGCATTTGAGGAGGTTATTGGTGTTGGTTATTGGTGTTGCTGTGGTTGTGGAAGTGGAAAATGAGGTCTCCAAGGAAGATGTAGTAGTTGGAGTCGATGGTGAGGGGAGCAATAAAGTTGGTGATGGAGTTGCAAAGGCTGGGGAGAAAACTTGGTGGCTGTTAGGCAAGAGTGCCTTTGATGGTCGTTGGGTTGCAGTCAGAAGTTGAGGTGTTCCATGGTCGGGGTGAGAAAACGGCAAAAGGAGATTGCAAGAGGCAAACAAAAGGAAAAGGCAAGTGAAATACAAAGAGTGAAACGGCAGAAAACAACAAAGAAGAGGCAAAGGAGAGTACAAGAGGCACCAAGAGGAAAACAGCAACCAGGCAACAGCAAACAGAGGGAAAAGAGCACAACAATGGCTTGCAGTTCTGTCCTGTAGGAAAGAAATACTATGAGTCTCCTGCCAGGGCAGGAGCAAAGGAAAGGTGCTTGCTGGAGAGCCACCAAGGGCCACTGGGGCTCCCATGCAGCCCACAACATCCTCAGCAGTGTGGGTGTCCCGGGCATGGTGGGGTGTGCTTGACGTACGGTAATAAATAATAACTTTACATTTTTTTTAAAAATTAAATCGACTGAAAAAAAACAAAGGCTAAAGTGTCTTTATAGTTCAGTGACAAAACAGCGTTTTAAACTCAAAAAAACATTTCTCTAAGTTTAACTATAACTTGCGCCCTCGCCATTGACAGCTTATTACCCAACATATTACATCACTCATGACTTGTTCTATAACATAATTGAAAACATGACTGCAACATTTGAAATGACATAATTGATGACAAGACTGTGCATAGTGGGCATGTGAGTTATAGTTTCCTTAGTGCACATGTTATAGTTACTTTAGATAGCTATAACTGGTGAGTGTCATGAATTTCTGTGCTTTTTTTAGTATACATTACATTTTTGTCAGTGGAGATATATAAACTGAAAAAAACAAACTTTACACGGATGTTAGAGCTAAGAATTCTGTTAGAAATGGGGTTTCTGGTTAACTAGGGTATACACCTAAGGCCAGCAGAACCCACCCACTCTAATCAGGGCGAGGGAGTTACACCCCCTTGGTAGCTTGGCACGAGCAGTCAGGCTTATCCCACAGGCAATGTTTAAAGCGATTGCACAACACACACAACACATGTGACACAATAAATACACAACAAAGGAAACACAAAATAAACTGTATTGCATAAACCATCATTAGACCAAATACGACATGTATCAGTAATACCCTGCTACACAAGCAGTTGTCAGAACATCACACAGGCTACTAGTACTCTGAAAAAATAAACAGGAGTCAGGTAACACGGTATTCTGGTATTCTGCAACACAAGCAGTAGTCAGGTCATCAGTATTACCAGAAATGCACAGGGCACAATAAACACATTATCAGAGCTGCCTAGAAACTATCATGAATGCACATAGCAATGAAACATTCCCTTCTGGTACACGTCCTAATAAATACCTGAATGCCAAGTTATCGTTTCAAGTGAACGTAATGGAAACTCCACCCTAGGGCAGGCATAACAATTAATCCAGTCAGGAAAAGCATATGTTGGCATAAGTAGGACCGCAATCCAGTAGGAAGAATGCAGCCCCAGCAAGAGTTACTACCAACACCTTCCATACAAAGGTGATAGCGTGTCTGCGCTTCTTTTGGAGGAGAGACAGTAATTACTGCTCCCCACTGTCGGGACCGTCGCGCTCAGTCCCTCCGAGCCAGTGCAGGTGAAGAGATGTGGACTTCCCTCTGCCCACTGCAGAGGTGGGGCTTCGCTAGGGGGCTCCTAGAAGGGGTGGCCCTGTTGCTCCCTGGCAGCTCGGGGGCGGTGCCACTAGATGACACCTCTCCTCACTTTCTGCCCACCACGGTCAAGGGGCTGGCGGCCCTCTCGTTACCCCAGCAATGCCCTCTAAGGTAAACGCGCCTCTCCGGGTGGCCGAGGAGCACACGCTGCAGGTTGGAAGCAGCTTGTCACGCCATGCTCAGTCCCTCTGAGTCAGCGAAGGGGAAATAAGACTGCCTTCCGTCTCTCCATGGTGGAAGAGGGCCCAATAAGGGGGGATTCTCGACGTGTTGTACTGCTCCTGACCCACTGGCTGGCTGACGAGGCCTCTCTGGAGGGGGTTCCAGTGGGCAGCAAGAAGCACTGAGCTCACCACACACTTGTGAAAATGTTAAAGGGGAGCGCCCTTCACTTGCTAAGGCTGCAGCACGGCCTGGGAGCAGGAGACAGCGCTCCCCACGTGCTGAGCTTCACAGGGGCACCATGGGGGACACGAACATGGGTGGCAGCGAACATGGAGACCATCACTCCACAGGCAGGTAGGGGTGATCACCACCAACAGTCGAACAATGCCAATCCAGCCCAAGCCTAGGGGGGGAACTGTTCAGCAGGGCAACAAGCAGAAAAGCGATCCTGATGAGTCCTTTGTGCCACCTAGCAGAGGCCAGACAGCAGGGCAACAAACAGAAGGGCAGTCCAGATGTTCCTTTGTGCAGTCCAGTAGCCTCTCTGTCAGAGGTTCAGTCCCAGTTCCAAAAGTGCTCTAAAAAATGTGGGGGAAGACCCCCTGTACTTTACTTTTGTGTAGCCTCCAGAAGAGGGGGAGAAGGGGCTCCGACCAGTACTAACCAGTTCCAGGAGTGTCCCCTTTCTCCTCCAGCACTGGCTCCAGACATCAGTGGGGGGTAAACAAGCCCTTTGTGTGAGGCCCCGGCACAGCCTTTACAAATGCAGGAGTGCCCCGCCTCTCCCTCTCCCAGTCCAGGAAGACCATTCAATATGCAGATGCACTCTTGTGACACCTCCACTCTCCCTGTGTACAGGCTGTCTGAAAGGTATGCACAAAGCCTAGCTGTCACTCTGCCCTAGACGTGGATTGGAGTCAAGCTGCAAAACACCAGAGTCATAGGCACAGATAAATGTCCAATTTCTATCAGTGTCATTTCTATAATGGTAATAAAAAATCCAGCGTCACCAGTAAGCAGCATTTCTCACTACCATTACAACGATACCAAATGCCTACGCTACCCCTCATATATGAGATAATACCACTTAAACATATGTTAGGGCATTTCCAATGCAATCCTATGAGAAAGGCAGCACTCACAGTAGTGAAGAACCAAATAGGCTATTTGTCACTACCAGGACAGACCACACAATAAGGCACATGACCTGCCTTTTACCCCACACAGCACCCTGACCACCCTAGTTTGAGCTTACCTTAGGGGTGACTCATATGTAGTAAAAGGGGAGTTCCAGGCGTGGCAAGTACATTTAGATGCCAGGTCCCTGTGTCAGTAAACGTAGCAGCCTAAGACAGGTTTGAAAGGCTACTTCTGTGGGTGGCGCTAGCTGTGCTGCATACCCACTAGTAGCATTTCATTTAGAGGTCCAGGGTATAGGGATACCACTGTACAAGGGACTTACAAGTGCCAATTAGGTGTAAGACAATCATACCAAATGTAGAAGGGAGGGCACATGCACGTTAGCACTAATCACCAGTGATAAAGTGCTCAGAGTCCTAGAGCCAACAACAAGAGGTCAGAAAATATAGGAGGAGGGAGCTGCAGTGAAAGAATTTGCAGCGGCTGCTGCTGGCGTTGGGACGACGCTCCTCCGCGCTTTTGGAGGAGCCACCCCGGTTCAAATGCATGATCTAATGAATAGCACTGTACAAAAACCTATTGTGTTCAATTTACTATTATGTTGCTCAAGCAATAAAAAGAATTTAGACCACATGTCAGGTACACATGACAGCTGACTTGGGAAGCAGGATTATTGATTATGTTTAAGTTAAATTATTGCTACTCTTTGCAGTGATATCATATGAAGTATTAAGGTGAAACATATCCGCATGTTAAAGAAACACACTTCCTTTGAGCAACGTTATCATATTTGTACATGATGTTGCATGATTTACATGCAATGTGTATTTTCAAGTCTCTGCTCCTGTACGGTTTTTAGGGCCAAGACCAACCCTTGGCTCTGTTCTGCCTCGACTCTGCCTGTTAATAAGTTGGCTTGCCCACCTCTACCACGTCTGCAGACACAGAGAGCTGAATTCACTGTTGCTGAAGACAGCCAGTCTGACTGACACTACCTTGCCAAAATCATATAGGGAATTAGCGGGTGTCCTGCACCATACACCGCCTGAAGCTACGCCCCAGAATGTATTACAACTTTAGATCTCATTCAGGGTATTAGCAAATTTAGCTGAACCTCACTGATAAGAAGGAAAAAAAACTGACGATCTACACGAATTTACGGTGCTGCCCCTTGGACTTCATGGAGTCCCAGAGACTTTTTAAAGGCTGCTGAATTAGGTGATTGCTATGGCCACTTTCACGAATAATGGTGAGTAAATAGAATTCTTCTTTATTCCCGGTCTGATACAACCTTCAACAGATTCCCAATCAGCAGTAACTAATTTTCTGGGAATGCTTTACTCTTTCCACCTCACAGCATTGTGACCTGAAACAATCATCATGATACAACGAGGCCCCATAAAACCACAAGAAAAAAGAAAACAATAAAAGAACCCCGTTTTCCTCAAATTAGAAAAGACTTAAGAGCCTTTCAAGGCAGTATAAGGTATTATCGTAGGTTTGTTTCTACCTTTTTCTATGAAGCAGCAGCTTTAACAGGCACTTAAAACCGGAAACTTCGATAAAGCCGTTAAGAACCCCAGCAAATATGTTCTGGAAAATTTCAAATGTCTAAAAAGTTATTATTTCTTCAAAACTTGTTTAACAGCACCCTGATTCTAAGTACAGAATCAGTCAAGTGTGTCCCAGGAAGTGGGGAAAGGTGTGGTCCTCCTGGAGAGCCCATAGATTGAAACGTTCACTTGTGAAATTATGCCATTGCATTATCACTTTGCCTAAGTAACGCAATTGTTTTGTACCTCAGATTATTGATTATCATGACGATCTATACCTGCTGCATAATACCAATGTTTGTAGGTGTGGGTTTACTATACCTGAAATCTAAAAAAAAAATATTTTTTAAAAACAGTACCCTGATTTTTCGAAAACGTTGTTGTTATAAATGGATACTTTGGGAATCTTATCCGCGTGCTTTCCTTTAAATTTGCGAACTGAATTTATAATGGGATAAACAGGAATACATGTACATGAACAAAAGAATGAGCTGGATCGTCTTGACATGTTTGGACCAGACAAACGTGGGAGACTTTTGGGCATATTTATTAAAGACTTGCGTCGCCCTTGCGCCACGCAGCAGGGCGCAAGAGTGATGCAACTCTTAAGTTAGATTTGCAAAGCCAGGCGAGGCCTCCTTGTGTGATGAATCTAGAGTAAGGCAACGCAGTGCAAATCGCTGCCTTTGTTTACTCTACCCCAGGGAGGTGTTCCATGGGTGGAGCGTGGGTGTTCCCACGCACTCACCCATAAATTTTGGCGCATTCCCATATATACCATTACTGAAAGACCTGGGAATGTGTTAAAATCCTACGCCTCCCCAGGTGAGGCGTAACATGGAGAAATATATTTCTCCTCTTTACTTCCTCTTTCTATGTGTGCTGCATTAAGAAAAAGGAAATGCCTCTCAGGATTGTTTTTGTGCAGGAAGGTGCTGCAGCGCATCACTTCAGCCTGCTCCACGGATCTTCGACGTTGACGCAACCAGGATTAAAGTACTTTTGTTCAGCAGGTGTCACTGGGTCCCCTGTAGCCGGCCCAGTCTCCATTGCAGTCGGCCTGAACTTTTGACTTTGTCCTGCTCTGGCGCGACCAGATATTCCTGGTTGGCGCTTCTAGTTTCTAAGCACTACTTTACAGTATATTCTTGGAAAATTCATAACTCAAGTTCTAATTACTGGATTTTAGTCATTTTGGTCTTGTTTTATTTATTAAATTAAGCTCTATTTCTCTAACTAGGTGTGGTGTTTTCACTGTTTTACTCTTTTAAGTGTTGCACAAATACTTCACACATTGCCTCTTAAGTAATGCCTGACTGCTCTGTGCAAAGCTACCAGGAGGTGAGCACAGGTTAATTTAGGGTGTGTTTGTGACTTACCCTAACTAGGACTGCAGTTCCCGCTTAGCCCCTGGCAGCGTGTCAGAGCCTTAATAAGTAAACTTACAAGGGGACGCAATTAGGTCGACAAACCTTTGGACCGTGTTTGGAGACTTCCCAGTATGAAATACCCTTTTACCATCACCAATCAATAGGCCAATAAAAATTTAGCAATAACTGATCAATAATCAATAAACAATCAATAGAAAGTCAATGACTGGACACACCATGACCTTTCAGTCATGAATAACCACACCAATTTAATTAGAAGTTAGAACATTTATTTCCCTATTTTTAACAATCTAATATTATGGGGTTAATCTCAATAGCAATGAAATACATCAGAGATAGTACTAATCAGCATAAAGAACACAACTTAATCAATGCATGGATTATACACGTTCAGATTATAATGTGCATCATTAATATAAATCAGCTTAGCAGAGTCTCAGTAGTACATGTATCAACAAAGCAAGAACTCAGTCATGTGTCAATTTGCTCAAGATATTAATGAACACCTCAACTAACCTCGAATTAGCATTAGCATGTTGGGCTTCATGCAAAACGTTTAATAGCACAAATTTAGAAAACACCTAGACTAAGGTCTCTATCAAAATAGCAGTTGGTACCTAGAAAGAAAAGGCAAACAGACAATCACAATTGCATTGGATAGTTACCAGTCCAACAGATCAGCAAGCAACGTCAGTCTTCGTCCTCAGGACATCAGTTGATCATCATCAGGCAAAGTTAGAATGGGGCAAAGTCTTTAGCATTTAAGATACGCAAAGTCTCTTTCAAGATCCATAAGGTAACATAGCTAGAGGATGATTTACTTCCCTCAGATAGAGGAGAAGATAATATCAAGCAGAAGGGGGCAGAGGATGGTTTGGGTGACAGTGCACCTCGGAATAATGGCAGCACGAATAGCTTCAGAATAATAGCAGAAAGTGTCTCTGGAATCAGGACGGGAGAAGTGGCTAGGCGCGCCCGAAAGAATGGCTTATGAGTCTTCTGAGTAATAGTAAAAAGGGAATGGCTTCTGAGTAAGTGGCGGAAAGAATGGCTTATTTCTTCTTGTGCAGAGCCATTAAGTCAAAACTGTCAAACTATTCCCTAATTCCCTATTGGATGAGTTCTGGTGTATTGGTATCTCTGTGAAACCTTCGATAATTTCACATTTCCCATGTCACGGATTGGTCCGTCTATTGACGTCTTCAACGGTTGGAATGTCAGGTAACAAAATGTTGCAGATCGCATTCCAGTCAGTGTCTTCATTGTCTTCTCCTCTGAAAGTTAACCTTGCACCTGTTACGAATTACACTGTTGCATTTAGCAAGAACATCGCCTTTGAGTAAGCCGGTTCACACAGGAAGAATTTGACTACAGTTACAAACACATAACTTCTGGAAAAGTACAGCTTTGTGTCCTTCAGAAAAACAGCATATTAAACGAGTTAGAAATACAATTCAAATGTGAGGCTAGGCAGCTAGGCCAAAGCCCTTGCTAAGTTAAGGCCTTTATTAAATGAAGCAAACTCTTAACATGCAACCTTAATTATGATATACTACTACAAAATTAAAACATATTACATAACATTTCAGAGTTAATAAGCATTTCCATTAGTCTTCGTATACAGTGGGAACCACTCTCTATGGGCACAGTTCAAATGAGTGCATTATTTTTCTACGTTAAACACATTTTCTATGCAACTTCATCACACAATATATGCAAGCCTTCGTATTAATATTTCTTCTTAAATCACACACGTCAACATCCCCACCATGCACACTGTTCTCATCAATAATTTTTTGGCAAATGTTGCAGTGATAATATCAATAATGCCATAGAAGATGTCATTGACTGCACTGACCTCTGGTCAGCATTAGCTTCTCTTTCCCTGTGAAGCACCACCTGTTGCTGCTGCTACTTGGTGTCCTCTGAGCCTTCCTGGCTCTGGGAGTTCGAGGCCCTGCTCCACCCGCTGGCACCCGCCTGTGCCTCATCCCTGATGGCCAGTGGTGGCCTTCTGTCTCTCTCTCTGCTGCCTTCTGCCTTTTTTCTTTTTTTGCCTTTCTATCTCTTTATTTACTCTTTCTTGCCTCTTTTCACACTTTTTGTGTTGTTTTGCCCCTCTTGCCTTGCTTTTCACCTCCTTCAGCGATCCCTGTGCTACTCCCCCTCCCAGTGCCACGTTTCCCTCCCTCCGGCCTTCCAGTTCAGCAACCCCTCCCACATCCTTCCCCGTCTTAATGGCAGCCGCTGGGCGACCCTGGTTCCCGTACCATCCATTGATACAATGCCAGCACGCCTTCAACACTGGAGGCTCCACCACCTGCCACCACGCCTCACCCAAGGATGCTCACCTGCCACAACTGCACCTTCACCTGCCCTCGCACACTAACTCCCCCCCCGCTTGACCACATGGACACCTCAGCTGTATATTACTCAACACTTGCTCCCTCATCAATCACATGGTAGAGGTTTGGGACCTCCTCGCCTCCCCCCTAAGGAAACCGGAGAGCATTCATCAACACCACAAGAGACCCAGCTGTTTCTCCCCGACCTCCAATAATCCAAGAGTGCATGCAGACGACTCGAGAGAAAGTGGAGAAGCAGTAAGAGCTCAACAGATCACAAAGCTTTCAAAGACACCGTCACATCACACCTAGAAAATCGGCCATTCATGAGCGAATCAACACCAATGCACAAAACAGCAAGTAACTTTTCACCATGGTCAAGGAATTCATGAAACCCGGCACGGACACCTCAGACATCCAACCCTCCCAAGACCTTTGCGACAGCCTCGCCACCTTGTTTCACCGGAAAATCCAGGCCATCTACGAAGGATTCACAAGCAAATGCCCGTCCCTCCCACCAACTAGCACCACCACGGATTCCTACTACCAACTGATCGTGAACCACTGGACCCTCCTCATCCCGGAAGTCACGCTGAAGCTCATGAATACCATCCACAATGGGGCACCCACGGACCCATACCCCCACCACATCTTCAATGAAGCTGACGCCATCGTCGCACCCGAACTATGCCGGACCATCAACCGCTCCATCAAGGCCGCCATCTTCCCAGACACCTGGTAACACATGGAGATAAACCCCCTACTGAAGAAGCCCTCCGCAGACCCAACGGAGCTGAAAAACTACAGACCAATCTCACAGCTCCTTTTTCCAGCCAAGGTAATTGAAAAAGCGATCAACGCACTGCTCACCGAGTTCATTGAGACCAACCACATCCTTGACCCCTCCCGATCTGGATTCAGGGGCAACCACAGCACTGAAACCGCACTTCTAACAGCCACGGATGACATCCGCACCCTACTGGACTACGGCGAAACAGCTGCCCTCATCCTTCACGAGCTCTCCGCCGCCTTCAGCACCATCGCCCACACCAGCTTGTGTACCAGATTAAATGACACCAGCATCCCCGACAAAAGCCCTGGAGTGGATTTGTCCTTCCTCAACATCCAAACCCAAAGAGTCAGGCTTTCACCTCAAAGCTGACAGAAACTAGATGCAGAGTTCCCCAGGGCTTCCCCCTGCGCCCCATCCTCTTCAATGTCTAGATGACCCTGCTCGCCGAGATCATCAGACACCACGGTCTCAACATCGTCTCATACGCAGTCAACTCACAGCTCATTCACTCCCACATAGAAGAACCATCAACAGCCAAAAATAACTTTCACTACGGAATGAAGGCAGTTGCCTACTGAATGAGAGACAGCTACCTCAAGCTCAACTTGGACAAGACAGAGATCCTCATCCTAGGCCCCACCACTACTGCCTGGTATGACCTCTAGTGGCCCAGTGCCCTCAGAACTGCCCCATCTCTTACCGACCATGGATGCAACCTTGCATCATTCTCGACTCGTCACTGTCCATGGCCTGCTAATTCAACACCATCTCATCCTCATGCTTCCACACTCTACCCCTTCTCCAGAGATTTTCAAGTGGATCCCCATTGACGCAAGAATCACAGTCACCCAGGCACTTGTCAGCAGTAAATTAGACGATGGCAAGGCACTTTATGCCGGAATCAACAAGAAACTCCAATCAAGAGACTCCAGAGAATACAAAACGCAGTGGCCAGACTGATCCTGGACATCCCCCACCACAGCCACATCCCCGCCTACCTGAGAGACCTACAATGGCTCCCCATCAACAAACGCATCACTTTTAAACTCCTGACACACACGTACATCAGACCTGTAAACCTCAAACACTGCTTCTCCTTCTACACACCCTCCAGGCAACTCCACTCTGCTCAACTGGGCCTCGCCACCATCCCCAGGATCTGGAAGAACATGGCTGAAGGACATTCCTTCTCCTACCTTTCCGTGCAGACCTGGAACATGATGCCACTCTACCTCAGGCAGTCCCCCTCACTGGCTCAGATCAGGAAGGCCTCAAGACCTGGCTCTTCGACTGAACCACATTCCCCAGCTGGCGCCTTGAGACCCCCCGGGTGATAAGTTGCATTCTATAAATGCTGATTGGTTGATTGATCAATTATTTATTATGTGGGGTAATTAACTATGCATGGGAAGGGAAAAACACAAGGGTAGTAAGGGTGAATGATGCCGCACTTCTAGGCAGTAAAACAATAGTTTTTAACAGGTATATGAGAAAAAGCAAAGTCTGGTGCAGCTTGGCCCAGTGCCCTACTACCCAGAAGGCACAAAAACGGGTATCAGAGTACCCAAGGACAAAATTGGAACAAATTGGCCACAGCACACAGAATATATTGTCCAATCATGTGGTGAGGATAAAGAATCCCTGGTGGTGCGTTGAAAGTTTAGAGGAAGTATGAGGTAAAGAGAAATCTTGAGTCTTGTTAGTAGATGGTGCCTTTATTTGTGGGTGTTAGAAATTATAATGTCATCATAGATATACAGCCAACAGGTGTTTCGTCACACAAGTGACTTCATCAAGGCTGGGCCGTCCGGCCAGAGTAGTAGATAATAATCAGCTATGTAGGCTAAAATAAGGAAAAGAAGATCTTATTGAGATAGTGAAACTAGGAATAGTAAAGCTGCCCGAGCAGCAGCAGGTGAGTTGGGTGTTGAGCACGTAGGTTGAAACAGGTATAAAAAGCCCTGATAAGCCTTGAGTCAAACCTGATCAACGTCGGATGTAGAGGCACGGTGAGTAGTCTTGGAGCGTCTAATGGGAAGGGTGCAAGTCATAGTTCCCATACAGCACAAGGTGTAGTTACTTGAAATAACTTTAACTATAACTGCTGAAGTTCTGTGGTTAGTGGGTCTGGTTCTGGATGTTACTGGTTCCCTTCCTGCACATAAGCAATCATCCCTACAACGCCATGGTGCAAGGGTACCTGCATTGGTGGTAGGCTGCCATTTTGTGCACCAGTGCTGAGGAAAGTACAGGGATGTGTCATATTGGTGTAAATACGACGCATCCCTGCACTACCCTAATGGGGCACTTTGGAGCTGCAAGATTGCATGCGGCACCAGGCTGCATGATTATTTTGTAACAATGCCCCTAAATGTTATTTAGAGTCTGAGTCTTTAAACTTTATTTTGGGGGTATGCTTCCTTTTGAAGTGTCCTCTTCTCTGCCCTGCTTTCCTCCAGAAAGCAGTCTGTCACAGCAGGAGTGACCCCACAAAACAAGCCATGGGAGTGACTAGAAGTTCTAATCTGGTAGCTGACCACAGTAATATGCATATCAAGAGTTTACTCTACTCTTTATGATGCTCCCATCAGCCACATTTCCTTCCAGAAGATGTGTCCATTTCCCTTCCTATTGACCTTTCTCTGACGGAAAGAGCATACTTTGAAGTGCACTGAAGAGCTTGCTCTCCCGTCCTCCAATGTGGAATGAAGCAGGGGTGAATGAGCTTGCTGTCAACCAGGTGCTTGCGCACCTCCACAAAACATGTTTTGCACATGTGCTTTCTGAATATCAGATTAAACAACCCAGTAAAATAACCAACTTTGCTGCCCTGCACCCAACCATTTAGTGCCTTGCTGGCTTAATGAGGAAAATCCACCCAAGACTGGTTCTGCATCTTTTGGCTATCCCTGAACCTAATGCTGTACTTTTTTGTGGCAGTCCAAACTTGGTGAAAAGGATGGTTTTCACTGAAATGTTTTAATCTGGTACCCCACCTTCAGTGTAAGCAAGGTATGCCTCCCCATTGTAGGCATATGTTTCCAGAGTGAGGTCCCCCCAAACTCATCTGGGACCCACTGCATCTTATGGGCCACCTCGCAGGCAGAAACTACATGTTTATGTCAAGCCATACCACATAGCTTGCCACCAGACCTTTAGGTATGCAAACTTTCTTGTCCCCTTTTGACACTGTGGGTATGCTGCCATCATTACTGCTGGACTCCACTTGCTTGTCTGTGATGTTCAGCTCTTTGAGACTTAGCTCATGAACATTCTCCTGTCCTCCATAGCCAATTTCTTCTCCTCCAAGGCACTCTCAGTCTTCTTTTGCCCGACCTCCATCTTTAGATTGACCATCTTCAGTCTGAACTCCCTCTCTTCCTTCCTCTCCATCAGCTCCTCTGGGGATAGGCCTTGTGACAACACATTGCTCTCCACACTGGCTGGGAGTTCCAATGACAGGAGAAGAGTCAACCCCCTTCCCTGAGTGCTGTATGTAAGGGCTTGCATCCAGGCCCTGCTCCTCTATATCATCCTCCTCATTCACAATTTCTATTGTTGTCATCAACTGGTGATCCTCTCACCGGGCCCTCAGAGCTTTCTAATACTCCAACTTCTTGGTGCCATTCTTGGCTGGAATTCCCCTTTCCTTAGAGAATTGCTTGAGCTCAACCGCAGTGTAGCTCTCCAGGTGGATGAGCTTAAATTCCATTACTGAAGGTATTGTCACAGTCAGTCAGGTAGAATGGGAGTGGATTTGGAAAAAGCAAAAGAGCCAATCAAAGAGAATTAAAAAAGCAAATAATAATAATAATTTAAATGATTTAGCTGGGATTTTAGTATTTACACAAACTCACTGTACAGCACTACACAAACAAGTCCAAATCTCACCTCTGAACACCAATGTCTTAAACTGGGTTACTGGTTGAGAGGGGGTGAGACCCTACTCAAGCAGTAACCACAATCTCTGTCAGGGTGAAACACAAGCAAATCCCAAATTAACCTGTGCTTAACCCACTGGTAGCTTAGGATAAAAGCAGTGACGCTTAACTGAGAGGCAATGTGTAAAGTATTTATGCAGCACTTCGAGCAGTAATAGAGTTAAACACAATAGAAGAAAAATCCCAAGCCAATTTTGAAAAAAAAAGAGTAGAATTTAATACATCATTTGAGACCAAAACAACAAAAATCCAATTAGTAGACCCAAAGATATGCAATTTCAAACATTTCAGGTAAGTATAGCACCTAAAAGCACAAAGCGGCACTTGCAACTATCTGGTCATAACAGACCTGGTGAAAATCACAAGTTTAGGCCAACCGTTATGGAGCGCAGGCCAAATACAGCGACCAGTGCAACTTTAAAAGTCAGAAGTGGAAAGTTCTGTTTGCAGTGGAGGGGACCCCGAAGAGTAGGGAAAGTGTTGCAGATGGTCCTTCATGTAGCACGAAGGGCAGGCTGGGCATCCCAAACGGTCATCGCTGTAGCCCAAAAATCCTGTTGGGGGTGCAGCCGGTTGTTGCTGAAGATTCGCAATGGCAGTCACCGTGGGCTGTCAATGCTGTACCGCAAGGTTCAGATCTCACATTTCCGGGCGTCCCTGACAGTCGCTGTAGCACAAAGAGTCAAGTTCATCTGAGCTTTGCATTGATGGGCAGCGCAATCGGCAAGATCTTAGCACGAACAAGTCCATTTATGGTCGCGGGTGTAGGAGGCTTGCCCTTTATGTAGTGTGCAAAACGTTGTACACTGTGCAGAGGGTCTGGGCAACCACACAATGGTTTAGAGAGGTAAAAACTAGACCACATAATGCTCTAATTTGTTATAGTAGCTTGGTTGAGCAGTTCGGCTAAGCTTGGAGAAGTGCAATGCATTTATTGTACTCACAGAATCAATAAATGAGGCCACACTCTCAAAAGAAAAACTCAAGACCAATTTACAACAATACTTCAGATTTTTATGAAATTTTTAAGACCAAGATCATCAAAATCGAGCAAGTACTTTTTAAGTTATGAATTTTAAAGGTTTAGAAAATGTCTCAGTTCTGTGTGTAATTTAGCACCATGGGAATCAATGGAGAAATACTTTAAAAGTGCATATAAATTAGGCAATGCGTTTACAAATGTCTCCTCTTGGTTATAGGTCGAGGTTGTCGGTAGGCCCTGTGGACCAGCTGGAGAAGTTTGGGTGGCTCCCGGTTTTGGCGGGAGAAGTTGCAGAAAGTCATTGGAGCTGGTGCAAGGCCACAGCGAGGGACCACTTGGGAAAGCACTGCACAGGTGAACTTCAAGGTCTGGTGGGTCCCCTTGGAGTGTCGAGGTCGCAATGGGTGGGGGGCTGTTAAGGCACAACTGGATCTTTAGTGCAAGGCACAGGGAGGCCGAGTGCAGAGTGAATCTGTGAGCCAGGAGCTGTGTGCAAAGGTGCCAAGGAAGCAGGAGATAGGTCGCTTTGAGGGTTGCTTACAGGTCAGCAGTGGCACTCAGATGGGAGGTCCTGGTGTTTTCTGAAGAGTCTTGGATGGGGCTTTCTTCTGGTCCTTTTTCAGTCCAGAGTGGTCTGTCCTTCTTGGTGTCCGACACTGAGTGACCAGTACCTGGGGCTATTGCACAGTTCAGCCACTGGAGGTTGCAGTGCCACCAAACTTGGCACATTGGCAGGCTTTGTCCTCATGGTCTGTCAGGTGAAATTTGGTTTAGCTACAGTGTCTGGTTTCTGGTCATCAGCCGGTCAGTGAACTGGACTTCACTAGTCTTTTGGTCTTTGTTGGCTTTGTTGGAGGAGAGCAATGCCTTCACTCCAGAGGGAGATCTTCAGCAATTTTCAAAAGTGTGGAGGTCCTTTGGGGGCTTTTAGAGTCCGTCCGATGTCTAAGCAACCCCTCAGCAGTGATTGTCATGTCCTGGGTGCAGCAGACAGCATTTGGCACCTTTTTCTTCTTGCAGATGGACTTCAGTTCTCTAGCCTTAGGTCTTCTTTGTTCCTGGTCTTCTTGGGTCCTTGGAATCTGGATCTCTGGCCTAGGGGTGCCCACTAAATACTGTATTTAGCGGGCATTTAGGGGAGTACCTAGTAGTGACCAATGGGTCATCTACTTTAGGATGGCTACACCCACTAAGTGACCACTTCCTGTGGGCAGAGATCACTTCCCTACACCTGATTGGCTACTTTCCTTGCACGCATAATGGAGGAAAATGAAATAGAGGGGTCACCTTACATGTAACACCTTAGGTGTGGTGCAAGCTAGGGCTGACCATTCCTCCTGTCCTTTGTGTGTTTTCCAGCCGTTGCTCCCACCAAAATTGTAATGGAGTCAGCCATCTGCTGCTAGCAGCAGGCTTGGGGGTCGAGTTTCAAGGATGGTAAGCCCTTTGAAGCTCGGTAGCAGGGCAGTGCACATTCCTGAGGGGGGAGGTGTGACCTCTCCACCCAGGAAGGGCTTTATTCTGGGACCCAGAGAGTGGGAGCTCTCACCCCAAGGTTCTAGAATCTTGTCTTTTGGTGGAAGGCTGGTTGTGACCAGCCAGCAACCATGCCAGTGCTAGTTAACCTTTCAGGGGTCACCTCTAAGGTGGCCCCTGGGTACATTTTGCAATAAATAGAATACTGGTACCAGTTTGGATTTATCATTCTGAGTTGTTTGATACCAAACAACTCAGGATTCAGAGTGGTCATAATGTAGCTGTGAAACTTGTACTGTCCAGTGTCCAGCACATGCATTTAAAATGGCTGCTCTGTTTACTTACTATGTCCTAGGTTTGGCAAGGACATAGTTGTGGCATATTGCTCATGCTCCTCTCTTAAGGCTGGAAGGCCTGCCAGAGGGGTAACTTATCTATATTGCATGCAGTGTATTGTGGACAGGGCACACAGGCTGTGTACCATGTTGAGTTTGCATTTTAGGATTGCACCAGTACACTCAGCATGCAGTGGCAGTGCTGGGTGCATCTGGATGCATGGCCCTAGAGGGTGTCACAGTCTGTGCTGCTGCCCTCAGGGGCCTACCCTTAGTAGCCCATGCCCTGGGTACCTAAGTACAGTTTACTAGGGACTTATAGTGGCAGATAAAGGTGTTGCCAACCGTGGCAATGCATCACAACAGTTTTGGGATAGAGATC
Organism: Pleurodeles waltl; assembly: GCF_031143425.1. Lineage (NCBI taxonomy): Eukaryota > Metazoa > Chordata > Amphibia > Caudata > Salamandridae > Pleurodeles > Pleurodeles waltl. Next base: position 206,780,903 of record NC_090445.1, on the reverse strand, counting down.
TGGCCCAGGGAACCTGGTTTGCAGGGGGTCTGGGCACTAATAACTTTGAGACCACATCAAATACCAGGCAAAAGGTGGGGGCTAGCCATGTCAAAAGAGGCCTTTTCTCACAGCAAGGAAAAATATCAGGATTTCTCCTTTTCTTTGAGGAGGAGCGCCACTGATGCCACATCAAGGGACCAAGACATGAGGAGCACCTCTTGGGGATCAGGAACTCACTCCAGTAGAGACCAGCAGAGCTCAGGCAGGTCTCCTTGCAAGTCTAGGAGGCAGGTCAGCTGGCAGATGCAGGGAGCCTGCCCATTTAACTCAGAACAGGAAGTCATTCAGCTGACCCTTGGAGTCACCTCAGCCTCGGATGAACGGTGCAGATCCAGTCTTCCTTCTCAGCGAGCATAGCAGCAGGCAGCAGGGCAGCAGAGTAGCTGGGCAGCAGGGTAGAAGTACTTCTGGAAGCAAAGCAGCACATAAGTCCTTCCTCAGTAGTATCCCCATGTCCAGAGATGTACTGAAGAGTTGGGACTGAGAGTCCATTTTTTATACCTGCTGCCCACTTTGAAGTAGGAGAAGCTTCTAAAGGTTCCCCCCCAACCCCACCACGAGAATTACTTGGAATTTCCCGCCTCCATGCCCTAGCCCAGCCTGTCTTCGAACACAGAAGATTAGTGTCCAACCTTTTGTGAGTGTGCTGAGTCAGTCTTTGTGATGTTCATTTGTGGTAGGTGACAGCTTTGCCCCCCATGAAGTCAGAGTTGGCCCATCCTGCCAACACCTATACCTCCTTTATCTCACTGTCTGGAAACACTACACAAAGACTAACTGCCAGCAACACCTAGTCATGTGACCCAGAACACAGGATGCAGGTACCAAATGGTTCGTACAAGAGAAATGCCAGTTTTCTAAAAGTAAAAACAACAAGGCGATGGATGGAATGCTTGAATTAATCTCAGCCACTGGCAATTGCTCGGGGCTGCATCCCAATCCATTGTCTTTTGCCCACCATGCCACCTCAGTTTGTACCCAGCCATATGCAAATCCGTCTTGACTCTGCTCCTCATGTGAACAGTCCAGCCTGAACTGCCAGGTCCTCCCTGAATACAATACAAGCAACCCAGGACTGGTTTAGCCCTAGTTAGGGCTCTTCTGACAGGTATAGCTTGGTTCCAGTGTCACCTTGTTGTTTTTGAACTTTCTAAAAGTGGCATTTTCAGAATTGTGACTTAAAATCTTACTTTACCATTAAAGAGGGTTTTGTTTTAAATTACAATTCTTTGGACACCTAACTCGACATCCCTACCTCCTCCCAATTGAGAGTTATCAATTATGTAATATAAAACGTTAACCCAATGATGTTATTCTATTGGAGAGGCAGGCCTTACTGTAGGGAACAACCAATTTATATGTTTTACACTACCTGGAAATATAAAAGGTAAAAGTATATGTCCAAATGTTTAAATGTCCTGTACCCTGCCCTCTGGGCTGTGTAGGATCTACTCTAGGGGTGACCTATATGTATTAGAAAGAGCAGTATGGGCCTGACAAGAGGTGTTTTATTCCATATTCAAATGGCAGTTTAAAACTGCACACACAGGCTGCAATAACAGGCCTGAGACATGTTTAAAAGGGCTACTTAAGTGGGTGGCACAATCAGTGCTGCCGGCCCATTAGTAGCAATTAATTTACAGGATCTCTGTACATATAGTACCACCTTATTAGGAACTTACAAGTGAATTAAATGTGCCAATTTGGTGTAAGCAAATTTCACCTTGTCTAAAGGAGATAGCACAAATGCTTAAGCAGTGGTAGCAGTGTTAAAGTGCGCAGAGTCCTAAAAACCAACAAAACAGGTTCAGAAAACAGGGGGGTGAAGACAAAATGTTTGGGGATGACCCTGCAGAAAGGGACACGTCCAACTCCATGGCAGATGTAGCCCCAACCAGGCTAATAAATTGTTGTGGCCATGATCAGGCCAAAGGAGTAGGCTATTGAGATGCAGTCCAGACCAGGCTAATGGGTAGTTGCATTCTCGATTGCACCTATGCAGTAACCATGGCTGGTGCAGTCCTTACTGGACAATAGGCACAGTACTTGCATTGGTTATTGCCAGGAACAATTCATGAAAGACTAGTCAGCTCCCTATGGATTATCCTCACCATACATACTGACCCTCTCACCTCCTGGACAGTCTCTTCTCCTGCTAGGCCAGGCACACTTATTCCTTCTCCTAACAGGCAGACCTACTCTAGATATTTCAGGCAGGTCTGCAGCTGACTGACCGTCTGAAGTCTTTTTTTGATGTTTCTATTTAGATTTTAGCCATTTTTGATGAGTTGCTCACCTCCACCTGCTTCACATGAGGCAGTAGTGCATTTGCCTTACGGAAACAAAATAAAGCCTCCTTAGCACTATTTCAGTTATTTACAAAGACATAAACAATAGTATATTAATACGGGTTGCACTTCATGCTTTACAAAATGAATGCTATTTTCTCCACACAAGTAATTCAAAAACAAGTGGAGGGACATATCTAAGGGGCACAGGAATCGAACCAAGCACAGTGAATCTTGATTCACATTATAGCTTCCAATGCCAGTGGAGGGAAGTACCTAGAGGGCAGACAATTTGAACATAGAGAGCCCTAAACACTGGCTAAGATCCAATACACATGCCCTTAAGAGACCCAGGTAATGGGACCCTGAGGAGGCACAGACATCAACAAATCAAGCCTTTTACTTTTACAAACATGATGGCTCAACACAGAATTAAGGGGATGACCATACATTGTTACTGACCATGAATCCATCATACAGTATGATTCAAGAGAGTAACTTGAAGTGCACTCACTCATATGGGCCACAATTCCTCCATGGAAGTCAGCTAGCGTCCTTTGATTTGATTAGTTTTATATGTTTTTCAACTGCCACTACTGTACGCACGAACCACCATATGATCTCCTCAGCCAATGAGCGGTAGCTTCTGAATGAAAGAATGGCTATTATCCCCAGACATAGCTACCCCTGATGTGCAGGCAAGACACAATCTGCACAGTCCGGGTGAGGTCTGTCTTGTCTCACACAGGATTGGATAGAGGTTGTCACAGGTGGAATATGATCACTTGTTTACAATTATTATGTACTGACCTCTCTGTATTTTCCTTCAGGCTGCAGGTAGCAACTATACCTGTACCAAAATAAGATCTGTTATACAAAAATAATGAAGATCTTTAAGTTATCGCACTTACTTCAGCACAGCACTGATTGATAACAATCAACAAAGCGATCTGGTGTACTAGGTGCTGATGAAGGCCATTGACCCATGAGGGCACACTAGGTCGAAACATGTTTTCTACTGATGCTAAGGATTCCTAATATATCTGAACAACATCACCACATTTGTAATCCTACCCCTGACCCCCATTTTTAATAAACAAATGTTCATGGGTAGAGGAGGTAATTTAACTGATTTTTGCACAGATGCCACCAGAATTTTGGTTCAGACACTTTTCCTCCTACCAGGAGGCATCACTCACCTGGAGAAGCAAGTGCCCAGGTGCAGAACCCAATTATGACGCTATCTACTATGACACCCCAAGCGAAATAACATATATCGCTGGGGGTAATTAGTGGTTGAGGATTTCAGAGGCAGGACTCAAGAGACTCTGGTATTGAGATCGGTGTGGTTAACTCCCCTTTTGATTAGGTTTTATAGGAACAGGAAGCTGAGTGAACCCCTACTTTGCTTCTGTCTCCCCACCTTTTGATTGATGAAGTCTTCAGCTCAGGCAGACAACAGTCCTAGTGACACAGCAGTCCTTCAAGTCCTCCAAGGAACACTCGCTTCTCTGGTCAAGAAGAACTTGTAACTAGAACAAAGTGGGTGGTTTGGTCCAGCTTTTTGTACACATATTCTAGACCGGGGATGTGGATTTACTGTCTCAAACCTCATAACCAGTTTAGAGTGGTTCTCCTTTCAGGTATCCTACTTGTGCTGCTCTCCAGCTACACCCTTAGTGTATATTAAAAAACATAATGGCGGTGCACCACTCATCAGCAATATCAGTTCAAAGAGTTCAGTCCTCTTGTCATAGGGATATGGTAATTCTTCTTTTATTTTCTTATTCTTCCATTTATTCTTGACAATACATAACGTTAGTGGTGACAACAGCCAGCGCGTTTCGTCCTTTAACATAGGACTTCTTCAGGGCTGTAACATAACATATAAGAAACATGAAGAAACAAACAAGACTTACACCTTTAGCCATAATGTTTGAAAGTAAAAATAAAAATAAAAATAAAACGAAAATAAGATTAAGAATAAAAGTGTCTAAATGTATACAAGGACGTAGATATAAATAGTCACATGACAATAAGTGGACAACAATAGCTCCAAAACAGTGTGACGAAAGAAAATGACAAGGGAATGTGCTAATGAATTCAGAATACCAGAAATTTCAAAAGTGTATATAGTTTTAAAGAGATACCCAGTGTGATCAACTGTTGGACAAAAATACTTGGTGTGGAGAGTAATCATAACACATGCGTAGTAGTGTGGCAAGCCGTGAGTATCAAAAGTAAACGTACCTAGTCAATTTCCAGCTGGCTTGTAATTTTATATGTCCTCATGTCCGTAATCATAATAAATCTGGTAAAGAAAGAAGACCCATATTTGAAAAAAAAAGTCACAAGGGGCTAATGCCTGTACGTCCAATACGATAATTCCAGGGCTAAATCTCAGGTCCAAGCCTTAGTTCTTGGATAAGTATGTTGCACTCATTTAATACGTTTCGTCCTAACGCAAGGACATCCGTAGTCATATTAAAGTCACTACTAACAAAAGCCTCTAGTGACATGGAAAATCAAATGGGACACCGAAGTTTACCGTGTTGCATAACACATTGTTACAAATTTTCTATCTATATTTTTGAAAAAGAGGAAGTGTTACACAATCAATGACCCCACATGAAGACAAATATCAGTTATTTTCCGATAGTGGTTTCAATCATACGGATAACAGCGCGGACTGACCAATGGTGTTAGCACAGAGTCAGCCGCATATGGAAAATAGACAATAGTAAGGAAAGTGCCTTACCCGAATTAACGAGAAAGGTCATGGCCATTATGTCGACTAGATATTTTTAATGGCCCTTATCGTATTAGGGGCGCCATGCTGAACAGGAAAAAACGGTCCGCAGCAGACGACGCTGCTTTGAATCTACTGCCACAATCGGCGTCCTGGATTATAGGCGCCTGTTATGCGGCGCTGTCTTCTCCCGCAGCATCACTCTGCAGCAGGTGGCACGGTTTTGAAAATACCACCACCATCGGCGTCCTGAGTTATAAGCGCCAGTAGTGCAGCTCGTCTTGTCCCGGAAGCAGGGACCCGTGAGTCAACATAAACAACGGACTGATGCAAAAGTGTGGCGGCCATTTTAGTACAGGCTGTATATATCCCCCTGTTGGTAGGTGGAGGATAGTCCTATAGTGAAGGGTCGGAATGGAAGACGGACAATGTGCAAAGTGTGGCGGCCATCTTAATGTGAGCTAATTCGTCGTCCATAAGTAGACAATGGTCACTAGAAAAAAGAGAGCAGCACCATCTGAATTGGTTAGTTCACACATTCGTAGAAGGTTAGTGTGTCTACCAGAGATTGTCTTGTGACCGGTTGGTATACAGATTACTTATAACACATTGAAACATCACCCTAACCTTGAAATTCCGTCACTTCAGTTGATGTAGGAGCATATGTATTCATGTCATTACTTATCATGATAATAGTACAAGCAAAAAACATAATTACAACAGGTAGCAATAGGACTGCCTCCAGGGTGGGGCACTCACAACGCAAGTGCAATGAAATGTGAGTTGTCTGCACTTGGCTGTCATCAAACAAACTGAAGGAGTGAACAGGGGTGGATAAAAAGGCAGCAGAGGGCTGTACATGGGTATAGATCAGTATAACATCAACCGGTAAGAGGAGAGGAAGCTAGAGTGTGGATGGTTAATGCACTGTAATGTAGTGTTATTTAGAGAGGTGAGTCTTTCAGCTCTTTTCGTGCATAGATTGAAAGGACCTGGGGGGTCATTACAACCCTGGTGGACGGTGTTAAAGCGGCGGTAAGACCGCAAACAGGCCGGCGGTAAAAAAATTGCAATTACAACCGTGGCGGAAACCGCCAACAAAGACAGCCACTTTAACACTTGTGCCGCAACGGCGGTACAAACAAACAGCGCAGTGGTCTCCGCCAACAGACAGGCGGAGGACAAAGTACCGCCCACACTATCACAACCTACCAATCCACCACCTTTTCCGGGGCGGATTCACCGCGGACAAAAACACGGCAGAAACAGGACTTCGAAGGGAAAACGCTCACCTCTACACACCCCTCGAGGAATCTGGACGCCATGGAACCAGAGCTGCAGATCCTGCCAGCCCTTATCTTCTTGCTCCTCTACCAGGAGCACGAACTCCAGAGGCAAAGACAACAGTGAGTACTGCACCTACGACACAGGGGAGTGGGGAGGGAAAAAACAGGGACACACACACTTGTCGATGCTTTGTTGTTGCATGCAGGGCTTGGTGTTGGGATGTGTGGGTTGTGATAGTGGAACATTTGTGAGGAGTAGGAGTGATGGGGGTGAGGGTGAGGGTCGGGGTATGTGATGGCATGCAGGTATGGTGGGGGATGTAATAGTTAAGATTTGACTTACCAGAGTCCATTCTTCCATCTACTCCTGCGAGGCCCTCAGGATGAAGAATCGCCAAGACCTGCTCCTCCCATGTTGTTAGTTGTGGGGGAGGAGGTGTGGGTCCGCCGCCAGTCCGCTGAACCGCAAGGTGGTGTCTTGAGACCACAGAACGCACCTTCCCCTGTAGGTTGTTCCACCTCTTCCTGATGTCATCCCGATTTCTTGGGTGCTGTCCCACTGCGTTGACCCTGTCCACGATTCTTCGCCATAGCTCCATCTTCCTAGCAAAGGAGTTGTGCTGCACCTGTGATCCGAATAGCTGTGGCTCTACCCGGACGATTTCCTCCACCATGACCCTGAGCTCCTCCTCCGAGAACCTGGGGTGTCTTTGCCGTGCCATGGGGTGGTGTGGGTGATGAGTGGGGTGGTGTGTGTTGTGATAGGTGGGGTGATATTTAGTGGTGTGTTGTGTGAGGTGCATGGAAGTTCTGTGGGTGATGGTATTGTGTGCCTGTGGATGCTTGGTAGTTGTTTGTGGTGTCTCTCTCTGGCCTTCGTTCTGGATTTTTGGTCGTAGGGGTTTGTGGGTGATGTGGGTGTGTGTTTTATATTGTATTGAGTGTGTGGGAGTGGTGTGTGTGTGTGTATCAGGTGTGTGTGTTTCGAATTGTCCAATGTGGCTGTGTTTTGTATGTGTGTGTGTATTTTGAGTGCGACGGTGTGTACTGCCAATGGAACACCGCGGTTGAAAGACCGCCGCGTGGATTCGTGTGTCGTGATAGTGTGGGCATATTTCTGTTGGCGTGATGGTGGAGGTTTTGTTTTCGCCAATTTATCACTGACCTTTGGTGTGGCGGACTTGTGTGGGTGACTGAATTTTGGTGGATTCCGTGCTGTGGGTCATAATAACTGTGGCGGAGTTCCGCTGCGGCAGCGGTGTGTTGGCGGTCTTCTGCACGGCGGTAAGTGGCTTTTACCGCCAATGTTGTAATGAGGGCCCTGGTGTCTTCTTTTTTCTTTTTTACACTTCTTAATCTGCAGTCTGATGGTGGCTAGGGTATAGGTGTGAAGAGACCCACCAGAGATGGTGAGCATATCTACAAGATAAGTGGGGGTTGGTCATGATAGCTTTGTAAATGATGGAGCTGGATATGTAAATGATGGAGCTGGATATGAAGATGGGGAAGCCAATAGAGTTCTAGCAGGATAGGGATGGCGTGATCATATTTTTTCAGGTCCTCTGATGACACTTGCTATATCGTGTAGGATGCTTTTAAGGGGTGCCAAGGTGGAGTGTGGTAGGCCATGGAGTATGGCATTACCAGGATTCAGATGCGACAGAATGAGGGCTTGAATAGTAGTTCCAAAGTTGCTTTGAGGAAGAAACAGTTTGACTTTCTGGAGATCTGGGCCTGCATTATGTGCAAGCAGTGTTTCAGGTGCTGGATGTCTGAAGCAGAGAAGACTTTAAAGGAGGGTCCTGTATCATCTACATATTGGGAAACCTTCATGATCGTATCTGTATCTACCTTGTGCTATGCCAGGCCAGGTGTACCCAAAATGTATCCCACTTGCCTTAGTACTTAGATTTACTCACACACACATTAACCTCTCACAGTGCATGTGCTACAGATGCTACAAATGCACATGCAGTTGACAGGCACATATGATGCCAGCACAAGGTTCTGGTCAAACAGATAGCAGCAGAACTTTGTGGAAGCGGGTCTGCAGGCCTCACTCACTGGTAAAAAAAAGTCTGGTCACATCATTAATCTTTCAAAACCCACTATACTGCCACCACAGCATTATGCGCTTTACCGAGGACAAGGACAGTAGTCATCTGTCCATAATAAGGGCATTTTTTGTTGCACCATTCCACGTCATTGGATAGTTCCGGGGCCTCACCTAGCCAAGGTCAGGCCAAGGCCTCAGTGCACCTGTTTAGATTAGCGTGATCTAGAGCCAAAATAAGTTAGTATACCAGATACACTTGCAGTTGGGCAGTCAGGCAGAACAGCGCATGCAGGAGACATTCCTGTTCAAACACCGAAGCTTTTGTGTGCCATCATTTGGTGTTATGTCCTGGGGAACATGGGGCCTTAGTAGCCAAGACCAGGGATGACAAGTTATTCTTCAGGGGACTTTACCATTGTTACTGGCTTTGACAGGCCATTTGTGGTGCTGTGTACTTGCTTGGACTGAGCCCCTGTGGCCTGGGGTGACTGAAAAGGTCTCCTAAGTGCCACTATCTAGTGTTACGTATAGGTCCAGATGTAGTCTCAGTGGTCAGGGATAACAAGTGTTCTGGGAGCTGCAGTGAGCGGTGATCTGACCATCACTTTATGGAGTCTGAGATTCTGGCTGTGACAAGGGCTCCCAGACGATCTCCAAAGGAGGATCTTTGGGGCCCTGCAAGATGAGAACCCAAGGATGAAAGTTCGACAGAAAAACAAGGATGTTGATAAAAGAGATTTCACTGTGTGCCAGGATCCCTGGTTTCTCTCTGGGAAGGGCTTCTATCACTTTGGTCTCTGTGGTTTTCTGAATCTTCTAGGGGTGTGAGGGAAATAGATTCCCTTGCATGTAGAGTAGGAAGCACTTTCCTCTGTCCAAAACCATAAACATCACCTAAGATGTAAGCTTTATATCAGTTGGGACAAAAACAGTTAGTTGGGGTAGAGGAATGTTTCTAGCACAAACCTAGCTGGGGAGCAATGGAGCATTAAATAATGAGTGAGAGCTATGTCACAGGATTCATGGTGGTGTATAAGAGGCAGGTTATTTTTAGGATTCTTTTTTGCAGGATGTTAGTGTTCAAGAGATGGGTCTTCAATTCCTTTCGCAATTGCGGGAGGGTAGGACCAGTTCTGCCCTTGACAGGGATGTCATTCCAGGTTCTGGGTGCATACATGTACAACGCCTGCCTTCTACTATTTTTCTTCTTGTATTTGTTCAGCTTCAATCTGGCCATGCCCTGGCTCCTAGGGTGGTTTGTCCTTCTGGGCGAGTGTCTTGAGGGCCTAACACCAGGCGCATCTGGAGGCCTTTTTGGGATTTTCTGTGAGCATCAGTCTTGCGTGCCGCTCGTGGCAGGAATTATTACGCACTTGTCTCTAGGAGGAGAGCGCCACGGGCACTCCCATCTGCCTTTCACGCTTATCCGGACAAATACCCGCGCCCACACCTATAATGTTCACTCCAAAAATAACAAACATTGCTTAAAGACCACGATTAATGCTCACCTCTCAGATAGGAATGAGCTGCAAGCTGTACCAACGGTACCTGGGCACCGTGTGTGGGAGTCGAGCATCTTGCCAGGTCATTGTGATAGGATTCATGCCAGTTGGGGCGTTAGAGCAAACCAAGCATCTGTTTTCAAACACCGGTTCACCACTCACTGATGGACGTGAGCACTCGCTTAATGTTCAGTGGAGTCTGTGCAAATCCAGGCGACATGTTTAATTTTTGCAAGGCCTGGCTTCAGAGCCGTTTATTGGGTCATTATAACATTCTGGGGCATATTGGCAAGTGCATGCTCTCTCTGCAGCGCTTGCAACCCCCATGCCACAGCAGGCAACTGTGTCTGCGGAATGATTATCCGATTGGCTTCCTCAAACCTTCCCTCCCACCCCAGATGCAAAGCAGGCATCAGTACCTCGTTAATCTTCTAGACCCTGAACCCTAGCTCCAGAGCCTGTACCTCTCCCACATGAATTATTGTGCTGCAGCATGGACCTGCCGTTGTAGAACATGTGCCAGAGCAGACATGTATCGCTGTGGAATCTTGCCCCACAGCAGGGCCCTTTGACTTTAAAGACTTACCTAGCAGGCATCTCTTCCTGTAGAAGGTGTGTACCAAAGGAGGCAGCTGCCCTTCTGGAACCTTTGCCACCTTAGGAAACATTCCCAGAAGTAGGCAAATATTCTTTACTTGGCTAGGTCGGTGCTTCTTAGTAGCCCTTTGAGTGGTGCACATTTATTTTACAAGTTATAAGATTTCTTGACGAACATCTGGTAATTTTTTGCATTTATCTCCTACGTCGCCAAATATATTAACACTCAATTGAAACCAATAAACCAATCCTACGTGAATCAGCCTCTGCTGTATTGTTTTTGTGCCACACTAACAAAGTTCAGCTTTACAAACAGGACTGTTCATTTAAGAGTGCCAGTTTAAACTAGGTGTCGTGGAGGTTCTGTCTGCTAAAAAGGCATAGCTGTGAGACATGCATGACGTGACTCCCTAACTCACGTGTGGTTGTGAGTGAATAATACATGTCCTGTCTGCCACTTACTTTCCATCAAAGGCCCACTGTGCGTTCCAGACATGCATAAGAGCCGGTGTGGTCATTTTTTCGCTCCGTTGTTCCGTTTCTGCTTGGAGTAGGTGCGTTTGTAAATAGAGCTGGGTATAGTGCTGACATAGCTTCCTTTCATACCACCTGCAAGCCCCAAGATGCTTTCTCGGTGGTTGAGTAAGTAGCGACTCCATTTATTATGTGTATTTGGCCAGTAATGGCTGCAGTGTAGCATGTGTGGAATAACTTTTGGTTTTGTGAGCGAGGTTTTGTGGTTGTGCTCCGATCACGTCTTATCAGCATGTAGCAGTGCATTATACAAATTGTGTTTACAAACTGTATCCTCCTTGTCAACGTGGGAGTTGTAAGAATAACCCAGGCAGGCCACAGACACCACAAGTAAATGGGCCTGTGGTACACGAAGAAGCAATTACAGTGCAACCCAAGTAAAACTGCAGACCCTATCACCAGAGAGGTCTGTGGGAACTACCCTGAATTGGTAAAAGTGTGACTCAAGCAAAATCACATGTCCCACCTGTAGGTCGGTCTCAGGTGTCAATCCATAAGTGAAATCCAATAAGATCACACACCAGCAATAAAATGTCTCTATGGGATCCACCCATTAGTATAACCAAAGTAAAATACAGGCACTATCAGTAGATGGGTCCGTGTGTTTCAACCAGAAGCCATAAAAGCGTAACCCAAGTTTAATCACAGGTCACACACGTGGATGTGTTTATACGGCTGCACCCATAAGTGTAACTTAAGTAAAACCTCAGACACCACCAGTAAATGGGTCTGTCTGTCTGGTCCACCCAGATGCAGTTGTTGCATTAGCTAAGTGAGACTACAGGCCCCACAACAAGGTGTAGTCTAAGAAAACTTGAGACATCGGCAGTAGATAGATATATGGGGTCCACACATTAGCACAGCCCAAATAAATCACAAAAATCACTAGGAGATGGAGCTAGGGATCCAGCCAGAAGCAGCGAAAGTGTAACTCAAGTAAAACTACATATTCCAGAACTAGTCGATTGGTCAAGCGGGTCCAGCCATAATAGGACCCTAACACCACAGATATCATTAGTAGATGGGTCCACCCAGAAGTGGTGAATGCATAGCCAGTGTAAAACCACAGATCCCATCAGAAGATTTGTCCTTGGCGTCAACCCATAAGCAACTATAACATACAAAGCAAACTAGAGACCACCTGTGTATGAGTTTATGGTTTCTTGTGTTCACCTAGCACCTAGCAAAACTGAAAACCTACCCAGTAAACCATGGACAACATCAGTAGGTAGGTCTATGATATACATCCACAAGCATAACCCGAGCTAATCACATAAACTATCTTGAAATATGTCTGGGGTCCAACCAGAAGCAGTGAAAACAAAACACAAGTAAAGCCACAGACCACATCAGTTGATTAGTCTATTGGAACTACTCATAAGCATTGCCCAAATTAATTGTTCATCTGTAGATACATCTATTGGTTCCACCCATCAGAGGGGAAATCCTTGTCTACTTGCATTAACAAACGAAGACTCTGAGCATATTTTGCTGTTCTTGTAGAGTGAATGCCTTTAGGTTCCAGGACATGAAAAGAGGGCACGTGAACAAGTGTTCGAGGATGGTTATGAGGGGCAAGAAGCAGGATTTCTGGTCCTAGGTCTCACCTGACACCAACAGGCCCAAACAGGGAAGATGCCACAGGACGACACTGTTAACACCTATGCCCTTTGTCAGAGTGGCCATTAAAGTGGAGGATAAGTAAGGTCTCAAGGTAACAGTTAACAGGGAAGGTGAGTCCAGTCACGTGGACGCCAAAAGGCCAATGTGCTAGGCAGTGGTTCCCAACCTGTGGTCCGGGGACCCCTTGGGGTCTGCAAAGCCTCCTCAGGGGGTCTGTGACTGCTTAGAAAATTAAATAATATTAACAGATTAATAAAGTGTATGTAAATAAAGTTGCTAAATGTACAAATGAAAATTTTAAACTGTACTGTAAATTTCAAGGAATTTGAATTTGGAGGCTAAAAATTAAATTAGTATCCTCAGATTGATTTGTAGGAGAAGAGCAGGTGCATCAAACAGAATATAGTATGGACGATGTGTGGCCTCAATTGAATTTAGAAAAGCTCGAACCTTCCTATTAAAATAAAAAAAAAACATTTTTATTGATATTTGTTTGCAAATTAAATAAAATGTGTTATCATTTGTGTATATGTTTGATGAATTCTTGTTTCTGTATTTTTTGTGTATTGTTTTGTGTTTCAAATCATCGACAATGTTAAGGCTGCGGTCCCCGGCTTCCAGTAGTGGCTCAATGGGGGGTCCCCAGGTTCCAGTAATGATAAAATGGGGGTCCACAGTAGTCAAAAGGTTGAGAACCACTGTGCTAGGAAAAGGACCTGGCCATCTATTGGTGGAAGGGGGGCGAGGCGGAAGTTTCAAGGAACCATTAGACAGAAACTCCGCTGAAAGCAACAAATAAACGTAATACTGAAGCACAAAAATGGGGGCAAGAAAAAGAAGATATTAAAAGAAACAAGATATTAAAGAAAAACAAATATTATTTTCCATAGGCAAGAAGATCTCCTAAAAGGAATGCTTAACACATGCCCCAAGTTGTGTCACATGATACAGTAGATTCATTTTACACAGTGTTCAGTGTTTCAGGGCGCAGAGTTGAAGAATAATACTGCCCACTACCGCTCCGGGCATAGTATCTCACCTGAGGATGTATAACTACAGACTTTCCCTTAGATGAATAGAAAAAGTAATCTCATGAGAGAAAGCAACTGTTGACCCAAGATGCAGTTCAGCAAATCGTGGCACTTGAAACTAGTGGAATTCTGGTGTGCATAACACAGTGTGCTGTTGATGGTGGAAAGAGAATCTGTGGCGAAGCTCCAAGTGGACGCGCTCTCTTTGAGGGGTGATTAATTTGCCCCCCAGGGTTCTAAGTCAAATAGAATGTCTGCGTCAAGGGGCTCTGTTCTGCTGCAGCAAGGCCTCTGTTACCTGCATCTAGAGGAATGCATTTCCAGGACTTCACTGTGTTTGCTTTATGTTGTGTATTACATCTAGGAAATCCCCTTCAGCTGCAAGTGGCTCGTGAAAGAGGCGCCTAAATGAGCTAATATTGTAAGCTAATTATGCTCTGGTGTTTTTTTGTTGCCGTTATGCTCACAACAGGCTGGTTTAATGTAATTTCTTGAAATGGCCTGCTGTCCCGCTGGGGCAATGAGGAAGAGGTACCTATGTGACGTGGGGAGCTTGGTTAACTACATTTGCATAGATGGTTCACTTGCAGTCACGTGTGGACATTACATTATTATGCAAGGCTTTTCCCTGGGTTCCCCTATTTAAAGCAGCAGGATGGAGACGCTAATGTGTGTAAACTGATATTAAAAGGATGCGTCACGGAGCCCAAGAAAGTGAACAGAGTGGACACATCCCAACTCTACAGAGGGAGGATCTTCAAGCTATCTCCTATTAAAGGCGTTCCACTGTGGCTTTACCCTGCTCCGAGACCCCGGGGCATTAGGACTGACACTCTGGTAGGTGAACTCCTGAGCATGTGGACAAAAGGGCCTGCTGGACTATGCCAGTCTCTGTGTACCACATCCTGGTACGGCAGTCCCTAGGACTGATCATCCGAACCACTGACCTGTTGTGTACTAGTGGTATATATGTACTTCTCTGTAGGCACGTACTGTCAGAGGATGAATAGCATTACTTCGGTTTCGTGAATATAGTTTGATCACTTTCTAAAAGAGCAGGAGCTGACAACCAACAAGTACCCATACGTTTTTTTGTCCCACCTCATTTACCTTAGATCCGCATAACAGACGACCAAGAATAAGCACTGTATCTGCACCTTGCAGGGAAAACTGGTTCGGAACAAAATCTCCAAAAGAGAACAGGACAGCAGCATGACACTGACATGACACTGATAACACTGGGTCAGGAGGACACCACTCCCTTAAAACGAAGAGGAAAGCAACAACATGCTTGCAGGGGCGTCGCTCTGTCAATAATGATAGATGGGAGTGAGTCTGAGATTTCCCAACAAGCAATGAGGTATACCAACTAAAAAAGATCAGGAGGGCTGGAGCCACTGGACAGTGGTAAGGGTCAAGCTTAGGGGTGTTAGTTTTCCTGTATTTGGAAAAGTGAGGCTAACCATGGTAGGCCTCTGTGGTCTAGTTTGAACTGTGCTGCCCACTGTAGTCCAGTTCCACCTAATAGCAATATAGGGCAAAGGGGCCCAGGAAAGTAGGCTAGCATAAGCCCATACGTTACATCAGCTGACTGGTCTTAGAAAGGGCAGCGAGAGCAAGCCTTTTAGTATAGATTGCATGGGCATTAAGTTGGAACACTTTTATGACACACTGACAGGCACTGTGAGAAATTCACACTGTCTTCAAACTCATCTTCAGAGCTTCTCACTTGTGCCCAGTCATGAACACTCACCCTCAAGTGGAACTCACCCAGACGCCTAGAAGTGACTCAATTCACATTAAAGAATCATGGGCCAGATGTAGCAAAAAAGCAATTTGCGACTTGCAAATTGCGAGTCCCTGCGACTCGCAATTTGCAAGTCGCAAATTGCTATGCAGTACGGTGTCTCAGACACCGACTGCAACTCGCAATGGGGTCGCAATGACCCACCTCATGAATATTCATGAGGTGGGTCGCAAATTGCGGCCCCATTGCGAGTATAGGCACTCGCTAACATGGAGGCCTGCTGACGTCAGTAGACCTCCATGTTAGCGACCTGCTTTTAAATAAAGCAGTTTTTTTTTTTTTAAATGTAGCCCGTTTTCCCTAAGGGAAAACGAGCTGCATTTCAAAAAAATCCGAAACCTTTAGTTTCGGTTTTTTTCAGGGCAGGGAGTGGTCCCTTGGACCACTCCCTGCCCTGAAAAAATATTTTGGGGTCCAGTCCCAAACTGGAAGGGGTCCCATGGGGACCCCTTCCAATTTGCGATTGGGTTACCATCCACTTGAAGTGGATGGTAACTGCGATGCCATTTGCGACCGCATATGCGGTCGCAAATGGTATTGCATCCCAATGCGACTCGCAAATAGGAAGGGAACACCCCTTCCTATTTGCGAGTCTGAAATGCATTTTGCGAGTCGGTAACGACTCGCAAAATGCATTTCTGCATTGGGATACGCGTTTTGCGACTCGCAAACGGCAGATTTTGCCGTTTGCGAGTCGCAAAACGTTTCGTACATCTGGCCCCATATGCTGCATGAAAAAACTGCAGACACAACAGATGGAAAAAACTAATACTCATAGAGAATGGAAGATTAAGTTAAAATGCAATGCAAACAGGGACTGAGTTGCTGTTATGGATTAACTTAAGGCATTCTGCAGTTATTGTTGGGAATTTGGACATTGTTTTTGCCTGTAAATCATGTGAATTTAGGATCCAATAGGGATCCATTTCAATTTTTTGTTACTGCTGCATTTGGGACCTTGCAGAACCAGAACCATTTAAATCCCTGCAGGTGGCACACTGATGTGGAGTGACAGGCAAGGGCCCCATCAGATCAACACCCGCAACCATGCCTGTGCATCACATTCATCTGCATAGGACACTGTGCAATCAGGGACCAGATGTAGAGGGGGCGAGCTGAAATTTCAAGCCAGATGCCTGGTTCTGCCTCAACTCAAGGTCGTCTTGGACCCTGGAGCCCAAAATATATTTATCTTCAAGGACGTAGATGTGGACTTAAGAATAGATATGTATATTTATCTTCAAGAATTGATATTTTGTTCCTCAATATTTGACTCCGATAATATTAAGGTATTATACTGCTGTTGTGAGAGTGCAGTGTCCAAAGCCACCATTTCAACTATATACGTAGTCATGGTAGATATATGTGGAGTTACGTCTAGAAAATCTATACATACTTACCTGTCGATATTGTCCTCGATATTTTGGCTCTAATTTTAAGATATAACAATTTTCCGTACTTTGTGTTCCGGACGCGCTTCTCCGTGCTTGAGTGACACTGATAATATTGCTTATCGTTGTATTTCTGTCAATAAGAAGGACAACAACACGTTTGAAATGATATTGGTGATACTGGCTTAAGCCACAGTGGTCTGGTGATGAACAGGACCCCAGCACACTGCGAGGGTAAAACTGGTAAAACGTGCTCATTTCAGAGCTCTCTGATAGGAATAGGACTGCAGCGCCGTGCTCATGAAGTCTTCAATCCTGCTACTAGCTCCGGTGGCGGGGTTTTCGGTGGGGTCGCTTTAAGAACACTGACAAATCGTCTATATGTTCTAGAAATATTGTCAAAAAGAGCCGCAGCTGAAATCGTTCTTTTCTCAAACTGCCACCTGTTCAAATGATAGAGAGTTATTTTGGTGGACGCATGACTGCTTAAAAAACATCTTCCTGAAGTAAATGCACTTGAATACGTTTATCGCTTTATGACAGTCATTTCTGAAAATGCGATGTCATCGCTAACAGGCTGCACTTTATCAACCCGCGCTTTTATGGTCGGACGTTTTAAATCCCGCTTGCGTGATGGAAACCGAGGGAGATAGCCATCAATCTCCGCCGGGAGCCACCGGTCTGTGCCTCTAATCCAGCCTCCGCGGCGGCTCATTTACCGAATCACGAGTTCGGTATTTCGGGGTCAAGGTCGGGCCCGGGCTTAGTACGCTAGGGCGCGAGCGCATCCTGTTCAGAGGGCCGGCAGAGTGACCCTCACACGGGCCCCTCTACCCCTGCTCTGACCAGGCCTGCAGTGCAGAGGATGCGCACTGACAGCCCCTCGCCGCTTATCCCGCTTAATTCGGTAACCTTTTCCACCGGCGCCACTAAACGGGTTACGGGAGCGCTTATCGCCGCTCTCGGCAGATGCCTTTCAGCATTTGCGAAGCTTTGATACGAGCCGATGGTGTGATATAAGGAGGAAGGGGTGACCCTGAGGCTAATGTGACAGATGAGCACACTAAAGCCAATATTCTCTGCCGCCTCCGTTGCAGAGCAACTCATTGCTGTGCTATACATTGAGGTATGTGTGTTGCGTGTGTGTGCGCGCCTGGGCAGATGTATGCAACGTATATGGAGCGAAGGACCTAGTTGCAGACCTCTGGTTGACAAACAAGAGAGATTAGGAGGCAACTCTCCTTGTGCAGGCAACAGGTAGAGAGGTCAGTCCTGTAGGTACAAACAGTAGCTGTCACCACCACCATCAGCCTGGTGAGCTGACAATAGGCACACTAAGGCCCATATTTAAGAAAAGGTGGCGCCTCAGAGCTGATGCGCCACTTTTTCTTCTCCCCCCCTATTGGCTCCTAATGACACCATGGTTGCGCCATATTTATAATACAGCGCACTATGGCAGTCGTTAGCACAATAGCGTCAACATTTTTGATGCTATTGTGGCGCTTTGATACACTAGCGTCAAAAATTTTGATGCTAGTTTAGCAAAGTGCAAAGAGGCTCGTAGGTTTCTATGGGAGCGTCACATTAACGCCTGCTCTGACCGGGTGTTAAAAATGACACCAAAAATGGGTCAGTAAAATCAGTTAAATTTCACTGCGTCATTTGTGCAGGCCTTCTAGCGCCGGAACGCCCCCTTGCATACATTATGCCTGGTGCAGACATAATGTGACGCAAGGGTTTACAAAGTGGCACAATTCATACATTGCACCACTTTGTTAATATGGCCCATGGAGAAAGCCACTTTAGCGCCACCCTAGCATAAAAAAATTGACACTATGGCAATGCTAGGTGGCGCTAGGGTTTTTAAAATAGGCCCCTAAGAGAGATGCACATTATGGCCCTCATTCTGACCCTGGCGGTCGGCGGAGAGACGGCGGTCGGACCGCGAACAGACCGGCGGTATTAAAAATGGCATTCTGACCGCGGCGGTCCCCGCCGCGACCGACCGCCACTTCTCCACTCCGACCGCCACGGCGGTCATGACCGCGGGGCTGGAGTTTGCGCACTCCGGCCCGGCGGTCGTCCCAAGACCGCCAAGGGTATTATGACCCTGCCTACCGCCGCGGTTTCTTGCGGGCGGGAACCGCCGTGCGAACCATGGCGGTAAGCACTATCGGGGCCAGGGAATTCCTTCCCTGGCACTGATAGGGGTCTCCCCCACCCCCCACTACCCACCCGAGTCCTCCCCCCACACCCTCCACCCCCCTGCCACCCCCCAGAGGTGGTACGAACCCCCTCCCCACCCCCACCCCGACATGCACATACATGCACCCCGACATGCACACACCCCCAACATGCACATATACACACCCCCTACACACACATACACAACGGGGACACATACCCGCACACATACATGCAGACATGCGCACCTGCCGAACAGCACACATTACCCATAGACACAGCAGCACCCCCCGCCCGCATACACGCACTCACACACCCCCTCTACACACTCACACGCACACCCCCATGCACGCCCACATCACACAACACCCCCCCACCCCCTCCCCTCACGGACGGTCAACTTACCTTGTGCGTTGGTCCTCCGGGAGGCGACGGGAGCCATGGGGAGGTGACCGCCAACAGAAGACCGCCAACAGAAGACCGCCACACAGAAATGTGGGTCGTAATTCTGTGGGCGGTGTTCTGCTGGCGTGGCGGTGGAGGTTGACCAGTCTCCACTTTCCCGCCGACCGCCAGTGTGGCTGCTGGCGGTTTTCCGGCGGAACGCTCCCAGCGGTCAGAATGCGCACAGCGGCATACCGCCGCGGTCGGCGGTCTTCACCGCGGCGGTAACTCGGCGGTCTTGCGAAAAGACCGCCAAGGTCAGAATGAGGGCCTATGTGTCCTCCTAAGCTGCAAAGCCCAGCTCTGTGTCGCATTCCATGTTACAGGGAGCACTCAGATACACACATGACTGTCTCGTGTCTTAAGGTCAAAAAGAACCATAGACCTCTCCATGGAAAACCCAAAGCAGGGATGTACACTCCCCCTAGCCGCACAGGGGACCTTTGGAGTCCTAACACTGTTTTTATATGTGTATGTCTGTTTCTGTGTGTTAGAGGTGTGTGGCCGTGTATTTGCAATGATATAGATGTAGTAGGTGTGTGGGTCTGCATGTTTAGAAGTATTGTGTAGGTGTATGTATGTTTGTAGCTGGCGTGTGAGTCTTCTGGATGTGCAGGGGAGTGTGAGACCAAGCTGTGTGTTAGAAATGGGGTCTTTGGTTGACAGTCAGGTTACCCCCTGTTCAAGCAAGGACCCTCCCTCTAGTCAGAGTAAAAGAGAATCACCCTCAGCTAACACCTGCTTACCCCCTTGGTAGCTTGGCAGAGCAGTAGGCTTAACTTCAGAGTGCTAGGTGTAAAGTATTTGTACCAACACACACAGTAACTTAATGAAAACACTACAAAATGACACAACACCAGTTTAGAAAAATAGGAAATATTTATCTAAACAAAACAATACCAAAACGATAAAAATCCGACATACACAAGTCAAGTTATGAATTTTTTAAAATTAAACTCATAAATAGCGCTTAGAAACACAAAATGCTTCGATGAGGTGTTAACACGGCGTCGTGAAGGAGTTGTTCCCAACAAGCCGACACCAGCGGTGCCGGACATGGAGTCGCATAGACCCCCAAGTACAGTACCTTTGGTGAAGAGTGAAAACAAGTCGATGCGCGAAGTCAGGGATCGTGGCGTCTGTGCGAAAAGTTGAATCTGCACACTTCGAGCGGCGTCGGTCACGACGTGGTGCAGCGACTTCCACAGAGTTGCGGACTTCAGCGGGGCTGCAGCTGCGTCGGGCCTGCAAAGGTCGTCGTGTTCCAGCGAAGATCACGGAGTCGGTTGCAGGCGGCATCACCGGATTCAGCAGCGGCGTCGGTCCAAAGTCGTCCGAAGTCGATTTCCTTGGATTTCAACCAGCTTTCTTTTCAAGTGCCCAGGAACTGGATAGGGCACCACTTGTCAGAGCAGGAGTCTCTTCAGAGACTCCAGGTGCTGGCAGAGAGAAGTCTTTGCTGTCCCTCAGACTTCAAACAACAGGAGGCAAGCTCTAAATCAAGCCCTTGGAGATTTCTTCACAAGATAGAAGGCACACAAAGTCCATTCTTTGCCCTCTTAATCTGGCAAAAGCAGCAACTGCAGGATAGCTCCACAAAGCACAGTCACAGGCAGGGCAGCACTTCTCCTCAGCTCTTCAGCTCTTCTCCAGGCAGAGGTTCCTCTTGTTTCCAGACGTGTTCTAAAGTCTGTGGTTTTGGGTGCCCTTCTTATACCCAATTTCTCCTTTGAAGTAGGCCTACTTCAAAGTAAAGTCCCTTTTGAATGTGAAATCCTGCCTTGCCCAGGCCAGGCCCCAGACACTCACCAGTGGGTCGGAGACTGCATTCTGTGAGGACAGGCACAGCCCTTTCAGGTGTAAGTGACCCCTCTCTCCTAGCACAGGTGGCTCATCAGGATATGCAGGCTACACCCCAGCTCCTTTTGTGTCACTGTCTAGTGTGAGGTACAACCAGCCCAACTGTCAAACTGACCCAGACAGGGAATCCACAACAGGCAGTCACAGAAATGGTATAAGCAAGAAAATGCTCACTTTCTAAAAGTGGTACTTTCAAACGCACAATCTTAAAATCAACTTTACTAAAAGATGTATTTTTTGAGAGAGACAGGCCTTGCAACAGTGAAAAACAAATTTAGCACATTACAATATGTCCGACCTTAACCATACACTGCACCCTGCCCTTGGTGCTACCTAGGGCCTACCTTAGGGGTGTCTGACATGTGGGAAAGGGAAGGTTTAGGCCTGGCAGGTGGGTACACTTGCCAAGTCGAATTTACAGTTAAAACTGCACACACAGACACTGCAATGGCAGGTCTGAGACATGATTACAGAGCCACTTATGTAGGTGGCACAACCAGTGCTGCAGGCCACTAGTAGCATTTGATTTACAGGCCCTGGCACCTCTAGTGCACTTTACTAGGGACTTACTAATAAATCAAATATGCCAATCATAGATAAACCAATCAACAATACAATTTACACAGAGAGCATATGCACTTTAGCACTGGTTAGCAGTGGTAAAGTGCTCAGAGTTCAAAAACCAACAGCAACAGGTCAGAAAAAGTAGGCGGCAGGAGGCAAAAAAGATTGGGGATGACCCTGAATAAAGTGAAAAGTCCAACAGGATGTATGTGTGTCTTTGATTGTAAAATGCCATTCGAAGAAATCTCATCCCTCCTAAGAGTTTAGCAAGTGCAAGGCAGAGCAGAATAATTCAACATTTTCCGTTCGTCTAGCTGATCTTATTATCCTAATAAGATTATACATGTTCACAACATCCAAAAGTGTTTCTCAGGTGTTAAGTGACTAAAAACATGTATCCAGTGTCTAGATGAGTGTTCCTTCCTCACTGGAGCTTTGCAAGTAGCTCAATCAGTTTTTCATTGATAAAGAGCTAGTTATAAGAACTTATAGTGACTTTTGCTATGGCCCATTCTACTGAGGAATTATCTGTTCCCCCTATTATCATCATTCCTGGTTTTGTCTGAGACCAATCTGAATGACCTGGTGGTCACAGAGAGGTCCATCTATCTGTTGGATCTTTTCCTGGTGCCGATTTTCAAATTACTTGCTTCGGTGATCATTCCGCCGCTGTGGCCTCTCCAAAATGCATTTTTAGAAAGCGGCATATATCCAGCTTTAAAAAAATGAAATACATTTATAGCAGTGCACAAATGCAGAAGGACTTCAAGGCGCTAAAGACTTACAAGTTCAGATGAAACAAAGAAAATATCAGATTCTCTATTTTGGAGCTCCTCGTGCCTTGGTTTATAACTGGAACAGCCCAGTTTTAAGGGTTTTCCTAAAGACTGTATCTTTTTTCAGACTAGTAATATGACGAGGATGGGAGTTCCATAACTTGGCAGTGGCCACCAAAAAGGCTGTACCTCCACATCTTGCTTTCCGAAATTTGGGGACCACTACCAAATTTTGAGTTGCAGAGCGAAGCAGTCTAGTAGGTAGATACCAACTGAACAGCGTTCTGATTGGTCCAGGCCCTGAACTATGCAAGGCCTTGTGAGCAATGCAGAAGGCCTTTAACATGATATGGTTTTTCACTGGTAATCAGTGAAGCTTGTTTAGACCTGCCAAGGCTGAATGACATTTAAGACTGTCTATTATCAGTCGCGCTGCTGCATTTTGAACAGTTTGCAGCTTAGCCAGGGCCAACCTATTGATGTTCAGATAGAGCACATTGCAGTAATCAGGTAACGAGGATATTAGAGCCCAAACCACTTGTTTACGCGCAGGTACAACGATGTAGGGGAAAACTTTATGAAGAATCCTAATAATACAAAAGCATGTGGAGACTGTGTGATTAACCTGTAAGTTAAATGCTAGATTTTTGTCCACAATCACTCCCAGATATTTTGCTGAGTCCATGTGGGTCGGCAGCAATCCCAGCATCTCTGGCCTCCAGTTGTTGTTCCATATGGAAGACTGACTATCAAAAATTATGACTTCCGTCTTGTCTCCATTTAGTTTTAGATGAATAATTTTCATCAAATTATCCACTGCCTTCATGCAGTTGTTGAAATTGGCAGGCATGGACTTATGTCTTCTGTGATAGATACAATTATTTGAGTGTCATCCACATATGACAATGCCTGTAGCCCGAATTACCGAATCAGTTTCGCTCGTGGGGATACATATAGATTAAATAGTGTTGGGCTCAGGGAAGATCCCTGAGGTACTCCACATGGCAGGGTGAAAGAGTCCGACTTGAACTGGTTGAAGGTCACAGTCTGAGATCTCTCAGTAAGAAAGGATTTGAACTTTTACAGTGCTGAATCTTTTATATCTAGTTGATATAGATGACCTGTGAAAAGGGTCGCAGAGATAGTATCGAAGGCTGCAGACAGATCCAGTAGGATCAGTGCAGCAGCGTGCCCAGCTTCGACCTGTGATCTGATACTGTCCACATCTGAAACCAACTCAGTTTCAGTGTCATTTTTGCTCCTAAATCCGATTTGTGCAACGTCCAGCAGTCCCTGTTCCTCAATATGGGACATGAGCTATACATTTAGATGTTTTTCAAGATTTGTGCATGTATCAGGAGCAGGGAGATAGGGTGATCATTTTATAAATCATTGGGTCCAGGTTAATTTTTTCAGCAATGTCCTAATTGCAGCCTCTTTCCAAGGACACGGGTAGCATCATGTACTGGTGACCATCTTCATAATTAAAATCAGGGGAGCAGTGATAGTGCTGGTTACCAAATGTATAGTTTTAGGAGGGCAAAGCCCAAAATGGGGCCCCAACTTTACACTGTGGCTATGGGACTCTATTTGTTATTCTGTCGTATGTGTAAAGGACAATAGAGCAGTTATGTGCTCCACAATTTACTGTCTGCTATCTGAAATGCCTAGGTTATACTACAAGTCTAGCTGTGTGGGATTTTGTGTCTTATAAATGGAATTGTCAAATTCCTTATAGATGGTAAGAATTTTTGGTCGGAAAAAATCCACCAATTTATTACAGAGATCTTGGGATCCCTCTAAATGGCGGGATCTTTCGGCGCAGATACGAGATTGAACACATAATATAGCTCTCTAGTGGAGTTGGAAGCGTTGATTTTATTAGTGTAGAAGTTCGATTTCTCCTCTCTAAATGCTACTTTTCAGTCCCTAATAAGGGCTCTATGTGCATTTTTTCCTGGATATCATAGTATTTTTGCCAGGCTTGTTCCTGTCACTGGCAGGATTCTCTAAGCTGTCTGAGCCCCTCAGTAAACCAAGGAGCTGTTGGCAGCTAACTTCTACCTTCGATATAGTTAATCACTCCATACCTGTAAACCATACTGAGGCAGTTGGCACTGGGGGGCACTGGTCACCTTTGGTTGAAGTCCTGACTGTCTGACAGAATCCAAGCAGTGAAGTTGGTGCCATATTTAGCACAAAGGGCCATCGGAGGCTATGTCACCCTATCTTTTCAAATATATGTGAGACCACTTGTTCAGTCCTTAGCTGAGCTGGGGTTCAGAGTTTACATGTATGCTGATGACACCCACATCCTGCCCTGGTTCATTAATAATTCTGATTCCAACATTCAGATAAAGTTCCAGCAAAAATATGTGATACATCTTGAATTGTCCATGGTCTCGGTGTTCAGCTACCAAATAAGAACTCCAAGAAAAGTCCTTCTCTATCTTAGCCTTTAGAGCAGACAAACAGCACTCACTACAGTGATCGACTCACATCTGGATAATGAACGTGTTTTCTCTGACCTTGTTCAATAAACATAATGGCATACAGAATTCTGCAGCTCAACTAGTTGTCGGTCTTCTTAGGACTGCCCTTGCCAGGCCTATCTTGCACAAGCTAAATTGGCTACCAACAAAATAAAACCTTCTTCAAAGTAATGTGCCTGGTTCATAAGGCTCTCTATGATGTGACGCCTGTCTTGAGATATTGCCTTAAGACTGAGCTTCAGTCCACTTTTGGCAACTCCCTATAGGTTCCTAGAGTCCGGAAGAGCAGGACAAGATGGTGTAGTTTTTCTTCCTGCCTGCTAAAAATATGGAAAACTCTGCCTCATCAGCTACACTGAGAGGCATCAGTAATCAAATGTAGACTCTGTCTCAAAACGTGGCTCTTTTCTTGCGTGAACCCAAGCCTTACCTGGAACTTGTCAGCAGCCCCCACTTTCAATACTTTTAGACACCTATTATGATAGTGCACATGTGAGTTATGTGTGAGATTGTGTCTAAGAGTTCATATGTAATGTGCATGTATGTCTAAGTGTGTGTATATAGGTAGGTAGGTGTGGCTGTGCAGGTCTGCCTGTTTCTGCCTTTAGAGAGAAGGAATGCATGTGTGTGTGTGGGGGAGGGGTGGGTAGGGTGTACGCAGGGGCAGCTGTGGTGCATGTGTCTGAATATATAGTTGTACGTGTGTCTGTAATTGTGTGAAAGTGTGTGAAAAAACATGGGTGATGTGTGTGTTGTATGTGTATGTGTGCAGTGTGGGTAATGAATATGCATTCAGGAGGGTGTGCGCGTGTGAGGCTATAGCCAGGGGTGGGGCTTAGTCAATAATGTTAGGGGGTGTGAGGTTTAAACTTTCCAACAAGAAACAAGATGTACCCAACTAAAAAGGATAGGATTGGCTGTTGCCTCTGAATGGTGATAATGGGCATGGTGAAGGGTATTCATTTTCTGTTATTTGAAAAGGTAGGGTCCACCAGTGTAGGACCTCTGTGCGATAGTCTGTACTGTGTTGCCCACTCTAGTGCACCTAATCATCAGAGCAATGTAGGGCAGAGAGGTCCAGGAGACAAGAGAAGATCCTACCTAACATCAGCAAACCAGGTGTTCGATGGGCACTGGCAGCAGGCCTTTTAGTGGCGCTGATTATATGAGCATGAAGTCTGATTACCTTTATGACACACTGACAGGTACTGTGAGAAACATCTATAGAGTTCTCACTCATGTCCTGTCATGAACACTCACTCACAACATTTCAACCAGATTCCTAGAAGTGACTCAATTCACATAAAAGGGCTGTATATTGCATGAAAAAATACTACTGAAACTCAGCATTTGAAAACAAACCTATACTCTCAGGGTATGCAAGATGAAGTCAAAATGTAATGCAAATAGGGACTGCATCACTGTTATGGATAATCCTAAGAGTTTCCACAGTTGATGTCCGGAATTCTAGCGTTGTTTTTTCCTGTAAAGGACATTAATTTAGGACCCGAAAGGGGTCCATTTCAAAATTTGTAATTAGTGCTGCATCAGAGACCTAGCAGGACCTGACCTACTTAAAGCCCTGCAAGCAGAACACTGATGAGAATTGAGTGATAGTCAGGGGCCCAGTCAGAACATGCCCTAGACCCTAACAACACATCACAGACATCTTCGTAGGTCACTCTTAGAGGTGGGCCAGCTAATGAACGCTCAAGCCAGATGTCTGGCTCTAGCTCATCTCAAGGTTCTCTTGGCCTCTCCTGTCCGAAACTAGCTGAGCTTTCATGTGGGATCGGCCGGCCACGAATTAACAACAAAGCAGTGCCCTTTAGTGTAAAAAGGGGGAGAGAAAGATACATCCATTTAGTGGCTGAATTGCACAATATAAAACCAGAAAATGTGGGGTCAACCGGCTTCCCCATTCAAAGAAATTGTGTTATCCTAAGCAAATATTTTATTTCACAAAGCCTTCTTTTTCCTTTTCCTCATTACCAAAAAGTGCTTAAAACATTCTGTGACTCTGCCTGTTTGTGGATTCCCTGTCTGGGTCAGTTTGATAGTTGGACTGTTTGCACCCCTCTCTAGACAGTGACACAAAGGGAGTTGGGGTGTAGCCTGCAGATCCTGATGAGCCATCTGTGCTGGGAGGGAGGTGAGGAGTGGTCACACACGCCTGAAAGGGCTGTGCCCGCCCTCACACAATGCAGTCTCCAACACCCTGGTGTGTGTTTGGGACCTGGCATGGGCAAGATAGGATCTTACAAACAAGAGAAACTTTCCTTTGAAGTCTGCCTACTTCGAAGGCAGAAAGGAGTATAAGTAGTAAACCCAAAACCCCTGAAAATTAGATCACTTCTGGAATCAAGAGGTGAAGAGCTGAAGAGCTGAAGAGCTGAGGAGAAGTGCTGCCACTGTCTGTGAATGTGCTTTGTTGGGCTATCCTGCAGTTGTTGCTTCTCCCTGTGAAAGGGGACAAAGACTGGACTTTGTTGTGCATTCCTGCTTGAGAAGAATCTCCAAGGGCTTGAACTGAGCTTTCCTCCTGTTGTTGATTTCTCAGGGCCATTAAAAGACTTCCCCTGCCAGCACCTGAACTCTCTGCTGAGATGCCTGCCCTGCCAAGGGGTGCCCTATCCAGTTCCTGGGCCCTTGAAACGTGAAGTTGGCAGACAAGAACTGAAAATCCACGCACAGACCGCCGTGCGGGGACATTTTCGACACACCTTCTGTGATGCAGCTGATAAACGATGCGCCGCCAGCTTTGCAGCTGAAATCAACACTCCACCTGCATCGCGGCTGGAAGATCAATGCAACGCGGCTGGAGAAATGACGTGCAACACAGGCTTACGGAGGCTGATAACGATGCAATCCCCACACAGCACAGTTTTCTAACGTCGTGCAACCGGATTTTCCATGCATCGTCCCTGGGCATCAAAGTCAACCCGATTCTGCGCGGACCCGAGGCGCCCCGTCCGGAAATCGACGCATCGCTCTCTTGCGAGGGAGAAAAACGATGCATCGCCGACCCGACCAGAGCAGGGAACGACACATTGCCTCACTTGCGAGTAAGGAATCAACGCATCGCTGACTTTTCCGATGCACGCTCACCCATGCAGCTTTATTTTTGGCGCTAACCAGGTACTTTGTGTAACAACAGCATTCTCATTGTTTTCTAAGGATTAATACTCTTATTCTTTTGAAAATTCATATCTTGACTTGTGTATGTTGGGTTTTTGTTGTTTTGGTCTTGTATTGCTTAGATAAATATTACCTATTTTTCTAAACATGTGTTGTGTCATGTTGTAGTGTTTTCACTGAGTAACTGTGTGTGTTGGTACAAATACTTTACAAATTGCTTCTGAAGTTAAGCCTGCCTGCTCGTGCCAACCTACCAAGGGGGTGAGTTGGAGTTAACCGAGGGTGATTCTCCTTTACCCTGACTAGACGGAGGGTTCTTGTTTGGACAGGGGGTAACCTGACTGCCAACCAAAGACCCCATTTCTAACAATTATCCTGTATGTTAGCACCACTAATGTGGGGAATAGTAACATCTGCTGTTTTTAACATCTCAAAACGACTTGACGGAAGTAGGAAGAACTATATAAAGATTATTATTCTTATATGCCTTGCTGTCCTTGCTCTGTTTCAATGTCTTTGTGTGCGTTCTGTATGCACATATACCTGACACTCATAGGAAACTCCAGTTTCACCCTTCAGAAGCAGATTGAGCACTGGATATTTAAAGGGCCTGAATGCGTAAGTGCTATAGAAATATTATTATTATTACTACTATGCTGCAGAGTGAGTCTCTGGTCATACAACCATAGAAGATGAAGATTCCTGTCGCTGGGGGCGTGACCACCAGGCTTTTTTGTGGCAGTGCGACTGCCCCAAAAAGCCTGGCGGTGTGCCGCCTAGTAATGTGGCCTGCGGCATAAGGGCTGCACATGGCCTGCAGGGGCTCACCAACAGACTGGCCAGGTGGCCAGGTGGCGTTGTGGCAGTCTGGCTTGAGCCAGTCCCCACAACTTGAAATGAGGCGGTCTTTACCACCGGCTCCTCATCAGTAAGATCGCAACGGTGGTCTATTGACTGCCAGGCTCGTAATGAAGGCCTTTGTGTTCAGTGGTACACTGTCTTCTATTGTGACCACACACACCAGAGAGAGGAGGAGAGAACGTCACAGTGATATTCAAATACTTCCATCTATCCACACAAATAAGTACAACACTAACAATAAACACCCTCATAACGTACTAGGAATATACCAAACAAAAATATGGGGGTCATTCTGACCGAGCACCGCCAACAGGCTGGCGGTGCCCCGCAGGGTATTCTGACCGCGGCGCTTTGGCCGCGGTCAGAAGAGGAAAACCGGCGGTCTCCCGCCGGTTTTCCGCTGCCCATAAGAATCCTCCATGGCGGCGCAGCTCGCTGCGCCGCCATGGGGATTCTGACACCCCATACCGCCATCCTGTTCCTGGCGGCTCTGCCGCCAGGAACAGGATGGCGGTATGGGGTGTCGTGGGGCCCCTGGGGGCCCCTGCAGTGTCCATGCCATTGGCATGGGCACTGCAGGGGCCCCCGTAAGAGGGCCCCACTTTGTATTTCAGTGTCTGCTTTGCAGACACTGAAATACGCGACGGGTGCAACAGCACCCGTCGCACCTTCCCACTCCGCCGGCTCCATTCAGAGCCGGCGTCCTCGTGGGAAGGTTGATTTCCACTGGGCTGGCGGGCGGCCTTTTTGCGGTCGCCCGCCAGCCCAGTGGAAATCCCAGAATCACCGCAGCAGTCTGACGACCGCGGTGCGGTGTTCTGGCGGGGGTACTTTGGCGGGCGGCCTCTGCCGCCCGCCAAGGTAAGAATCAGGGCCTATATGTTTTTTTAGATATAGAGAGATTTTCAAGGATAGCTGCAATGTAAGTCAATGTACAAATATTACAGTTCCAACTCCACTGGTTACTTACCTCAGGGAAGGCACTGGACAGTGACTGGGGGTCAAAATTACAATTGCAATTCTGCCGGGTACTTACCAAAGGGAAGGTGCTGGACAGTGACTGGGGCAAAATTACTATTGTAACTCTGCTGGGTGCTTCCCTGGGGGAAGGTGCTAGACAGTCACTGGGGGCAAAATTACTATTGTAACTCAGGTGGGTGCTTACCTAAGGGAAGGTCCTGGACAGAGACTGCGGGCAAAATTACTATTCCAACTCTGCTGGGTACTTCCCTCAGGGAAGGTGCTGGACAGTGACTGTGGGAAAATTACTATTCTAACTCTGACAGGTACTTCCCTCAGGGAAGGTGCTGGACACTGACTGGGTGTCAGAATTACTATTCTAACTCCTCCGGGTACTTACATCAGGGAAGGTGCTGGACAGTGACTGGAGGCAAAATTACTATAGTAACTCCACCGGGTACCCACGTCAGGGAAGATGCTGGACAGTGACTGGGGGCAAAATTACTATGTTATCTCACCAAATACTTATCTCATTTTCTTTCCCACAGACCTCATAAACTCTAAAGACATTGAAGAGTAGAAGAAAATGAAAAACATCTCAAAATTACAATCCATCTGTGAGAAAAAATCCAACAGGGTACATGTTAGTTATCCTTTAAAAACACAAAATGTAAGGTAAGCAGTAACAAAACAAAACAGTAATTGTTCCACCTTTTTTCATTCTAAATTTAAATAGAAAACCACAAAAGAAACACTCTGACACACCGGAAAACCAAAACAATTTACATCACAATTTGCAAGACCACATTGTAATAGAGAAAAACCACACAAGGTAATATCCTTGTTGAACAAATATAAACTGCCAAACCTAACAACTTTCTTCCCACAGACTACAACCAATAGCAATTAATGTTTTTTCATTTTCTACAGGAAAACTAATATGTTTTTCTCCTTCAACAGAGTGTCCCACATAACCATGCAAATCTTTTCCTTTAGCAGACAGATTGTTCTCCAAGAAAATAAATGACAGTTTTAATCCATAGCATTCACAACATTTTCATTTTTTTCTAAATTGCTCTGAAACATGGAAAACCGAAAACAGGCTAAATATGTGCTATCAAGGCAAGGAAACAGATTGTTGAAGTTTGGGGGCTACGTTTATTGCGAGGAGAGACTAACTGAGCCCAGGAGTCATTGAAGGTGTGTACAGTATTTATCATCCCATTGCAAAGGCAGAGTAATTACTCTGGGTGTGGTATTGTTATATAGTTTATTAGTTTCCTATTTCATTGTATCAATATCCTTTTTTTACCCTTTGTTGTATTGTAGTTCTAATTTGATGTTCATATGGTACATTCTACCTCCCACTGCACTACCTCTCTGTTGTGGTAGTCTAGAATGCTGCTGTGTTCTGGAGAATAAGTTAGGAGAGAGAGTCAGCTTTCCTGCAGGTGTGGATGGAGTTTCTTCTTTCTGTAAAGGATCTGAATAAACACTGTGATGATTCATCTTTAATCTGCTTGGATCTTCTTTTCTTATAACATTTGGAATTCCCTACTTCATTTTAATGACAATTTTCATTTCGGACCTGCTTTTGGAGGCATAACAGAAACTTCAATGCACCCTCGACGTTTCATCGGCTCTGAACTTTATTACTGGTAAGGGTACTGTGATTTCTTCATTATTTTCTCACTCGGTTTATAATTTGAACTCTTTTGTTCAAATCGAACAACGCTCTACCGTCCAAACGCTGTTTTCTGCTGTTTATGATTCACCAAGCTGCACGGGATCTCACGCGCATTGGAAGTCGGAAAAGACTTAAAGCTAGTCTTGTTGCTTAACAACAGTTGCCTCAGCGAGTACAATGCTTTCCTGACGCCGTCCTTTGTTGACACGCTGCACGCGTTCTCATGCGCATTATAAGTCAGAAAAGACTTAGAGCTCGCCTTGTTGCTTAACAACAGTTGCCACAGCGAGTACAATGCTTTCCTGACGCCGTTCTTTGTTGCCAGTGACAGCGGTCTCACGCTCATCAGAAGAGGCTTAAAGCTTGCCCCGTTGCTTAGCAACAGTTGCACAGCGAGCACAACACTTTCCCTGACGCCGTCTTTTGTTGCCAGTATCTTGTCAACTTGCGCACGATCTCATGCGCATTGGAGGTTTTTCTATTTGTTTTTAGCTATTTTTCAGGACGTGTTTGATGCCTCCTCTCATTTTCGCACATATTGGAAAGGTTCCTGTGTATACCGTCAGCGTCTCTCTTGCATTTTTGCAGTCTGCCACTCAACCAATATCCTGCACATAAATATTCTGCTTATTCAACTCTTTGCTTCATGATCAGATATGCAGATATTCAATCCAGATATTAACCTTTACAGCTAATTTTGGGAACAATACTGATATTTGCAATTTTTTATTTTTTATTTCTCTTTCTTCATTTAACAGGTTGTTCATCATTTGAACTATGCAGAATATTACGCCACCTCCATTTTTTTATCTGTTCCCGGAGATCCTCCCATTGCATGGCCTAAATGGAAAAAGGTTTTTCTACCACACATCCAAGTGTGTGGCAGCAATTTATCTGCTGAGAGAAAGCGATCTGTTCTACAACATTGCATTTTGGAATCCTTACCCACGATAAACTCTCCTGATGGTACTGAAGGGGACTCTCCCTTAAATGAGTTTGAGATAACATTACTTAAGTTAGATAGACATTACTTACCAAAACTTTCTATTATTCTTCAAAGGTATTAGTTTGGTAAATGTAAACAAAATGATGATGAAACAATTGAAGATTTTGTAACAACCTTACGTAAACTAGCTGCACTACGTAATTTCGGTGAAAGTGTGGATGAGCGTATTCATGATCATTTCATGCTTGTGTGTAAGAGTTATAAAATAAGGGAAGCTCTGTGGTCCAAGAATGATCCTACCTTAGATGAAGTTCTGATGGTGGATAAGCAAATTGAACACTCCTAGTCTTGCATTGGAAATCTGAAAAAATCTAAAAACACCTCTGCTACTGTTCAAACATTGGACGTCAAAGCTAAAAACAAAACTCATGTTAACATGAAGGCAAAACTGTTATGCTTCAGATGTGGATCTTCTTCACATCTAGCCAACAGCAAAGACTGTCCTGCTCTTAATGTTTCATGTAATAAGTGTGGGAAAAAATGACATTTTGCCAAATGCTGTAAGTCTTTGACAAAATCAAAAGTGAAGGTCAATGAGGTTGAGTGTGATGATGATGAACTTAATTTTGTTCTGCAAATTGTTAATGATGTTAATTGTGTCTCTAGCGTTCAATGTGAGTATCTTTTGGATTTGGTTGAGGTGAATGGTATCAGTATTTCGATGATGATGGACTCAGGAGCAAAGTTGTCTCTAGTATCTGAAGTTGATTATACAAAATATTTTCAAGGGAAAGTAACTCTTCAAGATCCAGATGTTACACCTTACAGTTATGGAGGTAAACCCATGAAACTGAGAGGGTATTTTGATGCATCTGTAGTATTGAAAGGTAACAAGATATTTGGTAAAGTTTATGTACCAGTTGTGAGTGATACTATATTAAGCTGGCCCCATCAAAAGTTATTGGGAATTATTTTAAATCCAAACAAACTCTGTACCATAAGTCCAAGTACAGAAAATGAGTAATTTAGGTGAGAAATTAATGCACAAGTTTCCTGATGTCTGTAACTCCAAAATTAGATGCATTAAGGGTTACAAACATCGTATTGTTTTGAAAAAAGATGTTCAACCAATTGTTTGTAAAGTCAGAAATATTCCCCTTTGTTTACAAGACAAAGTGAAAGCTGAGCTTCAGAGAATGCAATAAGAGGGCATAATTGAAGAAGTGGAAGCAGCTCAATGGATTGCCCCAATTGTTGTTGCTACAAAAAAATCTGGGGATATTAGGTTGTGTGTTGACCTCCAAAATCTCAATAAGGAAGTGATTGAAGATAAATTTCCTTTACCTAATATAACTGAGATGGTTAGTTCTTTAGGCAATGCTAAGTATTTTACTACTTTAGATCGAAGTTCTGCTTACAATCATATGCAATTGTGTGAACAATCCAAATTGTTAACTTCTTTTATCACACCTTTCGGTATTTACAAGTTCAATAGAATGCCGTTTGGTCTTTGTTCTGCGGCGTCTTTTTTCCAAAGACTTATGAATGAAATTCTTGGAAACATGGAAGGAGTTCAATTTTTCCAGGACGATGTACTTATTTTTTCACAGAAACACTTGAACAACATATGGAAAAAGTCAGAGATGTTCTGCAAATATTTTGGTCAAAAGGTGTCACGTTAAAAAGGGAAAGGTGCAAGTTTAGCAGGCCAGAGATAACGTATGTAGGGCACGTCATATCTGGAAATGGGGTCAAATCTAAAGATGATTTAGTGAAGTCAATAGAGAATTTAGCTATTCCTGAAAAGAGAGAAGATATTCAAGTTTTTTAGGGAACGGTAGAATTTTATGCTAGATATGTTCCTAATTTTGCTAAGAGATCCAGTTCCATTAGGAGTCTGCTCAGAAAGAGTGCTGAATTTGCCTGGACAGATGAATGTCAAGAAGAATTTGATGACTTGAAACATGCTTTATCTTCTGCTCAGTCTCTTAGCAGATTTCAGCCAGGAGTGCTCTGTTATGTTATTACCGATGCCTCTGATAAAGGCTTAGGATGTGTTCTTAAGTAAGTGAACAATGGTACGGAAAATACTATAGCTTTTGCTACACCTGTTTTGCAATAGGCAGAATCTAGATATTCCAACATCGAAAAGGAGGCTTTGGCTACATATTGGGCTGTAAAGAAGTTCAAGCAGTTTCTTTGGGGAGTACGTTTTGAAGTACAGACTGATCAGAAGCCGTTACGAGAAATTGTTAAAAAAAGGGCTTCGATAGCATACCTTATTATATCTATAAGTGGATAAATGGTCTACAGGATTTACACTTTGTTGTTAGGTATGTTCCTGGCTGTGAGAACAGAACTGAACTGCTTATTTCTTGTCCAGAATGAGGACTGAGAGTTTAGATGTTGATGATGATGATATTTCATGGTGGATTGAGGATGATGTTAAGGTTTGCAGTGTAACAGATGGCTGTATTTCAGAAAAAGAATGGATACAGGAGATTAGCAAAAATGAAGAATTATTGAAAATCAGGGACTTGCTGTCTTCAAGCAAGTGATTGACGAGTTGTGGAAAGGATAATATGGAGTTTAAGAAGGTTTAGAGTGAGCTTTCTGAGTAAAATGGGTTGGTGTTGAGAGGTTGTAGATTAATACCTCCTTCTGGTTTGCGTGACGTCTTATAAATCTAGCACATTCAGGTCACCATTGCATATGCAAAACAAAAGAAAGAATTAAAAGTGCATATTGGTGGCCAGGAATGGATTTGGCCCTGGAGAGAAGAGTCAGGGATTGTTTAGAATGTAAATTGGCTGATAAAACTTTGAAGTCCAAGACGCAACCCATGGTATTAAAGAAGATTCCTAATGAAGTATGGGAAGAGGTGTCAATCGACATTATGGGCCATATATGTTGTGGGGCTGTTTCCAAATACGTAATAGTTTTAATGGACGTGTTATCCTGTTGGCCTCAAATTTTAATAACATCTGAAATTACGTCTATGACGGTTGTGACGTTTCTTT
Source organism: Pleurodeles waltl (assembly GCF_031143425.1). Lineage (NCBI taxonomy): Eukaryota > Metazoa > Chordata > Amphibia > Caudata > Salamandridae > Pleurodeles > Pleurodeles waltl. The sequence goes on along the minus strand of NC_090445.1, from coordinate 206,745,065 downwards.
CTGAGGTGTTTGGTAGGGAAGGGAACCCAAGATACATTCTAACTGACAAAGGAGTTCAATTTACGTCTAAGTTGATGTGCGATTTTTTTTTGCTTCAAGAGGTATTGTTCATAAGAAATGTACGTTGTACCATCCTGAATCCAATGGAATGGTGAAACGTTTTAACAAAACTTTAACGGAAACTATTCAATTAGCATGACAAATGGGTGAAAATTGGGAGAATTTGGTTAAGTCAAAAGTTGAAGATTGCAGGTTTACTCCACATTCAAGCACCAGTCAATCCCCTTTTGTATTGTTCAGAAAACGTGTTCCTCACACCAAAGTGGGTCCAAAGAGTGTGTTAAAGAGTAGTTTGACTATGAGAATCAGAAGACTATTGCTCTAGAAAGAGAGAGAAATTTTCAAGGTAAAAGAAAACACATATGTGATATTCGTAAGTCTGTGAAGGAAATAAACGTGGGAGTAGGAGATTCTTGCCGGGGAAAACAAGTAGTAGACAGTCACATTTCAGTAGAATTTTCAAAGGTATTAAAGTGTTCAAAGGAGCGGTCAAAGTTGATGATGGCCGCATTTGGAATTTGAACAGGGTTGTCAAACTCATGTGAATTTATTTTCTTATTTATCTTTTGAGAAGGAGGGTGGTGTGGTATTGTTATATAGTTTATTAGTTTCCTATTTCATTGTATCAATATCCTTTTTTACCCTTTGTTGTATTGTAGTTCTAATTTTATGTTCATGTGGTATGTTCTACCTCCCCCTGCACTACCTCTCTGTTGTGGTAGTCTAGAATGCTGCTGTGTTCTGGAGAATCAGTTAGGAGAGAGAGTCAGCTTCCTGCCGGTGTGGATGGAGTTTCTTCTTTCTGTAAAGGATCTGAATAAACACTGTGGTGATTCATCTTTAATCAGTTTGGATCTTCTTTTCTTACAACATTTGGAATTCCCTACTTCAATAATCACTCTGCCTCTGCAATGGAGATCGAAGTTAGGGAGAACATCTAGCAAATAAAAATGCCAGCATCCACCTCCAATGAACCATGTGGCTCAGTTTTGAGGGAGGTAGCCCAAAACATCACCAAGCACGTTGCTAATAGTATGCCCCAATACCAATTTAAGGAGAATGGTTCAGTGGCAAAAACAGGAGAGTAATCCCCAAAGACTAACACCACAATCCTACTCTGACATTAACATCCACCTCTGAACATTCAATTTCTTATACTAATTAACCTTTCCTACAATATGACGATGAAAACTGTCTCAAAAGTATGCTAATCTTTAGCACAACCCAAAACTTACTAACCCTCGAGAATGCTGAAATTTGGATAATGGATGGAATTTTTAAGTCAGCACACCATCCATTCATCCAAATGTACTCTATTCATGCTAACATTAACAACACAACTGTCCAATTAGTGTACATCGTACTCCCTGCAAGCAGTCCTCAATATACACTGAATTTTTGTCAGTAATACAATCTATAACTGTGAATAAAAGTCCTAGAAAAATTATACTTGATTTTGAATGAAAATGGTTAATACTATTACAAAAATTACCCTGACACCCAAATTCAAGGATTTTTCTTTTTACTCATCACAGGTACATTGGAGAAAAACTAAAAAACACCCTTAACTGAGCATTACAAGTCAACCAGTAAACTACTGTGTGATTTGAAAAAACTAACAGCTGTGTGTGTTGTACCTCCAGAGTGTGTGGAAGAATTATGTACATCAATTACAGAATCAGAATAGTTTACACAAAATGATGAAAAACTAGCACCACTTCTAAATTACTTTGAAAACACTTGGATTGGCCATCTAAGCAGGTCAAGTAACAGCAGGAAGCCAAGTTTTCCCACCTGTCTGGTGGAACGTTTACTCAACCTACTTAGAGGGAGATGCAAAAACAACCAATGCCATAGAGGAACGGCGCAATTCATTTAACAAATCAGTTGGCAGATCTCACCCTAACCTTTACCATATCCTGGAAACTTTGAAGAAAGAACAAAAAGCCTCATTATGATTTTGGCGGTCTGGTCGGACCGCTATTGTGGCAGAGGGGACAAAGGCGCCAAGCCCGGGCCATCCCCACCACGTATTAGGATCTCACCGCTGTGCTGCTGGTGAGCCTGCGGTGGTGACACTGCGGCAGCATGATTTGGCCCATTAGGTGGGCCTGGCAAACATGCCGCCACAGGGCAATGCCAGAAGCACCTCAGGCTCACTGTGTGCCATGCACATTGTTGAGCATGGCATACACTGGACACCAACAGTGGAGGCATAGAAGGGCACAATATGCGTCCCCTGCCACACTGCCCAATGTGCAAACCCACCCAGGGGCCCTGTTTGGGGCCCCTTCCCTGCTATTTCACCTAGCTTTTCATGGCGGGGTCCCTGCTATGAGAAGCTAGGAGGAATGGCAGGTCGTAATCAGCACGGGGTGCAAGCCTCTGCACTGCTACAGCTGACCACAGTGTCCATGATCCTGACAGTGGCAGCGGCTTGTGGCAGTCCAGCCACTAAGCGTTGTAATTTGACGGTCAGACTGTCTTGGACGAGGCAGTCAGACCGTCACTGTGGGTACGGCAGTCCTAGGACTGCTGTACTCATAATTAGGCCTAAAGCTTCCAGGAATTGAGAATGGCACAATCATTGTCAGGTAGTCTGAACCCGCAGGTATCCAAAAAAGCAAAGAAATGTCTGAGAGACTATTGTCAAAAATCCATCAATTTCCATTGATGGGAGCTTCAGACTACCTGGACTATACTGCATACTTCTTACACTTCTAACATATACTAACAATCTGTAGAGTTACACGCCTGTTTTATCAACATTTACAAATTCAATAGGCATTTTTGAACTTTTTTAACAAATTAAAAATGGTTCTATTCCTACCAGTAGGTCTGTTCTTCCTTCAACTCTTGATGATATTTTATACCATCTGTCAGCCAAGAGTTTCATAATCTAATCATCAAAAGAGTGAAACCAAAATCCATGGAAAAGTCCAAAACCCAATTTTTTAAGGAAAAAAAACATCTCCTATGTTCCACTGAAAAAATACCAAAAAGAAATTCCTGATTAAAAGCCAGTTAAAAAAAAGCACAAAAAAAAACCAAGATCCAAAATGTAATTCCCAAAAGTATCCAGCAATAATCCATCCACAAATCCTGAGGTTCTCAATCAACAACGTGTCCTTTGTCTTTAAAAATACCAAACAGTAAAAAAAAAATGACACAAAAAATGTAAATGTTGCTTTCATTTCAAATAGGTTTAAAAAAGATATAACCATTTTCAACTTCTTTTAAGCCTATTTTGAAAAAAAAATAACCGTCCAGCAGTGCGGATACGAACACAACCGCATGGGGATGTAAAAGTGGTAAAAACAACAATAAAAAAACAATTCTTTATTTTACAAAATCTATCCACCTTTCCCCAGCTCTCCTTACCATAAAGGTAGCCACCAGTGTTTTAAAAAGTAAAAAAACATTTTCCTTACCTCACCACAGCTCTTCCTTGCATTGGATCTTTACCACAACATTCCACTGACTGCAGATACAGACACAAAATTGCGTTCGTCAAGCCCGAAAGTTAAAAGAAGAAAAGGGCAATTTTCTTCATGAAACTCAATGGGAAACCATGGAAAAATATTTTTAGAATTGTACAAAATGTTACACTGTTATGTAAACAAAATGTTATATTTTTGTAAAATAAGTGGTCTTTTACTCTTTATGAAAACGTGTTAAAATTTTAAAAAACTATTTAAATAAGCAGTTGGATTAATAACCCTGGTGCTATTGTTTATTTTTAACAATATAATTATTACAAATGTTCTAATATTTGTAAAAATTGTTATTTATGTTGTTTTATTCTTATAAAATATTTTACATATTTTATAATTTAATTCTACTCACATCACAATTTAATAAAATAACAAATTCCCCATATTTTAAAGTTTAAACATTAATACGCAGGTACTAAATAATACATGAGTATTAATACACTTTCCCACCCAATACCCCTATATTCCTTGAATCCTGTCCCACAAGGTTCGTGTTGCAGTATTCAAAATATTTTAAATAACTAATACTGGTATTAAATGTCCTATATTTTAATGTTCAAGCATTAATACTCAGGCATTAAAATTAATATCTGAATAATCATATACTTCCTCCCCCAATAATCCATGTGTCTTGCAACCTGTTCATAAAGGTTTGTGTTGAAGGCCTTATAAATATTCTTAATAAATAGTTATTATACTACATATCCTAACATAGGAAGATTAAACATTAATACTCAGGTACTAAAATTAATACCTGAATATTAACACATTACCCTACCCAATACCCCTATTTCTCATACATACCCATAGTTACCTCTATACTTACCCGTATACTTACCCAATAATGCAATTACCAAAAATGCATGGGAAAGGCATTTGTGGTAATTTTTGGTAAATACATGTACCAAAAATGCGTGGGAAAGGCTTGTGAGGTAAAGGCATACGTAGTAAAGTTATATGTGTGGTAATGACATGTATGGTTATGACATATGCATTGTAGTGCCTGGGTCGTAAGTGTTATACGTGGTAAAGACTGTGTGGTAATGGACGTTTGCCATAAAAAGACTGTGTTTGTGTCGTCTTTTGTGATGTCACCACATCTAAACATGTGACATGGAGGGCTCGCTGGGGTATGTAGTCTACTAGAGTAGTCAGGACGATACGGGCAGTCCGTCTTACTCAGCTCCTTAATTAAAAAAAGGCGGTGTGTATGTCTGAGTACAAATAGTGACAGCCACTTTCAGCCAAATAGTAAAATTTTTAAAGTGTGGTACATGTAGGTATGTGGATGTGTATCTCACGTTAATATGTATAGCCAACACTGATTATTTCCTCTTATAAAATTAGCAGTGTTGTATAGACAATGGAAATAACACTCCCACTTGGTAATTACCCTGACTTTAATTTATGGTCAACCACACTTGGGTGAGGTCACGTGTGGTCAGAAAAGCTTGAGATTAAATAGAAAACTGGTAGTAGTCATGTTCTTTTTTGTTAATTTTGAAAATGCTCTATAAATGGTGTGGCAAAATGAGCAACAATAAATTTACAAAAAAAATCTTTACGAGCACTGTCATATAATAAAAACAATTGCTACCTAAAACAAATCTAATGGTGTCAAAAGAGACATCATATGGCTATTATGAAAATTAGTACTCTAATGATCAAAGGTTTGGTGAAACACAGCATTTTATATTTTTTCTTTTAAAGAAAGAGAAAGTGGAAGGGGAGAAAGGGAAGGTAAGAATAGTCTATTCTGAAAGGAAGAAGATAAGAACTTTCCAAGTAATTTATGGCGATCTATAAAAACAAATTCAAAAGGACTCATGGAGGATAAAATGTCTAATGTACATCACAATTGTTATTCTGTCATCTAGATAGAAAGGAAGAAAAGTGTTACCATAACAAATCTAGATTGATTGGTTGTTGTGTAAAGGTTACATTAGCACTATCCAATCTGTGATGATGATAGAGCATATTCCACCATCTAATGAGGTGACTTACTCAGCATCCTTCCAACTAGATATGATAATCTGTAATGCAATTGCAATTGACATGTCAACAAAATTCCCCACCATAACGGTATTTTTCCACACTGGAGAGGAACTATCAAGGAAAATTTGAAGTTTATCAAACTGTTGTGTAATCAAACAGATATCAGTGACTTTGTCCAAAACTAATGACCAGAATTTGCCCCAAACTCATGACTAAATTTGGCTGTCTGGAGGGCAGTCAAAAAACATATAACAAATTGTTGGAAGGTGGGCCATTAGTTGTGTGGCCTGCACAAGTAACGGGTCCGCACCCGACCACCACTGTCAACCAAGCACCCCATTGCAGCGCTTGACTGTCATATGGTAGCGGTGTAGAGTAGTCCAAGGCTTACTGAAGGGAGATGGTGTCAGCTAGTAATCACCATTCACGAGTACACAAGAATAGCACTCAATAGGTGATTGTCCAGTCTGTGCTTTTGCTTTTAATAAAGTAAAAATGCATTTATTACACACACACTACTCAATACTATGTCACAATTTACAAATATACACAAGATGATGGAATTACTTTTGGATGACATTGCATAATCATTCTGGTCTCCTCCTGCAGGGACATATAATCCAACAACCCACAAGGCAAAATCCTTACTTTTTTCTCAATGTAATATTTGATTCTAATTTGGAGTGAAAGCACCTAAATCTTGCAAAAAAGTACATTTACTTTTATATGAGATGGCTGTCAGTCTCATTATTCAAATAAGCATGACCAAGAACCTGTATAGGCATGTTGGGATACTTTGTGCTGTCTGGATTGCTTTCAGATTATTCTCAGGTTACTCTTGATACCATTCTGGAACACCATCCTTCACCCCTAGAGGGTGTCTTGTCATATGACCCTTCACAAGCCATACTTAGGTTCTCCCTATTGGGACCACACATTCCCAGATTACCTTTAGCATAGTATGCTATCATTTCCACTAAGGCTGTAAAACTACTTGCAACTACAGCCTTTCGCCTCTACAGGGTGCAGTTCAACAAGCATAGAACAAACATTCCAAACAGCTTGTGCTTCACAGCGCTTTGGAACCCTTGGGGGGTTCTGATTCTTTTGTCCCACCCAACCTAGGGTGGGGGCACCAACATGGCGTTGGGGGGGAACGCTCCACTGCTCCTGCAGCTCCCCCTGTCCATAGGCACTTTGTTGGTGGTGGCCCCATCTTCCTGGGGCCACCCCAAGCTGAGATCGGAGCTGGGGAGAATGTAGTGCCTCACAAGGCATTGTGGGCCAGTTTGCATATGGAATAAGCGGCTCTCCGGCTGCGCCACGGAGAGACGCAATGCCGTCGGAGTTGGAGGGCTGCATTGGAGGTGCCCGGTCCCACTAGGACACCCTCACACCAGGTATGGGTTTCCCTTGTTGGGAAGCGGCGCAGGGAGCCCACCCCTGGCCGCTCCTGCCGGGTCCACGTAGGGCCCGCACCTCCAGGTGCTGCTGAGGGAGCCGACCTGCCATTTGGTGTCTTCCCGCTCTTGTGGGAAGATGTGTGCTGCTGCTGCGGCTGGTCGGCTGCCTGGGGGAGTGCAGCCACACCCCCCTTCCTCTCCTGCATCATCGGGGCCCCGAGATGGGGTCCAGGGCCCCTCCTTCACAGGGAGCACAACAGCGCTACCCGCCTTCCACGTCTTCACTGGGCCCCTGGATGGGGTCCAGGGCCTGCTGAGCAGCTTCACAGGGGGGCACAACAGCACCCCCTCTGACTTTATTTTCTGTGTGGAGCCCCAGGATGTGGTCCGGGGCCCCTTTTGGTATTTTCACGGAAAGCACGCCAGGGCTTCTCAGCTTCATCTTCAGCTGGTGGCCCCTCCTTCAGCCAGTGGCTATGTTTGCAGGGGACACAACAGCATCCCCCAGCTTCTCTTCTTGGCGGGGCCCCTGCTTAAATTTTCACAGGGAGCGCAATGGCACGCCCCAACTTGGCCTTCTCTGTGTGGATCTGGGGCCCCTTCCAGCACTTTCGATGGGGGCCCCGGCTTTACTTCAGGCCGTGGCCTGGCACATATTTGTAGGGAGTGTGACGGCACCCTGTGGGTACGCTTCTCTTTGGTGGCCCCGGGATGGTGTCTGGGGCACCTCAGCTAGTCTTCACTGGGGCGCAACAACGTTCCCCGGTTTTACTTCTTTCTGGGGCAGCCCCCGGGCCCTGGCCCACCCCAGTCGCATCGACCAGAGCAGTGGTGGAGCCCCAGCACTTTTAACAGTCTCAGTGTCGTTTTGCTCCTTGTGGGGAGCCATTGTCACCTGGAGCACATTCGTTAGGCCTCCTGGCGAAGAAGATCCCCAAATTGTAGGGAGCTAGGCACACTGACTCCCTGCGCCAGCCTTTCATCTGGGTGCCTTCCTTTCTTCTGGGCAGTGCGCTCTCCTTGCGCCAGCCCAGTCTATCCACCAACTGGCCCTCAGGGAGGGTAAAGGGGTCAGCTTACCTGGCCCTGACATGTGCCTCGCTGGGTCTGAAGTCATTCAGGGGCCGACTCCTTGCCCAAGAGGGCAGTCAGGTGGTTCTTCTTTCCAGTTGTCAATGACGCCTGTCCTCCGTCCCAGTGTCCTGCAGTGAAGCACAGCCAACAGAGAGAGCGCTCCCCTGTGCAAGACCTTTTAAGTGGGGGCGTAAGTGTCCATCAGGCCTGCTTTTCTGGCCAAACCACATGTGCCACATCACTTCCTTGCCCCTATCTCCGCCTTCCTGCACAGTCTTCTGGGATAGCTCAAAATGGCATGCCAAGTGCTCTGAAAGTCTCAGCCCCTTCTCCCTGACATTCCTTCCAGGGCCTTTCCGTCCTCTTCCAGGCATGGGATGACAGCTGGCTGATTGATGCAGGGCCCTGCTCAGGCATCTGGACAGAGTAGTAATTGACCCTAACCCTGAGCTGAGTCAGAGAAAGATGGCATTGTGCTCTGCCTCCCAGGGCTCCACCTGGTAAGTAGAGCCCTCATCCCTCACTCCTCCCTACTCCTGACCCCTCTCAGGAGTTCGACCTGACCACCGGCCAGCGTTCACCCACAGGCTTCTGCTTGCGCCTTTTCCCTGGTGTCTAGTGGGAGAGCTCTGCATTCCTGCTAGGCTGCTTCTCTCCTCCTTTTTCTCCACTCCTCTCTCCGTGTGCTCTCTCTCTGTGTCTGCCCCCGTGCTCCTGCTGCCATTCTCTCTCCTGTGTGCACTATTTTGACTTGCTTTCACTTTTGCCGTTTACTTTTTTCTGCACTTTTGCTTCACTTCTGCCTTTCCCTCCACTCTCTCTCTCACTCTCGCACTCCTGCCTCTCTCTCTCCTCCGCCGCTGCTGCCCCTGCGGCCCGCACCTCTCTGCTTCCTCGCGCTGCTCTCCCGCCGCTGCTGCCCCAGTGGCCCGCCCCCTTTTTTCGCACCGTTTTCACCCCCGCTCCTGCCTCCCATCTGTCCTCTCCCCCCCACTTGATGGCGGCCTCTGGCACGCCAAAGGCGCACCAAAGGCAAGCCAGGCTGCGCCCGTCCGTGCCTGGATCGCACCCAGCGCCGGAACCCCTGGCTCTCACCCCACCACGCATGTCTTCGTTCTGACAACGCCACCCTTCTCGCCCTAAACACCGGCCGCTCTCCTGCCTGCCTTCAAGCCTCCCCGCAGATCACCCGTGGATCCTTCTCTTGCTGGAACTGCACCTTCACCAGCCTCCACGCCAACGACCCACCCACCAAGGCAGGACGCAACCATCTCAGATGTATCCTTCTCAACACCCGCTCCGTCCACAAACATGCAGTAGAACTCTGGAATCTTATTGACTCAGCTTCCCCAGATGTCGCCTTCATGACCGAGACCTGGATGAACCCCTCCTCAGCGCCTGACATTGCCATAGCCATCCTGGACGACTACAAGTTCACCTGCAGGGACCGCTCAAACAAACCAGGAAGAGGCATCGCCATTGTCCACAAGAACACCCTCAGGATCACGACCAGCACCGAAGACAACCTCAGCACTGCCGAACACCTGCACTTCCAGATCCACACCGACTCAAACACCACCCTCCGAGGGACCCTCGTCTACAGGCCTCCTGGCCCCCGACAGCAGTTCAGTGACTCCATCACTGACGTCATCAGCATGCACGCTTTCACATCCACTGACTCCAAACTCGTTGGGGACTTAAACTTCCACCTCGAGAACACCAAAGACTACAACACCACCACCCTGCTCAACAGCCTCGCCAATCTCAGACTCAAACAGCTCATCATGACACCGACCCACTCCGCAGGACACACACTCGACCCTATTTTCTCTGCCAGCAAACACATCTCCTTCAGCCACATCACCGAACTCCACTGGACAGATCACCACTGCATCCACTTCTCCTTCAAGAAACCCACAACACACCATCACCCACAACGGATTCCCCACCGCAGATGGAACAAGGTCACCGAACACCATTTAATCACTACCCTCTCCAGGAACCCACCCATCAACAGCACTGACACTGACACAGCTGCCCGCAACTTCAGGCAATGGATAACACCTGTGCCAACACTCTCGCCCCGGTCAAAAATCCCTCCAACAGACGCACTGACAGAAAGTCCTTCTGGTTTACCGCCGACCACCAAGAATCTAAGCAGACATGCCTAAGACTCGAAAAGAAGTCGCCCCATAATCAGACACTGGACAACCACACAGCCTTCAAAAACGCCATCCGCAGACACCACCAACTCATCCGAACTGCCAAGAGAACTGCCTTCATCAACAACAACGCACACAGCCACAAGGAGCTCTTCAACATTATGAAGGAACTCTCCAAGCCCAGCTCCAACGCCAATAACATCCCACCATCACAAGACCTCTGCGACTCCCTAGCCTCCTACTTTCACCGCAAGATGGCAGACATCCATGACAGCTTCAGCACTCAGACCCCCCCCCCCGGCAACCACCAACGCCACAGACTCACCACCGACCAGCCAACTGCTCTCCTGGACCCCTGTCAATGACAACAACACCATCAAAATCATGAACACCATCCACTCCGGCTCACCATCTGACTCCTGCCCTCACCACATCCTCAACAAAGCAAGCTCTGTCATTGCACCCCAACTCCGCAAGATCATCAACAGCTCCTTTGAGTCCGCCACCTTCCCAGGGAGCTGGAAATACGCGAGATCAACGTCCTCCTTAAAAAACCCAAGGCGGACCCAAAGGACCTCAAGAACTTCCGACCTATTTCCCTGCTCCCCTTTCCGGCAAAAGTCATTGAGAAGGCTGTCAACAGACAAATGACCCGCTTCCTCGAGAAGAACAGCACTCTGGACCCTTCCCAATCCGGATTCCGCAGCAACCACAGCACCGAAACTGCTCTCATTGCTGCCACCGATGACATCAGAACCATACAGGACAACGGCGAAACCGCGGCCCTCATCCTCCTAGACTTCTCAGCTGCGTTCAACACCGTCTGCCACCATATCCTACACACAAGCCTCAGAAATGCAGGAATCCGCGACAGAGCCCTGGACTGGGTCACCTCCTTTCTCACCGGCAGAACTCAGAGAGTTCGCCTCCCTCCATTCTGCTCTTAAGCCACCAAAATCATCTGCAGCATACCCCAGGGTTTGTCCCTCAGCCCGACCCTCTTAAAAATCTACATGGCTCCGCTCGCTAACATTGCCTGATCTCACAACCTCAACATCATCTCATACGCCGACGGCACCCAGCAGATCCTCTCCCTCACCAAGGACTCCGCCAGGACCAAAAGGATGAAGAACAGCTGCCTCAAACTAAATTCCGACAAGACTGAGGTCCTCGTCTTCGGCTCCACCCCCTTCGCATGGGATGACTCCTGGTGGCCTGCCACTCTCGGATCCGTCTCGACTCCCACCGACCACGCACGCAACCTAGGATTTATCCTGGACTCCTCACTATCCATGACCCAGCAAGTCAACGCCATCTCCTCCTCCTGCCTCAACACCCTCTGTATGTTCCGAAAGATCTACAAATGGATCCCCACAGAAACCAGAAGAACAGTCACCCAAGCCCTCTTAAGCAGCAAACTGGACTACGGCAATGCCCTCTACGCAAGAACCACAGCCAAATTCCAGAAAGGGCAGCAACACATCCAGAACGCCTCCGCATGCCTCATCCTGTACATCCCCCACCACTGCCACATCACAGGCCACATGAGAGACCTGCACTAGCTTCCCGTCAACAAGAGAATCACCTTCACCCATGCTCACAAAGCACTGCACAACACCGGACCAGAAAATCTCAACAGATGTCCCTCCTTCTACACCCCGACCGACAGCTCCGCTCCGCCAACCTCACCCTCACAACCATCCCACGCATCCGCAGAACTACAACCGGCGGCAGATCATTCTTGCACCTTGCCACCAAGAGGTGGAACACTCTTCCCACCCGCCTGTGTCACACCAAGAAACCCTTACCTTCACGAGACTTCTCAAGACTTGGCTGTTCAAGCAGTAGCAGCGCCCCCACCCTGCACCTTGAGACCCTCACGGGTGAGTAGTGCACTTTACAAATTCCTTGATTGATTGATTAAAATTCCTTGATTGATTGAATGTCCACCTGTTAGTGCATATTTGTTTTGGTAACAAATCTGTGTCAACTATATTAAGGGCATGGCCAGAAATTAGAATGGAGCCGATTTCAGCTTGCGTCATGGATTGTAAGATATTGTGAGTCACAAATATATAATCAGTCCTGGAGTTCGAATGATGTCCAGTGGAGTTAAAGGTAAATTCCATGTTGTCAGGATAGAAAGACCTCCAGACACCTATCAAACCTTGAGAGAAAGCAGCACTTGCAAAATATTTGCCATTTTGTTTGGAATATATTTGGATTAGGATTGTGGATCAATAAAAGAGTCCATATATTGATTGCAGTCTCAGCCTACAATAAGGTTATCCTGTGAGCATGAATGTAACAAGGTGGAGCATCTGTCCCAGAATTAAAAGTCTACACCAGTAAGACCATAAACATTACATATATAAATTGTACATTATTCGTTTTTAAGGTCAAAAGAAGCCATCCTCATCTTAACTTCAGTGTCGATGTCTAGGGTTAAAGATTTGTGACATAAAATATTTTAAAAAATTGTGATTAGTAGGAACTATGACCCAACCCAATGTTTCTTTAAAAAATTAATGCATTTTTCAGAAAGATGGGTTTCTTGTGATGGAGCGATCTGCCACTTAAAGCTAGATAAATGTGTCAGGAATTGTTGGGTTTTTAGGAGGTTACAAAAATTCTTAGCATTTCATGAAACAAAGGGTGGATTACTCATGGTACACAGTCAGGAGAGAAAGAGTATACATGAGCATGAAAACAAATTCTAAAGATACAACGAGAGATCATCCAGAAGGCAATCCGTAGGAAATCCATTTGGTTTGGTTGTTGATTGCTTGCATCTTTTATTGAGTCTGGGCTCGGTGATTCTTGTGCAACATTTTCTTGCTGTCATCCCAACGTATCAAAGATTGCACGGACATGTCATTAGGTAGATTAGTCATTCACTCCTCCAACTACTGGACAACAGTTATTTCAATAGGAACATTATTTTTGTGTTTCGGGAGAGGCCCCTTGAAGAAGGTTCGCTCCCCGAGCACGTATTTGGCCATTTCTGCACTTAGGGGGCAGATCGGCCTCTTTTTTTAGGCCCATCTGCCCCCAGTGGGGGGCAGAAAACCACTAGACACCAGGGAAAGTTTCTGAATATTTGGTGGTGGGGTGTGTGTGGGCTGGTGATCATAATGTTTTATTTTTCCTTTCGATTCTAGTGCAAAGCTTTTGATTCCTTTGCTTTGACTTTGCTTACTCCAAATGAGGCCATGTATGGAGCGAAACTCTGGGGATTACATAGAAGATTGGATATTTTACAAACAAAAGAAAACAACTTCCTCAGACTGGTCTCTCGGTTAGGGGTAGGTACCCCAATGATTCCTCTCAGGCTCAATTTAGGATTAAACAGCATCAAAACCATAGCGGCCCTGAGATCGCTTTCCTATTAGATCCGACTCTGGAAAACTGCCGAACTCGAACCATGCAGGGTGGCGATGAGGGAACTTATAGCCACTCCTCAGGGCCCAATCAAAATTCAATGGTTGCAGGAGATGAAATCTGCCTGGGTTAAAATAGGTCTCTCCCATTACTGGGAACACCCGGAATTGATTCCCAATAATGCGAAACAACTTGTCAAAAGAAGATACTGGGAAAAAGCCAATGAAGATCTACTGCGCCAAAACGGGCTGGGCAGGTTAACAACAGAATTCCTCCAATTCAAACACGAACCCTGGCCCAAGACTTTTAAGAACCTCCCTATCCCACCTTATGCTCGTGCCCTCTATCTACAGCTCAGATATGGTTCCCTGCCTATTAATAATTATACGGCCCACTGGTCATCCAGAGACCCCCTCAACTGACAGATGTATATCTTGCCTTCATTATAAAGAAACGACTGAGCATATTCTGTTCTTCTGTCCTCTATATAAGAGTCCTAGAGGAAAGTGGATTATACCCCTCTGCAAAAACCTATTATTGTTAGACAGAGCCAATGCCATCAGAATATGCAAATATGAAACATCTACACTGGTAGCTTCCTCAGTTACCAAATTTTTATCGGAGGCTTGGTGTATCCGTCGCAAGCATATTTCTGTGAAGGGCCCTAAGAGCTCTAGGCCGTGCCTTTGTTTATTTACAGAGGGAGATTTTAACAAGATTTATATTCCTTCGTTTCTCTTCGTATTTTTAAAACGTGCCATATACCCTGTCATTATTTTGAAACTATTACTTCATATGTGACACTTTTTTCCTGTATTTTAGTAAGAATCCGTGGCCCTTTGCAGGAGCAAATTGAGATCGCACAAGCTCTCAGAGACGCTTTTTATATCAAAACTTGCAATTTGCCGTATTTTAAGTTTGATTTTAAATCTTAGCTGTAAGGATTTTACTAAAATATTTTATGTTAGTTGATTACTAGATTTTCACAGTATTCTGAATGATTGTTACTATGAATTATGATGAGCTATCGCGATTCCAACGGATTTTATATGATTATGTAAGATTGTTCTTTTTCTTTTTGTAATTCTAAATGGTCCAAACTTTTTTGGACCGAATGTATTTAAATAAATACTCCAAATGAGTATCAATGCCATGCATGAGTGAGTTTTTAGTAAATGGCGTAATAATAGCAACATATTTAGCTTATGTTTTAATGTTTGTGAAATTATCCTTGGATTTGTGCATGATGTGTATTGCGCTGTCTTATGTGTAATTTTATTTTGTTTTTCCTTTTTAGTGGGATATCGTTAGTGCTTGCTGTATCAGTGCAGAGTAGGTGCTTGTGAGTCTAGCTGTCTTTGGCAAGTGAGTGGTATAGTTTTTGAGTATATAAGTCTTTGTGATAAACCACACTTTAGCACTCATTACAACCGTGGCAGTCGATGTTAAAGCAGCGGTAATACAGCCAACAGGTCGGCGGTAAAAAAAATGGGATCACGACCATGGCGGAAACCGGCAACACAGACAGCCACTTTAAGACACCGACTGCCATGGCGGTAGCAACAAACACCGCAGCAGTCACCGCCAACAGCCAGGCGGAAGACAATGTACCGCCCACCCCATTACAACCCGCCAATCCGCCAGCTTTTCCGGGGCGGTACCAACGCCATCAAAAGCACAGCGGAAACAGTGTTTGGAACAGAAACCACTCACCTCTCGACACTAAACGATGTCGAGCCCGAGTTACAGGTCCTGCCCATGCTGGTCTACCTCCTCATCCACCAGGAATATCAAAGGCGGCGGCGACGACCACAGTGATTACTGCATCTAGCACACAGAAGAGGGGGAGAGGAAAAAGTGACACACACACGCAACACCCCCACCCTCACCTCGAACACCATACACACAAACATATACATCAACATTACATTTACACCCCGTGACCCCCTGGAAGAACGCAAGGACAAAAGGAATAGAGTCCAAACAGTGATATATTCAAAATAGGCAGATATACGTAACGAACATAAAAACAGTATTTACAAATATTTACAATATGTACATAAGGCTGTACATTGTCCTTTCCAAATGTCCGTGGGTCACTGGGCCGAAAAAATCATGGGCCAACCTCACACTTGACTCCTGCCTCAATATGGAGTGAACACTGCAGGGGCATCAGGTCGTAAACACACAGGCACCTCAGGGGGATGGGTAAGGGGAGGCACCTCAGCCGGAAGATGGAATAACACCACTGCTCCTCGAGGGGGCTCCATGCCCACTGCTTGGTCCTGGGGAGTGCAAAGCCACAGTCTCTCAAGTCTCTCAAGTGGGTGGGGTGTCCACTGCTTGGTCCTGGGGAGTGCAAAGTCACAGTCTCTCAAGTGGGTGGTTTTCCCACTGCTTGGCCCTGGGGAGTGCAAGGCCACAGTCTCTCAAGTGGGTGGTTTGCCCACTGCTTGGTCCTGGGGAGTGCAAAGCCACAGTCTCTCTAGTGGATGGCTTCTCCACAGGTGTGGAGGGGGCATTGTGCCCAGTGAGCTTCATCCTGCCAAGGAAAGGGTGAATGGATGCCTTTCTCCACTGGTTCTGGAGGGGGCCTTGTGCCCTGTGTGCTTCATCCTGCCAAGGAAAGGGTGAGTGGATGCATATCTCCACTGGTTCTGGAGGGGGCCTTGTGCCCAGTGATGCAGCACTTGGGGTGTGGCAGTTCACATTCCCTCACCTGGGTGTCTGAGGCACGAGATTTTCAGGGACCAGGTAGCTTGATAGTCCATGGAGGCAGGGCCACACTCCATCCTGCGGCGACTAAGGCCGCACACTGGTGGAAGTGCGGTGCTGGTGGGGGTGCTGCCAGTGATGGTGGGAGGCTCCAGCCCGTCTCCTGCAGTCTCGGACGCACGGACACTGGGGCTGCTGCTGCTGGTAGTGGTCCTACTGTCAGTGGTGCAGGTGGCGGTGCTTGCGGCAGGGTGCTGGCGGTGATGGCCGTGGTGCAGGTGCAGGTGCTGCCAGTGGTGGAGGGAGGCACCAGCCCTGGCCACTGGGGATGCTGCTGCTGACAGTAGTGGTGGCAGCGGCGGTGCAGGTGGCGGTGCTTGCGGCGTGGATGCTGGCAGTGCTGCCCGCGGTGCAGGTGGCGGGGCTGTCGGTTCTGATGGTGGCCACCAGGCCTTCACCTGCATGCTCCGACACCTGAAGTGCCTTGCCTTGGCTTTTCTGCCCCTTCCTCACCTTGGCAGATGCTGTTGGGACCTTGGCTCTGGCAGCAGGAGTTTTGGAGGAGGCCTTGCTGGGTGGGTCGTGCTCCTTGCCCTTGCTGCATGCTGTCCCCTTCTTCACCTTGGCAGGTGGCGGAATGGTTTGGTCCTTTGCAGGGGTCGGTGCCACACTGGCTGGATGGAGGGGTGCCCCCTTTGAGCCTCTGTGAGTTTGAGGTACCACAGCGGATGCCGACTTGGTGGCTGAAGTGCTGGCCTGGGTTCTGGACACCCTGGCCCGAGAGGAAGGATGGTGGGGGGGAAGGGGTAGGGAACAGGTCAATGTTTGCCAGGAAAGGTTTTTTAGACACACTGGGGTGGGAAGATGGAGAGGGTTTGGGAGTGGAGGAAGAGGGAGTGGTTGTAGGAGGTGTCTGTCTGCTGAGTTTGGGTGAAGGTGCATGGGCTGGATGCTGTTGTGAGGTTGATGGCTGTTGAGTGGGTGGGTGCTTGCGTTTATGTACTTTGGGAGGAGGGGTCACAGACACACTGGGAGAGGACACAGGGGACATGTGCATGGTTGTAGGGGTGGTGACTGCTTGTGAGGGGTGTATGGTGATGGGCGTGCTGGTGATGGAAGTAGTGGATAAAGATGTAGTGCATGTAGGTGTGAGTGGAGACGCTACTGGGAGGGAGGTGGACAAAGAGGAGGAGGGGGACACAGTGGAGGCAGTGGACGTTGGTGTGTTTGCATGGGTATGGTGCTTGTGTGAGTGTCTGTGAGATGAAGTGTGGTGCTTATGTTTGCCTGAGCCACTTTTGTGTGGTGATTTGGGTGAATGCTGGTCTGAAGGTGTGCTTGGGATAGGCTGGGGTTGTGAGGATTGGGTCTGGGTAGAGGACGTTGGAGGGAGGAGGCTAGACACAGGGACAAGGGCTGCCATCAGTGCGAAGGCCAGAGCCTGAAATGCTCTCTGTTGGGCCGCCACGCCAGAGTAAATGCCCTCCAGGTATGCACTTGTTTGTTGCAAATGCCTCTCGACACCCTGGATGGCATTCAGTATGGTTGACTGCCCAACAGTGAGGGATCTCAGGAGGTCAATAGCCTCTTCCCTGAGGGCAGCAGGGCTGACTGGGACAGGGCCTGAGGTGCCTGGGGCGAAGGAGATGCCCACCCTCCTGGGTGAGCGGGCACGGGAAACACTCTGAGGGGCTGCTGGGAGGGCGGTGCTGGTAGGGGGGTGGCGGCTGTACCTGTTGTTGGGGTGGGCACAGAGGTGTCTGCCACCACCAGGGAGCCTCCATCGGAGGAGGAGTCGCTGTCTGTGGTGTCCCCTCCTGTCCCCATCGTGGTGCTCCCCTCGCCCTCTGTCCCACTGGTGCCCTCACTGTCGGTGGATTCAGCCTCCAGGCACATGTGGGATGCAGCTCCCTCCGTCACCAGTGCCTCTGCTCCTCCGGCAGACGATGCTAATGCACATAAGGACAGGGTGACAAAACAAAAAGGGGGAAGAGACAGAGGATACACTTGGTCATTGCCAGCTACACCACTACCGTTGGCGTACACAACACACAGGGAGCAGCCCTATGCACTAGGCCATGCCCAACCATTTACTAAGACAGTCACACCCCTATGGGGTGCAATGCCTAACGCCATCATCTGCACACCAGAAACCCACAGGACCCTGCCCAGTAGTAAATGCCCACTAACACTATTGGGGTAGGAGTGCTCCTGAGCCTGCCCAATAAGGGACCTACCCTGCCATGTTCGCCCTGGCCTTGGGGCACCCACAGCCCACATCCCCCACCCAGGTACCTCCTAACGCGTGCAAAGTCATGTTTCAGATTCTGTACTCACCCCCTCGTGGCTGCTGTGATGTCCTCAAGTGCCCACCCATCTCTGGATAGGCCACGGTCAGGATTCGGAACATCAGGGGGGGTCATGGTGCGACAGGCACCCCTTCCACGTTGGGAGGCCAGCCCCAGCTGGGCCTCCGACGTCTTCTTTGCCCAGCGGAGCAGGTCCTCCCACCTCTTGCGGCTGTGGGTGCTCCGCTATCAAAGACCCCCAGGGTCCTCACCTCCTTGGCGATGGCATGCCAAATGCCCTTTTACTGGTGGGCGCTGACCTGCAGGGAAAGGACAGCAGAGAAGGGAATTAGTCACCCGTCCTGACCGTCAGACTCATTGCCCACCAGATCCCACCCATCCCCTGATGCACATACATTGACCACCTTACATGCTGTACTCTGGCCAGGATGCCTCTCCCCCCTCCACATGTGGCTTACACACACAGCAATCCCTACATTCATGGCCCACGCATCATGCTCACAGTGTACTCACCTGTTTGTCTGGAGGACCGTAGAGTAATGTGTACTGGGGTAGGTCTCCATCCACCAGTTTCTCCAACTCCTCCACAGTGAAGGCAGGGGCCCTTTCCCCAGACACATGAGCCATGGTCGGTTCCAGACACAGGTCACAGCAGCACTTGCAGTGTAGGTCCTCTCCTGTTGAAGGTCAAGTAGCAAGTGAGTGAATAGATAGAAAATGGCTACATCGCCATTGGCTCCTGGAACCCATAGGGCCCAATGATAACCAATGCGATTTTGCGTGGCAGTCATCGACTGGCTTCTGCGACAGCGCACAACGCCAGCACACTTACTTCATTGCCACTTGTCCCTCCTGACCAGTCAGGCAGCCGCCGTTTCAGTGGGGCACAGGGCATGGCACCTAACTGCGTCACAGCAGACATCTGCACATCAACTGACTCTCGAGTTCACATACTGTTTCTGTAAAGTCAACAAATCATCATTAGTGCAATAGATGTGTGAATATGACTCTGTGCTCAACGTTCTCTTCCATAGGCTTCAACCGCTGAGGCAGAATATGATATGGCGGCTTCCTCCGGTGTACAGACCCCTGGTGGACCTTGCGACAATGGAGGACAGACACATTATCATTACCTACAGACTTGATTGTGCCACAATCCAAGAACTGTGTGCCCAATTGGAGCCAGACCTGATGTCAGCTATCCGCCAGCCCACAGGTATCCCCCCTCTAGTGCAGGTCCTGTCAGTGCTCCATTTCCTGGCAAGTGGTTCCTTCCAACCAAGAGTGGCCATAGCATCAGGGATGTCTCAGCCAATATTCTCTAATGTGTTAACCAGAGTGGTGTCTGCCCTGCTGAAAAACATGCGCAGCTACATCGTGTTCCCCCAGGTGGAGGATTTGGCCACAGTGAAGGCTGACTTTTATGCCCTTGGACATATCCCCAACATCATTGGTGCCATTGATGGTACACATGTGGCATTTGTCCCCCCCCCCCCGGAGAACTGAACAAGTTTACAGGAATAGAAAAAGCTATCACTCTATGAATGTGCAGATGGTGTGTTTTGCGGACCAGTACATCTCCCATGTGAATGCCAAATATCCAAATATCCTGACTCTGTACATGACACCTTTATCTTGAGGAATAGCAGCATCCCATATGTGATAGCCAACTCCAGAGGCACCGGGTGTGGCTGATAGGTGAGCCAAAGGTCCCCACACACTATGAGTAGGTGTCTGGGTATGGGGTTGTCCCTAAGGGTTAGTGTGTGTCTAACAGTTGTCCCTCGATATTTGCAGTTGACTCTGGTTACCCCAACCTCTCATGGCTACTGACCCCAGTGAGGAATGCCAGGACAAGGGCAGAGGAACATTACAATGAGGCACATGGGCGAACAAGGCGGATAATTGAAAGAACCTTCGGCCTCTTGAAGGCCAGGTTCTGGTGCATCCATGTGACAGGTGGATCCCTGTTCTACTCACCCAAGAAGGTTTGCCAGATCATTGTTGCATGTTGCACAACCTGGCCTTGAGACGTCAGGTGCCTTTTCTGCAGGAGGATGTGCCTGGAGATGGTCTTGTGCCAGCGGTGGAGCCTGTGGACAGTGAGGAAGAGGAGGCAGAGGAAGAAGACGTTGACAACAGAACCAATATTATTCAGCAGTACTTCCAGTGACACACAGGTAAGACACTGTAACTTCACTTAAAATTTCAGTTATCTGTTGGACATTGTGCAAGGCAGCTTGTTTCCCTATGTCTATGGCCACTGACTGTACCCTTTGGCACCTCTATTTTCAGATCTCTGTGCCCCACTCTGGCTCCTGCTATGTGTACAGCTGCCCACCAAAGGTCATCCTAAAGTATATTTCACTGTACTTTTGAGTTGCTATGCTTTGATAATGTTGTACTAATACATTTTTCGAATCATTTGGCAGACTCCAGATTTGTATTTGTTCCAAGGGTGTTTATTTAGGTGCTCATAAATAGAGGGGGATGTGTAAGAGGCTGGGCTGATGGTGGATGAAAGTTCAGGGTAGAGTCCAGTCTCTTGGTATCACAGGTGCATTGTCCAATGGCAGGAAGGGGAGTAATGGCAGTTCAAGGTGGACAGGGTGATAGTGTGGGACACAAGGGTGACAATAGGGAGAGTCTTATTTCCTGGTGGGGGTCTTGGCAATGTTCTCTGGCTTCTGCCTGGATCGCAAGGGAACGTTTGCGGGGTGCTTCTCCTTCTGCAGGGGGTAGGGTGCTGGTGGCCTGTTGGGCCTGTGGCGGGCCTCCTGTCAACTAGCGCCGGCGGTTGTGGAAGGCTCTTCCTCCGTTTGGCTAGTGTCAGGCGCCCGTTGTTGTGCCACTGCTTCCCTCATGGTCTTGCCCATGCCAGCCAGCACCCCTGCAATGGTGACCAAGATGGTGTAGATTTTTGTTAGGTCATCCCTGATCCCCAGGTAGTGTCCCTCCTGCAGCCTCTGGGTCTCCTGCAGCTTGGCCAGTATCTGGCCCATGGTCTCCTGAGAATGGTGGTATGCTCCCAGGATGTTGGAGAGAGCCTCGTGGAGAGTGGGTTCCCCGGGCCTGTCTTCCCCCTGTCGCACAGCAGTCCTCCCAGCTTCCCTGTTGTCCTGTGCCTCTGTCCCCTGAACCGTGTGCCCACTGCCACTGACCCCAGGTCCCTAATCGTCCTGGGTTTGTGGGGTTGCCTGGGGCCCCTGGAGTGGTGGATACACCTCTGATAGACACGTCCTGGGGACGGTGGCATGGGCCTGCTGGGTGGGTGCTGTGGTGGTGTTTCCTGAGGGAGGAGGCACTGTGGTGGGTTGGGACTGTGGCAGGGTAACCGACTGTCCAGAGGTCCCTGATGGGCCAGGTTGGTCATCGTGATCCAGGCGTGCAGAGCTGCTGTCGTCAAAGTGGGCCTCTTCTGTGGGGGGAGTGGATGTAGCTGGCACCTCCTCTCCG
The DNA here is from genome assembly GCF_031143425.1 of Pleurodeles waltl. Taxonomy (NCBI): domain Eukaryota; kingdom Metazoa; phylum Chordata; class Amphibia; order Caudata; family Salamandridae; genus Pleurodeles; species Pleurodeles waltl. The sequence continues at coordinate 206,723,016 of NC_090445.1, read as the reverse complement.
GTGACGTTGAGTATGGGTCCTGTGGGGATGCAAATGCAGTGTTAGTGTATCTGTGTGTGCCATCTTGTGCATGGGTGTGCTTCCCTGTATGATTGTGATTTCCCTGTCAGCTTGGCCTTGTGTGAGTGGTGATTTTGTGGGCTGGGTGATTCTCTCTAATGGGCATGCTGTGGTGATGGGTGCCCATGCATTGGTGTAGCATGCAGGGCTTGGTTTTGGGAGGGGTGGGTTGTGTTAGTGGGATATTTGTGAGGTGGTAGAGTGACGGGGGTGAGGGTAGGAGTTTGTGATGGCATGCTGGTAGGATGGGGGGATAAAGTAGTTATGATTTGACTTACCAGAGTCCAGTCCACCTGCTACTCCTGCGAGGCCCTCAGGATGCATGATCACCAAGACTTGCGCCTCCCATGATGTTAGTTGTGGGGGAGGAGGTGGCGGTCCACCGCCAGTCCTCTGTACAGCTACCTATTGTCTTGCAACCATGGAACGCACCTTCCCCCTTAGGTCCTTCCACATCTTCCTGATGTCATCCCTGGTTCTTGGGTGCTGTCCCACGGCGTTGACCCTGTCCACAATTCTCCGCCATAGCTCCATCTTCCAGGCAATGGACATTTGCTGCACCTGTGATCCGAATAGCTGTGGCTCTACCCGGATGATTTCCTCCACCATGACCCTTAGCGCCTCCTCTGAAAACCTGGGGTGTCTTTGGGGTGCCATGGATGTGGTGTGAGTGATTATTTTTTTTTTAAACATATTTTTATTGAATTTTTAATAGAATCATACATTTCAATGCGCCCATTTAACAGCATTAATAGGATGTTGTCAGTTACAGTAATTTGCTGGGCGCTCGTTTATTAAACTTAACAAACAACCAATAACTTTCGTACACCGCTAGATCCACGCTATTATGTCTATAGTTTCAGGCTTTGCCAGTTCGCGCATTTGAAGCTTTCTTTCGTGCGGGGGTTTCATTACCGGTAAGGGTTCTAGTTGAGGGCGACCCCTAAGATAGGGGGGGGTTGGGGGGAGGGGGTGGCTTGGCTTCTGCAGAACCTGTATTCACTGATTAGGGATGATGGTCTGTGTGTGTTATTTGACTTGTGTGTGCTTGGGAGTGTTGTGTATTGATATCAGTGTCTAGGCGCTGTTGGCAGGCGTGTGCACATCTCCTGATTTACTGTCGCATTACAGCCGGGGCGGTACCCGCAGTTATCTGGGTAATCGCATCTATCTGCGGTTCAAGGTTTTTTTTCGTCGTTCTTTGTTTCTAGTTTGGAGACCAGTGTGCCCCAGGTTTCACAGCCGAGTGTCGGAGTCCACCCCGCGCCAGTTTCGTTAGTACCTGATATTCAGCACGTGTCCAGCGAAGCGTGAGAGCGAGCCAAGCTCCATGGTCGGGGGCCTTGGAGGCCTTCCAGTTCATGGCTATTAGTCTTTTGTACATTGCATAAGCCAGATCTATGAATCTATGCATATGTTTGCTTCTTTTTGTTCCTGTCCTGAGGCCAAGTAGACAGGATTTGGGATTCGCGTCCAGGCCTAGGCCCGTCACTTCCGATAGTGCAGTGGTCAACACGGCCCACTCCCCCCTCACCTGCGGGCACTCCCAGACCATATGATAAAACTGTGCTGCTGGGGTTTTGCATCTGGGGCAAGTTGGGTCCGATCCAGGGAACATACGTTTTATTCTGGCTGGCGCTAAATATGTCTGATGTAAGTAATTAAACTGTGTGTATCGGAATCTGGGGTTTCTTGAGACCTCACGTGTGTGACTCAGGGCTTTTGGCCATTCTGTCTCTGAAATCGGTTCAGGCAGTGCGGCATTCCACCTCTCCCGGGCTTTCTGCAGATTAGACTCCGGGGGCTTATTCAGAAGTTTGTACGTATTTGAGACTGCTTTTTCACGAGTGTCGCAGCTCAGCATATGGTGTAGGTTAGTTGAGGTGCTTGGCTCAGCGTCCCCGGACCCCCATGTACTTCTAATGGCGTGGCATATAGCGTGGTATGTCAGAAATTGCCCTGAGCTGATCTCTGTGAGGGCCTGTATGGCTTCAAAGGACATTAGTTTTCCTTCCTCGAAGCATTCTCCCACTGTGCTTATGCCGGCATCTATCCAGGTTGCGGATGAGTGAGATCCAGTTGTCACCCATCCGGGGATTCGTTCTAGTGGTAGGAGAGGTGAGTAGGGAAGTTTTTTGGCGTCTTTTTGAATATACTTCTTCCAGTATGCATGTGCTGCTGCCATCAATGGATTTACGCGTGTGCTTTTAGTTTGCTTGCTCATGAGCCACTCAAGCAGAGGGACTCCCCGGAGTCGGGTTACCATCCAGGTAGCTTCCGCTGAACTGGGATTATGAATCCAATTTAAGATCCACTGCAGCTGTGCTGCTGCAGAATAGAGCTCAAAGTTAGGGGCTCCCAGTCCACCCGTCGCCACCGGGTGATATAGTGTGTTGAGTGCGACCCGCCTTCTGCCTTCTTGCCATATGCAGGATTTCCCCCAATTAACTATCAAGCCCGAGATCCTTCCATACTCGCGTAGCAATGACATCACCGGGGGTAGCACCTCCTCAACACTGCGTATATAGATCAAGGCATCATCTGCATACAATGATATGACGTGGGATGTGCCGTTCCTTACCACTCCCCATTCTTCTTTTTTTGCACAGACACACGCGGCCAGTGGTTCCATCGCCAGGGCGAAGAACAGGGGGGAAAGGGTGCAGCCCTGCCTTGTTCCCCTGCTAATTAGGAAGCTCTCTGATATGACTCCCCCTGTCTTCACACTTGCCTGTAGGTTAGTGTACAGTATGCGTACCCATCTTATAAATTTTGGGCCTATGCCCATTCGCTGCATGGTGGCAAACAGGAAGTCCCATTCTAGTGTGTCGAATGCTTTTTCGATGTCTAGCGAAATCACCGCTTCCTCAGATGCACTCGGGGGGGGTGTCGCCCATTACGCTCAGTAACCTACGAATGTTGAGGAAGGTGTTGCGTTTTGGGATAAATCCATTCTGGTCTATGTGTACCAAAGTGTGCATATGAGGGGCTAGCCTGTTGGCTAGTATTTTGCCAAGTAGTTTGCAATCTAGATTTAGTAGAGACAGGGGTCTGTAGGACCTAACGTCGGTGGGGTCTCGCCCCTGTTTCGGGAGGACCACTATCATTGCCTCTCTCATTGTAGGGGGGAGAGTTCCATTGATCTCTGCTTCTTCAATAACTTTTAGGAGATGTGCGACAAGGTGTGTCGCAAAAGTGGAGTAGTATTCTGACGGCAGGCCATCTGCCCCTGGAGCTTTATTTCTAGGTAATTGTTCAAGGGCCTTGTTGAGTTCTCCTAGTGTGATGGGGGCCTCTACTGTCTCCCTGTCAGCTTGCGTGAGTTGGGGCAGAGAGGATTCCGCCAAAAAAGACTCGAGTTGTTGGGGGGTGCATGATGTGCGTGAAGTGTATAGTTGTGTGTAGTATTTCCTGAACACATCATTAATTTCTTCCTGCGTGGTTGCTAGTGCACCTGCACCTATCCCTATTGCCCCAATTGGGGGGCATTGCCGTTCCTCCCGCAGGAGCCATGCGAACCGGCTACCCGATCTGTCGCCTTCCGCTTGTAATCTGGTCAAGTGATATTTGTAGTCATGAAGGCGTAGTGTGGTGTAGGCAGCTGCGTATTCTGCGCGCGCATCTTTTAATGACGTATATGGTGTTTCGCTGCGGGCCACTGCGTTTTCTAGTGCTCTTAGTTACTTTTCCAGTTTGCTAACCTCTGCATGGAGTGTACGTCTTACCCCCCATATAGTGGAAATACAGTGCCCGCTGTTCTCAGTGCGTCTTTAAATGCAGGGTCCTGCAGCGCTTCCACTTGTAATCTCCACGTTGGGATCGCTTGTCGCCTCCTGCCCCAGTCTATAGTTATTTTAAGCGGTGAGTGGTCTGATAGTGTCTTAGCTAAGTATTCAATCCCGTTGGTTACTGTGCAAATGTCCTGGGTACCCCATAGTAGATCTATCCTGGTGTACACTTTGTGTGGTACTGAGTAAAATGAATATTCTCTGTGTTGTGGGTGCTTCATGCGCCACAAATCGTAGAGGCCCATGTTACTGGCCCATGTTTCCAGTGGGTACCTGGGGCATCTGTTGGCCGCTAAATGTGTGGGGGGGCTGGACCTATCCAATGTCGGGTGCGGCGTGTTATTGAAATCTCCACCCCATACTGCGGGTGTTGCGGGGTTCGTCAATAGTGCTGGGGTGAGCGTGTTCAGGAACTCAGGTAACGCAGTGTTAAGGGCGTATATTCCTATGAGTGATAGTTGTTTGCCGTCTAATTTACCCTCCACCACTACGTACCTACCCCCCTGGTCTATCCTGTATGATGTTAGAAGAAATGGGACACTCCCTGCTATCCATATCAGGACCCCCCTCGCAAAGGTTGAATAAGACGTGCCTACGATCTGTCCACCCCATTTGTTCCGCAGTTCTTGTAGGTCTGGGTCCCGCAGGTGGGTTTCTTGTAAGATTGCAATGTGTGTGCCCTGGCGTTTGAGTCTTGCATGCACCCTGGACCTTTTGCTATGGTTCCCGAGGCCCCTGACATTCCAGGTGACTATGTCATATTTGCTTGCGTTACAGGCTGTGCGTTGGGCCATGTTTGTTTTGTAGTGGTGCAGCTAACATTCTGCCCCCTGGTGGGATCCGAGCAGTTTTCCCCCTCCCCTTCGCCGCGACGGCCCGGTCTCCCACCCCCAGCCATGTGTCCTGTGTTATGCGCAGACCTGCGGTGTACGAACTGGTAATTACCCTCCCTCCCTCCCCAACTGGATCCCATCCCCAACTGTGAACCAACAAAAAAAAAAAAAACCTGGGCTGTGTCCATGTGGATGTCTGCGGGGGAGCAATAATACTATCCGGGTGCGGCTCATCATAGGGGCTCGCATCCTTCTGCAGACTCAGCCTGCAAGTGGTGTAGGGCGTCCCCAGGGCACAGCAAACCAACCCTCCCCCCGCCGCGCGCCGCCTCCAATTACACACAGACTAAATACAGGAGTTGACTCTGAGAGCAGAGAAACAAGGATACATGATTTCAGGCGATATGTCCAGCCGCTGCCAGCGAGGCACACAATGTTCAATCCTGCTCTCCTTCTATGGCAGCGGGTCCCGCCCTGGTGGTAGGTCAGCGGCGCTCGTTCAGAGTATATCTGCGGTCCGGGGGGTGATCTCCGGGCCCTTCAGCGACCCTGTTAGTGTGGAGTCCGAGCTTATTGAATCCGATTCCGAGCTCTCCTCCGGATGGGTTCTGAGAGTCTCGAAATAATTTTGTGTCAGCAGGGGAGTTTCCTTCAGGACCCTGGCTCTCTCTTCCGCAGCCTGTTTCTCCGTGGGTTGACCCCCGGGTCATCTCTTGGAGCGTTTCCGTGCGGATGCTGTGGACCAGTTTTCGTTGATACCGGTTGCTTCTCGGGGTTAGGCAAACCCCTTGGCATGTAGCCATGTCCAAGCGTCTTCCGGTGATGTGAACACGTGGGTGCGTTCATCCGTTAGTACTCTTAATTTAGCGGGGAATAACAGAGCATACTTTATGTCATGTTCACGGAGACGGTGGCGTGATCTTCCCTCCTCTTCTTCTGCTCTTCTCAGCAGTGTTTTTACGTCTAGATCCAGGCGGAGAATTTGTTTTTGGTTGTCCGTTACTTTGGGGCACATGTCGTTTAGCGCCTCCTCCGTTGACTTCACTTTTTTGGATAATTTGCGGTGGTCCGCTCTAAGAATATTTAGGTCTTGCGATACCGTGTCTATTCTATTTTCTAATGAAATTTTAGTGTCCATAATTGCTTGGAGTACCTTCTCAAATTGTGTGGAATGGGCCAAAAGTGTAGATTCCAGCGATTGTAAGGTAGGTATGGGTTGTTGGTCCCCAGGCGCTGGTCCCTGTGTACCTCGGTCCTGACTCCTCGCTGATTTTGATCTCCCGGCCATTTTGACTCGATTTGTGGGTCCCTGTTCCTTCTGCGCTCACGCGAACTCCACGACCCCCAGGTTGGGCAGATATGGATGGCTGTGTGCCCCCACGGATCCACTCCGTCGTGCGCTTTAAGTTCTTTGGGTTACAACCTGCCTAATATTCTACGAGGTGAGTTCTTGCTTGGCCGCCGGTTTCCAGGCCCCTCAACCAGCACCGGCGGGAGGGTGACGGATAGCGAAGTGGGGGGGGGGCGAGGCTCGCGCGCCCTCAGTGATGCCGCAGTCGGCCTTGACAATTCAGGGCTTGGGTGTGGGCTCCTCATCCCCACGAGGTCGATCGCCATGTGCGCTCTTCTTCATTTGGGCTACCATGCAGGGTTTTACTCCCCTTGCCGGGGGAATGGTGGTAAACATAGTGTACTGCGGAGAGCGCTTCCCACGTAGTCCACGAGCGTTCAAAGATTGCAGGAGCCACCAGTAGTAAACAGGGGGCGTAGAGAGCAAGCCCCCCCCACTGATCTCGAACCGCCGGTGCTCCAAATGCGCCCTGTGGATTTCACTGCGTGTCCCCCCTAGGTCGAGGGGGGGGGCACGGCTTGCAGCCGGACCGTGAGCCAAGGGGGGGAACCGCCGAAGGTCCCCATCCGCGACTTCACTGCCTTTCCGTCCCTCCCCACGTCAGCAGTGGGGAGGGTTGTCCAGCGGTAGAGAGGGGGTGGGGAGAGCGCCCCAAAGCGGTGCAGGGCGCAGTGGCAGGTCTGCTGCCCACCCGCAAAGGGATCCCCCTACCACTGCACTCCTGCCTCACCTTAGGGGCTCCGGGACGGAGCTCCAGGCCTCGCAACGAGGCAAGATGACGGCCGCAGTTCCCGAGGTGGTGTCGACGTCCGGCAGCCTCCCCTCTCGGCCGCACAGGCGCCTCCGTGGCCTCCGTAGCCGTCGACGAGGGGAGAGAGGCTCCTAGAGCGGGTCTCTCTGCTGAACAAGGATATTGGCGACCCCGGGGCGCCCCGCAATTGTTTTGGTGACGAGCCCGAGACGGAGCGCTTTATTAAGCGTCCTTCCCGGTCGCCATCTTGGCTCCTCCCCCCGATGTGGTGTGAGTGATATGTGTGAGGATGTGTGGGGGTGATGTGTGGGGTGATGTGTTGGGGTGTATTCTGTGATGTGCGTGGATGGTGTATGGGTGATGGTGTTCTGTGCCTCTGATAGAGTGGGTGCTCCAGGCTTGTCACTCTCTGCTTGCTATCGTTTTTTTCACTGTAAGTGGTTGTGGGTTGTGGTGTGTGTTTTGTTGTGGTGTGGGTTGTGTGGGTGTGGCGTGTGTATGTGTGTCAGGTGTGTGTAGTTTGAATTGTCCCATGTGGTGTAGTTTTGTAAGTGTGTGTGTATTTTGAGCACGGTGGTGTGTACCGCCAATGATTTACCGCGTTTGAAAGTCCGCCGCGGTGAGTCGTGAGTTGTGATACTGTGGGCGTATTCCTGTTGGCGTAACGGTGTGGGTTTTGATATCGCCAGTTTATCACTGACCTTTGGTGTGGCGGACTTGTGTGGGTGTCTGTATTGTGGCGGAATTCTCAGTGTGGGTCATAATACCCGTGGCAATATACCGCCGGGTGCACGGTATGTTGGCGGCTGTAAACACAGCGGTAGGCGGTATTTACCGCCACGGTTGTAATGCGGGCCTTTGTTTATTACTTATTTACACAGTGTTGGTTGCTGTTAACTTGCTTGTCAAGTTATTTTCATCAGTAAGGATTATAGCTAGCCGCAGGATTACTGCTCAGCAGGTTGTCGATATGCTTTTTTAATCTTCCTTTGACAATGATTATGAGACTGACTCTGCATCTGAGGCTGAGGAAGTGCAAGATTCTGGAAGTGAATTTTCTGTTGAAGAGAAATCATCTGATGATGAAGTCACTCTCACAGCGGATGAAGTGTCTGTTTTAGAGGAGGACACTGTTGTGTCAATAGTGCAGCAAGAGGCATTTGGATTGCAGCCTGGGACTGAAAGGCTCCTAATTGGAAGAGCTGAATTCTGGGTTGCCCCAAACATGGTGCAGCCAGCGTTGCCTGCCTTTACTGGTGTTGCAGGGAGTAGAGAGAATACTGAAAACGTTTTGCCTATACATTTCTTTCAGTTGTTTATGGACGATGTATTTTTGGATGAGATTGTTGAACCGATTAATTTGACCAGGAGCAAGTCACTTCTCACACACCACCTGAACAGTATTTGAGGGACAACAGTGCCAGGCTCAGGTCCCGCTCTAGAGCTACCCAAATGGACTCCCAGAAATCTAGATGAGATGAAGAAGTTTTTGGGTTTAACTTTTTTTTTCACTTTCCTGTTTTTAAATTCTATTTTATTTTATTTGATTACAATACAAAAAAGAAAAAGATACACATCTGAATACATTGGAAAAACTCCCCTCCCCTCTTCTGGGTTTAACTTTTGGATGGGCTTGATAAGGACGCTGTCACTGTCTTCATATTGGTCCACCAGTCCCTTGGTATAAACGGACATATTTCCTGCAATCATCATTGTGATTGGCATTTGCTCATGCATCAAATGCTGCATTTTGTTGATAATGCTTCAGCGTTGCCATGAGATCACCCTGATTGTGACCATCTTTTTAAGATTCGGCCTGTCCTTGATCACTTTGTAAATCGATTTTCAGAGATCTGTGTTCCAGGCAAAGAAATAACTACCAATGAGTCACTGGTCCTGTTCAAGATCTTTTTGTGTGTTTATGCAGTACATATCTAGCAAGAGGGCACGTTATAGAATTAAGATATATATACTGACTGAGAGTAGTACATGATATATCCATAATTTCTGGGAGTACACTGGTAGGGATTCCACTATTGACCCCACTGGTTGTCTGCCCACTTAAGGGAGAAAATTGTGTGGGAACTTGGTAGAGGACTTTTTAACAACAGTCACCGTTTATACCTTATTAACTTCTACACGGTGTGCAATTGTTCAGGGAATTGTTCAAAGTGGACACTGTTGCTTGTGGCACAGTCCGCTCATACCATAAAGGTTATCCAAAGGAGTTTGTTTGTAAAAAACTTGAGAGGGGCAGTGCAGTACATAGTGATGAACTGCTAGCTCTAAAATTTGCAGACAGGAGTGATGTCTACATGCTGACTACCATCCATGATGAAAGTACTTCCTTCACCTGTGACTGTTTGGGGTCAGGTTGCTAAGGTGTACAAACCTGTGTGCATTTTAGACTACAATAAGCACATGGGTGGTTTGGATAGAGTACTGCTTTTTGGTATAAGAAGTTGGCTATCCATCTCTTCCATTTAGCAACCTTTAATGTTTTTGTTGTGTTCAAGGATTGCTCTCCAGAGTCAAAGATGACTTTTGTTCAGTTTCAGGAATCTGTGTTAGGCAGCCTTTTGGTAGTGGAACAGGCAAGTGTTTGTAAAGTAGGAGTTGTGGAGGATGTGGTTGGATTAAAAGATCACCACTTTGCTGATCACGTTCCTACTATGCCCAAAACAAAAAATCCCTGTAAGAGATGTAGAGTCTATATGCGAAGAGGCATGCAGAGTTAGAGTTGTATGCACTGCCCTGATTGTCCTTCCAAACCTGGGCTGTGTGTACCCACTTGTTTTAGATTGTACCACACACAAAAGAGTTTTTGGGAGCAACTGTGAGCTAAAAAATAAACTGTGTTGTTTTATATTTTTTGTTCAATTTCACTGTTGGCATTAGTGTGATGTATTTAGTTAGAGCTGTTGTGTTTGTAATTTTGAAATTACTTACAGTTGGTTTGTGCTTTCTTTTTTGTTACAAAAATTTGATGGCGGAATGCATGGACTGGCACTTGGCTGGTGGTGTGCGTGGACTGGCTCTTGGCAGGTGGTGTGTTAGAAGTGACTTGCTCCTGGTCATTACACGCACTGCTAGCCAAACGCCAGTCCACACACTTTGTCAGCCGGTGTGATTGCTGCATCAGGCATGTGGGCGTATCAAAGTGATGGGCCCTTGAATGATGCTGTCTGTTGATGAGAGTGTTGTAATGTGCCGGGCCTGCGGCTGGCGGTGTTAATGCTCTTATGTGTGTCACGTATGAAAGGAGTGTGAATGGACTGTGAAGCGGTGGGTGCATTGACTCGGCTTTACAACTCATCAGCTGTGAATCATTGGTTCAGTTTTTGGACCTGAAACTTATTAATAGTGCAATTCCTTTTCGTGAAATCTCTCGTTAATAAAATTGTATACATTAAACCATCACTCACCCTCGTGCCAAATACAACCAGTGTGTGTACTTGATGAATATATGGTTCTGCAGTAATAATTGTCTTTTCTGTCTTTCTCTGCCAGGGTGTATTTTGTCTCTACATTGCCTCTTGTTGTGAATTTTATAATGTGCTGGGCCCGTGGCTGGCGGTGTGAGTGGTCTTGTGTGTGTCATGCATGAAAGGAATGTGAATGGCCTGTAAACAGGATAGTGGCCTGTTGCAGCCTTACAGCTCACGAGCTGTGAATCATTGGATCAGTTGTTTGACCTATCAATTATTAACAGTGCATTTCATTTTTATGAAATCTCTTGTTAATACAATTTTATATATTGAAACATCACACACCCTTGTACCAAATCAAACTGTTGGAAATGGCCTCTCTGCAGGGTCACCCCCAAGCTTTTTGCCTTCTTACTCCACTTTTTCTGACCTCATTTTTGCTGGCTTTAGGACTTTGGACACTCTACCACTGCTAATCAGTGCAAACATGGTAACATTGCCTCATACTCAATTGGCATATTGGCATATTTAATTTACTTGTAAGCTCCTATATTAAAGTGCCCAGGGTCTGTAAACTAAATGCTAATAGTGGGCCTGCAGCACTGGTTGTGCCACCCACATAAGCAGCCCCTTATCCATGTCTCAGGCCTGCCATTGCAAGGCCTGTGTGTGCAGTTTCACTGCCACTTCAATAAGGAATTTAAATGTACTCGCCAAGCCTTAAGCTCCCCTTTTTCTACATATAAGTCACCCCCTAAGGTAGGCCCTTGGTACCCCATAGGGCAGGGTGCTATGTAGGTAAACGGCAGGACATATACATGTGTGTTTTATATGTTCTGGTAGTGGAAAACTCCTACATTTGTTTTCCACTATTGTGAGGCCTTCTCCTTTCATAGGCTAGCATTAGGTCTGCCCTCACATACTGGTTGAGCGGTAGATTATGATCAGAAAGGGGTAAACAGGTCATGTTTAGTGTGGCCAGAATGGTAATAGAAAATCCTGCTTATTGGTGAGGTTGTATTTTATATTACTATTTTAGAAATGCCACTTTAAGAAAATGAACATTTCTCTGCACTAAAATCCATCTGTGCCTTACAGCCTGTCTCCAATCCACGTTTGGACTGGGCTGGTTGACAGCTCCCTTGTGCATTCCACCCAGACAACCATAAACACAGGACACTCAGACACATCTGCATTCATCTGCATACTGAATGGGTCTTCCTGGGCTGGAAGGGTGGAGGGGCCTCACACTTATATTTCAAAGGCTAGTGGCCTGCCCTCACACAATGGATTGCCAAACCCCCTACTGGGACCCTGGCAGACAGCAGACAGACCTGTACTGAAAGGGGACCTTGTGCACTTCAGAACCACTCTTTGAAGTCTCCCCCACATCAAAGGCATTTTTGGGTATATAGACTGGGCCTCTGACCCCACCACACCAAACACTTCTGGACCAGATCCTGCAACCCGTCAAGAGGAACTGTCTGGCTCCCCCAAAGGACTCACCTGGACTGCTTTGCTGTGAAGGACTGCTGCCTTGCTATTGCCCTGCTGCCTTGATGGCCTCTGAATTTGCTGAGAAGTGCTCTCCAAGGGCTTGGATTGAGCTTGCTTCCTGTTTTCTGAAGTCTCAGGGCCAAAAAGACTTCATCTCTTCAACAAAACTCCTTGGAGCCGAAAATCGATGCACATCCTCCTAGAAACAACGCACAGCCTGCCCTGCGATGAGAAAATCGCTGCACAGCCGAACCGGAACGACGCAGCCAACTTCCCGAGCAAAGATCGATGCAGCGCCTGCGTTGCGACCAGACATTCGATTCACGGCCCTACCAGATCGACGCACAGCCAAGCCGGTATGACGCAGCCCGACTTCTTGAATGAAGAACTGACGCAGCACCGGCCGTGCAACAGAAAATATGACGCATCTCCTACCAGATCGACGCAATGCCTGTGACTTCTTCCCGCACGCTCAGGATTTCCCTGCATCGTCCCTGGGTACCAAACGATCCCCGCATTGCAGTGAGGACCCAACACTGCACGCCGGAAATCAACATAAAAAGCCCCTTGCAGCGTGGAAAGAAACAATGCATCGTCTGTGCCCCATCGGAAAATCCAACGCACACCTAATTTTTCCACGTATCTCCTTCCATGCGGTCTCCATGCATGCTAATTTTGATGCAAACCACGTACTTTGTGCAAACAAGACACAACTGTTGATTTCTAAGATTTAAGACTCTTTTGAATCCTGCAAAAGTGAATTTTTCAACTTGTGCTTATTGAATTTTTATCATTTTGACCTTAATTTAACCAGATAAATATCTTATATTTTTCCAAACCTGTGTGGTGTATTTTTGTGGTGTTTTCACTGTGTTACTGTATGATTTATTGCACAAATACTTTACACACTCCCTTCTACGTTAAGCCTGACTGCTCAGTGCCAAACCACCATAGGGCAGGCACAGGATCATTTGGATTGTGTGTGACTAGGATTGTGGTCCCTACTTGGACAAGGGTGTATACCTCTGCCAACTAGAGACTCCATTTCTAACACTAACCAATATCTATGTGTACCAATAAAGGGAGTGAGAAGAGAGAGCTCACTCACCTTCCCAAATTACTTTCAACAACCACAAGAAGCGAGCACGCTACCAAGTCTTTTACTTCTGTCATGTTCCAAGCACTCAAATTATGTTTTTAACCTTTGTGACAGGTTACCATGAGTAACAACACACCATATTGGTGGGTAACCACGAGCCAATCTTATTGCACTTCTCCTCTCATTTGGAAATTCAAATCCCAAAACAAAACACTCTGCTGTAATCAGGCATGGAAGCACACACCTGACACACTAGGGGCCTCATTTACAAGAAATGACGCACAACTGCGCTAGTGCAGTTGTGCTTTAAAAATGTAACGCCACTCTAAGTAAGTGCTTACCCCTATGTGTGCATCGTATTTACAAAACAGCGCACCATGGTGGTTGAGGACAGGCTAGCATAAAAAAACAAATAACGCAAGCCTTTATGACATGTCACCAAAAAAATAATGCTAGTGCAGCAAAAGTAGCGTTAGCCTGATTAGCACGCATTTTGTGCACCTAAAAGCATAAAAGAAGCCAGTGAAACGCAAAACAAACACATAAAAAAAACAGGAGACATTGCATGAAAAATGGAGAATCCAGGGCAGCAAAGACCCCAGTAGGACCCCAGTCCCAGCTAGGATGCCCAGACAGACTTTCAGGAGAAGAGGTAGTGCAGGTTTAGTGAGGAGAACCAGATCCTGTTCACAGAGGTGACAGAGAATCAACGCCAGCTCTTCGTCACCTCAAAATTGCCATTAGGGAGGAAAGAGGCCATATTACAGTCCATTGTGGATAAAGTCAACAGTGTGGCAGAGGTGAAGAGGACCAACATTGATTGTAAAAAGCGTTGGCACGATTGCAAGTGCAGAACAAAGGAGAAACTGCCCATCAACCGCAAGGCAGCATTGCAGACTGGAGGTGGAAGTCCAGCACCCCAGGAGGAGCTAGATGACCTGGAGGAGATGGTGGCAGCCATCATCCCTGAGGAGTTGGTAGCAGGAGTCCAGGGATGGGACAGGACAGGGCAGCATACAACGAACAACAGCAACCAAAGGGTAAGTCCCAGCGGAGGCAATGTGGTAACTAGCAAATACCATAAGCGGGAGGCACCTAGGTAACAGAGATAAAATGCACTGTATGAATGCTAAAGGGTTGCATGTGGGCACACTAATGGGTAAACACCAAACCCATGTAATGCACACTGACTCCCAACTATATGCACAGACCAGTCCACAACTATCACCCCACTCCCTTCATTGTGTCAACTGTAGTACGTGTCCATGTTTAACTCTCATTGGGTATCATGTTTGAGGCATGTTGCGCAGAGTGGGCAGCAAGTGACTGGATATACCTCTCTGCATTACTGGGAGACAGCACAAATGTAACATACACACAAGATACTGGGCATTTCTGTCCTTTAGCTCTGTGCTGGTGCACACTTTGCTGCCATGTGCCAAAGCAGGCACACCTGCACCGTGGTGTAGGGGTGCCTGTGTTGTAGGCATGATTGCACATGTGCAGGAAGGGACACATCCTGCTACATGAACAATCAGGAAGGCCGAATACCACTTCCAATGTGTGCTGCTGAATGCAACACACATTGACAGATGTAAAAATATGTTGCAAAAAAAATCCATTTGTTGCACCACTACAATGCCACCCCTGAGGTGGGCTAGCATAATGTGTCAGATTCCTATGTCCCCCTACATGTGGTGTGAGTGTGATGCAAGGGAGAGAAATCTCCACATTCCTCCTCCTTGTCCACTCTTGCTATGTGTGCCATAACATGCAGCACACATTGATAGATGGAAACACATTTTGTGTTAACGTCTGTGCATGAATGTGTCTTCCCTGCAACACAGGCCTCCTTGCACCATAGGAGCAAGGGTGCCTGCACTGCATAGCTGAGCGAAGTTGGTAACAGGCTATGGGCAATAACAAATGTCTTGGAGTCCATGGAGCGGAAGCAGGACTCCCTCATCGCCACCTTGGGTGCCCTTCTCCATGACATTGCTGCAGTGTTGCAGACCACGCAGGTCCTCCTTGCTGCTATGCTGCCTCATATGTTCCCACAGATGAGAGCTGCCGTTGACACAGCTTCCACATCTTCAGCCACTGATGTGTGTGTGCCTCCCTCTCCTTCTGCACCTACAACACACCAGTCACAGGAGGCACCACATACATCAGAGGATGAAGATGTGGAAGGAACATTTTTCACCAGGAAAACTGCCCGGTATCTTTCCTCTGTGTACATGGCTCCTTTTTCCTTTGCTCTGTGCCAAAGATCATGCCACCTGGCACCGCCCTCAATTAGAACCTCCCACTCGCATATGTGGACTGTCATTTTGGCCAATCTTCCCTAATGGCAATGTGGTCACCTCCTCACTGAAGCACTCCTCTCCCACACATGTCCCATGACATGTTCCCCCTGCCCACGGACTCTGTCTGAACATTCAGTATCTTGATTATATCTAATAGGGTCATTGTCCTGTGAAAATGTACATCTTTACATCCTGTACCTTTGCACATGTAAATAAAATCACTTACTACATCCTTTGTGTTGAATGTGTTTCTGAGCTAGTAACACTTCGAACCTGTTGCATTGTGTGAAGCCAATACACTTAGTACTTGCCAAGGGGATATGTGTGGATTTATGACAGACACAAAGCCACTCACACTGACGGAAACATAAGTGAGATGACTTGTATCAATGATAACTAGCAAGCAGTTCCTGAGGCTCCCACGCATGGCATGCAACAGGTAGCATGCATGAATTGTGACAGCTGTTAAAATCACAACACAAGTGGCTGGGCAGAGCAAGGATGGTAGCAACAGTTCAACATTCATGGGACAAACAAATGTGTAAGACTGTGAGGGGCAGGGGCAGCCATAAGTGTGTCAGTAACAAGTCCTAGATTTAGGGTGAGGGCAATTACAACAACATTGCAACGATACACGTCCCATGACTTACCAACACAGAGCAACTGTGTATAAATTCCTGTTTTGGGATGTGTATCCATGCACATCCAGATTGTCACGTACATTGGTGAACGATGTCTAGAGATAGCTGATGTGACACCATTGCCAACCTGACAGGTACTTGACCAAAGGGGATACACAGTCACTCATGTTTCAAAGTACTGCTTGCAAAGCCAGAGCCATGTACCTAACATGACCTGTGCAGACCTGTTACCAACTAGACATTAAACCATGATGGAATCCATACAGTAGGAAACAATACGATTTAATAACAATTTAAATATCAGCCTAAGATTCCCTAAACTAACTAATTTACCTATACAAACCTAACCTATACAATCTTATCCTCACTTACACCGACAACTAACTTAGCTTATCTTAACTTATCCTATACATTTAACACCACATGATAAACATAAATCCTGCCCCCTTAAAACACATCTGTAGCCAAGGACAACAGTAACTTCAGTTAAACATTAACTAACTAAACATATAGCCTAAATAAATATGTATTTTGGGGGGATTATTTTTATTATATATTTTGTTGTTCTTTTTTATTTTTTATAACAGCTCACATACCCAAAACATCACCCACCACCTAGAAACACCAAAGAAAAAGGGAAACCCAAAATGCCACCCCCTATGAAACACTGCTATGCACTAAAAGTAATCTACTCTATGCTAACTAACCTAACCCTAACTATCTAAATACCCCAACTATGAATAAAACTATATGCAAGGGGAAGGGAAGTAGCGTCCATTAGGCCCACTGTCATCCTCAGTGCCTGGTCACTGCTGACTTAATATCGCTAAGCAAAACCAGCATCTGGTCTCTCAGACACAGACTAAAAGATTGTGAATAGAAGAGAAAGTTAAAGTAACTTCACAGTTCCTGGTTTCCAGCAAGGATGTACAATTGCATCACATCCTGGGCACATGCGTCACGTTTTGAGGCAATGTGTCCTTTTTTTATGCATGATGGCCAGGCATGTGTCTTTAATGGCAGGCTGACAAAGCACATTTAAGAAATGTTCACGTGTAGGTACGATGCGTCATTTTTTTACTTACACGATTGCTGAAAATGACCAAATGTGATTTTTTTTGTCACATGGAGTGAAATGTGTGTCTTACTTATGTTGCTATGTGGGAAGCATGGAAGGAGTCATATGGATTGCAGTTGTGCATGTGAACAGTTGTGTTTATCACCATCCTGTCTTCCTATGTGCAAAATGGGTAGTGTACATATGTGAGAGTAAATGTATTCATGAGATCACAGTACGCAGATGGCTCATTTCCTCTGTTTTCTCAACCACACAGCTTAGGATAGTTGCCCATGTTTTGCACATGATACCCTTGCTAAGTGAACACCCAGGAATGCTGGAGACCTGGCCTGGAATGTGGTGAGCTCACCCACCCCTATGACAGTGCATGCATGTGACAATCTATGGTGTGTCTCAAGGGGCAGACATCAGGCTGTCATGCAACATGTGTCTCTTACAGTTCCCTGTGCAGGCACGTGTTGGGATTGTAGTGTGGTTAGTTTTACGTATACTTTGCGCATTAGCTTCAGGCTTTAGGCCTTTGTGCACTTTGCCCTGAATGTATTTTATTCATTTGCTGACAGCTTAGAGCCTTTGTGCACTTTGCTCTAAATGCTTTTTATTAGGCTTCGTACTGTTATTTTTCAAATAACCAGTTCTACGGTGTTGTTTTTTATTCATATCACACTGTTTTGCCCACTTCAGCACTGGAGTTCTTCATAACATATTCACTCTGTGCTTCAGTCAAGGATACAGTCTGGTACATTGCCGATAGACGTGGTAGGAGTTTAGATTTGGCATTCCTGCGTAGGGACATTTTGTGATCACAATGACATGTTAGTTATAAAATCACTTCCTTGTCCCAATACATGCAAGAGGGAGATTCCGACCAGGGACCCACAGCTAGACGCTGACTGCCTCGTTGCAGATGCTGAACCAGATCACAGGCCTTTGCTCAGGTGTGAGGGCGTATGTCTCCCCGGTGATTCGGAAAGGCAAGCTAGAAGCTTAACATGCTGCGCTCTAAATAGAACAAGCAGAGGGAGAGTAGAAACTGTTAGGAAATATGATAGCTTTATTCTTATGTTTTACTCTCCTGGTGACTATATCAATCCTACTATGTTGTATTGTTCTGGTTATTGCGGCTCACGCCGTATTATCTAAAATACAGTTGTTTTATTAAAACATTATATAAAACTTATACTGTCTTTGTCATTTGTATATGAGATCATATTGTAAATGAGAGAGTTGGTTCGGATCTGAGTGACCACGACTTCCCTGAGAAGTTCCAAAGATGTCATGCGCTCGGCTGCCTAATCATTTCTTCCCCGTGGGAGAAATGAGGCACTGCTAGTTAGCCGGAGCAAAAAAACAGATTTAGGGTGACAGAGTTCCTTACACGTGGGTCAGACTCAGTCCCCCACACCGTTATCGATCCTGCTGCCTAGAAATCCAGTAGTCTCATTTAGGATAATGAGAGCCCACGCGACATGGCGCCGCCAACGATTGGTCTGGCTCTAATGTTTAGGTCCGACTGACTCTCTCGGTCTCATATATATTTTGACTCCTCTGTTCCCTACGCGGAGACGTCCGTGGGACTGGGGGTTTCCGCCACCACGGGATAGGTACGTCCTATTGCTTAGGGGTTGGTTGTTCAAGCTTGAACTTTGAAAGGAAAAACCCCGATATTGGTGTGCCTTCTCTGACCTAGACCTATTTTTTGCAAATGGCGAATCCTAATGTAGTGAATATAGCAATCAATATGCGTCACCCGCTCACAGGACATCTGATAGCACATGGACTAACAGTCCAGGGGGGTCCAGTCACTTTTGTGGTGGATGCCCATGCAGCCTATAGGACAGAACTTTTTTATTGTTGGGTCGCATTTCCAGCAGTTGATGGGGGTACAAATACTTTTTACGAATACACTGTTGCGAATGCCCCTGTACAATACAGGGCTTACGCTTATTTAGAGATACCTCTATCTTATCAAGAACACCATAATTGGCTTGATGGCGCCCTCCCACATGCAGTAGCACAAGTGAGGTTAGGTCCGTTGATTAATGATGGTCCGACCTGGCCTTTATTGGCTACTTACACACCATATCCTGCGGTTGCAAATTTGGCAGTGGCTGATGTGCGTCGTTTATATATGAACTTAGCTACAACATACAGAAGACTGGTTCAGTTTGTGATGCAGACATTAAATACTAATGCAGCGCGTTCTGCTCCGGCGCACCCACAAACAGTGGTTCCGGGAATCAATCCGGCCACTGTACACTCAGTTATGGGCAAGGTACTGGCTAAACGTGAGGAGACTCCATTTTGGCTGGCGCAAAAAATTAATACGCTGGAAGCAGTATTTCCCCATACCGGACCTCAGGATAAACATAGAATTTTGACGATGTGTTTGCCGTATGGGATGGTTCCTCCGGTGGACCTTTGTAATACCTGGGGCACGGTGTTTGCCGCGCTCTACACTACAGCACACGGTACACTGACTTTAGCTAATTTACCGGAAGTGCTTAAACAAATTCAAGATGAATATGGGGCTGCCCCTGCCTTAGATTTGGGCATGCAGTTAATGGGCAATTTTGCCGCAGTTTCTTCTATTATTTTGAGTAATCTCAAGGGAGAGGCAGTAGCACTAGCAGTGCGAATGCGTCTTCGGGATGTTCCGCAGATTGATCAAGAGCTGGAACTTCCGAGAATAATAGCTGAGACATATTCAAGTATTTGTCGCGATAGCCTAGGGGCTAGACCGCAGAAACCCCAATTGCAGGGTAAAAATAATAAAGATAATGCTAAGCAACAGCAACCTGAGGGTACAAAAAAGCGCTGGGAAAAGAAACAGCAAACACCTAAAAAAGATGGGGGACAGTCTCCGCAACCGGAGACCCCGCAGAATAGGTATAATCTCAGAAATAGGGATAATTTGAAGACGCCTGATAGATATCAATATACTGATACACGCCAATCTCGTTCCTTTCAGGACTCCTCAGAGAAGAGAAGTGAGAGAGGTGGGCGGTCAGAGCGGAGGACGGAGTACGTGAAACCGAGACAGGATTCACAACGCTCAGCGGAGGTTTCTGTTAAACAAGAAGAGAAACCGCTGCAACAAAAACAGCAATTTAAAAAGAAAAAAGTGGCAGCAGTCTCAGTTAGACATGCCGCTCAAGAAGAGAGTTCTCTTGACGAACAAGACATGGGCGTTAGCACTGTTAGACAGACAAGATCTTCCGCTGGATCCCCGCCGACACCAGAAAAACCGTGACCCACGCCCTTGTCACGAGTCGCCTGGACTACGGCAAAACCCTCTACGCCGGGACCACCGCCAAACTCCAAAACCGCCTGCAACGCATCCAAAACGCCTCGGCCCGCCTCATCCTCGACGTACCCCGCAACAGCCACATCTCCGCACACCTGAGACACCTGCATTGGCTCCCAGTCAGCAAAAGGATCACCTTCCGTCTTCTCACCCACGCACACAAAGCCCTCCACAACAAGGGACCGGAATACCTCAACAGACGCCTCAGCTTCTACGTCCCCACCCGCCCCCTCCGCTCCGCTGGCCTCGCACTTGCTGCCGTCCCTCGCACCCGCCGCTCCACGGCGGGTGGGAGATCTTTCTCCTTCCTGGCGGCCAAGACCTGGAACTCCCTCCCCACCAGCCTCAGGACCACCCAGGACCACTCCGCTTTCCGGAGACTCCTAAAGACTTGGCTGTTCGAGCAGCGATAACCCCCCCTTTCCCCCCTAGCGCCTTGAGACCCGCACGGGTGAGTAGCGCGCTTTATAAATGTTAATGATTTGATTTGATTCAATATAAAATAGAGTACCCAGTTCCTGCTGGCACATTGCCTATTGACCAATATCAAGTGGTCATGTATACCGATGGCTCTGCGCAACCAGCGGTTGGGACTAAACAACAGTATTCTGCTGCATGTGCGGTGTTGAGCGGCACTATGGAGGGGGAAGTGTTCTGCCCCCGACATACTTATACTAAAACCTTGGGAGATTGCACTGCGCAGCTGGCTGAGCTCAAAGCTCTATTGTTAGCGTTGGAGCCCGCGGATCCGGCGATTTTGACCTTGCTGGTCTATGACTCCTACTACTGTGTACAGTCTTTCAATGAATATCTGCACTATTGGAAGTTGAATGGGTTCAGAGATTCTAAAGGCAACACCATTAAACATAAATTGTTGTGGGGTAAGGTTGCGGATCTGAAAGAAACGCTTCCTAAGGTCCATGTTGTACATACACTTGGACACCAGCGCGTTGGGATACACGTTGCTGGGAATACTTTGGCTGATGAAGCCGCAAAGTCGGCAGTGGCTGTCGCCACTGTGGCCGCAGTGACTCGTTCGAGTTCCAAACCAGACACAGAGATTTCGGCTGCCATAAAAGCTACGGCTGATGGCACACCGTTTCCTAAAGGATTTCGTTCTAAATATAGTTACTGCTTGAGTGGTGCGCTAAATGCTGTTGTTAATATTCCAGGCATTGGTGTACGTGAACTTCCCAATAGAATTGAGAGACCTCGATTAATTTCTGCAGCACATGAGGGGGTGGCATCTGCACATGCTGGTGTGGATGCCACGATTTTACTTTTACAGGCTCGTTACTGGTGGCCTGGTCTCTATAAAGAGACGAAGCAGTATGTCCTTCGTTGTGACGTCTGTCAACAAATTAAAGCATCGACGGCTAGACGCCTGCAGCAGACGCCCCTTCTGATTTCAAACAAACCGTTACAGTGTGTGTACTTGGATCATTGTGGTCCGCTGACACCAGATAGTGCATACAAATATATATTGGTTGCTGTAGATTCGTGCTCCAGATTTGTGTGGGTCTGGCCACAGCGCTTGGCTGACGCTCGGACTGTTATTAAAGATTTGCGCATCTTTGTCGATACATTTGCAGTTGCGGCTTTTCATTCAGACCAGGGCCCTGCTTTCGCCTCTAAGGCATTCAGGGACACCATGGCTTCGTTGGGGGTCCAACTCCAATTCTCGTCTCCATTTCATCCCGAGGGAAATTCTGTCGTGGAGCGTTTAAATCGTGATTTAAAGCAATCCTTAACGGCCAGGGTTATAGGTACGGGTCGTAGTTGGCTAGCCCACCTATATGGAGTACAGAGAGCACTTAATAACTTGCCTAGACGGTCACTGGGGGGTCGTACTTCATATGAGTGCCTGTTTGGAACACAAATGTATGTTCCTGATCTAGATGGTCCTGGTGTGGAGGCGGCAGTTACGCCCTTTGACATAAATGATCGTGTCACTGTTTTGCAGGATTTACAACAATTCCGTGAAGATAACTCTTCTGCAAGTGCTGCCTCCTCAGGAATTAAGGATGAGCAAGTAACACCTACTGGTTGGATACCCAGGATTGGGGATCTAGTGCGTGAAAAGGTCGCAGTAAAGAAAGAATTTGGTCCTTCTTATCGAGCACCTGTCCCTGTGTTAGGGGTGAGCGGCACGAGAACTGTGATTTTACCGCCGCTGCAAGAGGCCAAAGGAAATCGCTTTGTTTCTATTGATAATGTCAAGTTACAACATGTGGCCGATTCTGCACAGCAGACCAAGAGGGACACCCAGTAGTTCCGGCATCCCCCTCACTACTGGGGAAGAAGTCCCGCTGCAGGTGATTTACACTGACGCTGTTTCCTCTCCGAGCTTGGGGAGGGTGGAAGATGATCTTGCGATTGTTCCACAGACAACGATTAATATGGAATCTTTTGATCAAGTTGCTGTACGTTCTACTGATGTTTCTGAACATGTGGTTTATAGCGTGCCTAGGAGAGAGCCTCCATCTGCTTCTTTGTTCACAATTGCACCTTTTGCAAGAACTGCCTCTGGCTGCTTCAACGACGCTGATGAAGCAGTGTCCAGCTCCTTGTCCTCGATGTCTTCTGTCCGAGGTCCACGTAAGCTGCTGAGTTGGCTTAAACGCACATATTTTGTTTTTCCTTGGAACTATTTATGGCTTTTTATGGCTGTAATGACTCTTTTTTTATGGTTGGGATTTGTAGTTACTTTTTTTCTAGTGATACATGGTCATTTTCTTCCTGATCGATCTGACATTGAGCACGTGGAGACTGTGTTGACACCACATTTTTCGTCTCATATGGTTCGAAGAGACTTGTCCAATGTGAACATTTCTGCAATACCGATTCCGGATAGGATTGTATGGGATAGAGTGATGTTTGATATATATGGTCCCACTGAATTGATTAAAATACCGTATGTCCTCAAGTTATCAATGAATGATATTGTTATACCAGGCATTGTTTCTGATGATTGGGATGTGAAGACAGTAGATTCTATGCTAACAGATTTGCAATATTATACTGTCTATGACGAAGAAGATGCTTACCAATTTAGAGATAATCATGGTGACATGTTTTGCTACAACTATTATGGACACCACTTTATTCATAAAGCTAGTAGCCCTAAGTCCATATTTAATTATGTGCAATGGGAACATTGCTCGACTCCTCCACAAGGGAGCTCAAAAAAGTATTATATAAATTTGCATATTTTTCTGGGCATCATCAACGAAATGCTAGGTCTTACTATTTTAAAGTTACTCCGTATTCCAATAAGCAAATGTTACTGACCAATACTAAATTACTGTATTCAAATTTGTTTGTATCTAAACTTTCGGTCGAGGGGTATGAATACTGGTTTAAGACTGTTGACTTGAAAAGTGTTTGGGGTACGAGAAATTGGCAGATGCAAGGCAGGGATACATTATTTAGAGCATGTATTATCCCTGTACAGATGATTTTCCTCAATGACACAGTACAACAGACTAGCTGTTTGAGCTTAGCGACTATTAGAGAGTTGACTTTGCCTAGTATACCTGTCCCTTCCAAATTAAACAACTGGCAGCACTATGTGAATGCTACTTTTAGTGAATTTACGCATTGGGTCCAGAATGGTACGCTTAACACTTCATCGTTACATCCGGGCGGGTGGTTATTATAGCCTGTAGACACTAATCAGTGTCATCAACGTTTTGTCACCTCTTCAGGGGGGTTCAGGACTAGTAGGGCAGACCCTCGTTACATTTCACCAGAACATGCTGATATTATAACTACGTACAGCGTGGGGAAGCTTTGTCAACAATGGTTGAAGTCATCCACGCTGGATGCAGTTAAGTCACATCTCAAGTTACTGTCTAATGGTACTGATTTACAAGATTTTTTGTCAGGTCCCAAGGTACCACGGAAGAAAAGGTTTTTATATGAAGTTTATAATGAGATTTGGAAACTTTCACAACAGGAGGCTGCAGCCCGGTTGAGGCAGATTGATCAAGAAAATCTACTGCAGACTTTGGCCCTCATTCTGACCCTGGCGGTTCTCTACCGCCAGGGCCAACGGGGGCGGGAGCACCGCCGACAGGCCAGCGGTGCTCCCTTGGTCATTCTGACCGCGGCGCTTTGGCCGCGGTCAGAACGGGAAAACCGGCGGTCTCCCGCCGGTTTTCCACTGACCTTAGAATCCTCCAAGGCGGCGCAGCTCGCTGCGCCGCCGAGGGGATTCTGACCCCCCCTACCGCCATCCTGTTCATGGCGGGAAAGCCGCCATGAACAGGATGGCGGTAGGGGGGGGTCGCGGGGCCCCTGGGGGCCCCTGCCGTGCCCATGCCAATGGCATGGGCACGGCAGGGGCCCCCGTAAGAGGGCCCCGCAAAGTATTTCAGTGTCTGCCTTGCAGACACTGAAATACGCGACGGGTGCCACTGCACCCGTCGCACCTTCCCACTCCGCCGGCTCGATTACGAGCCGGCATCCTCGTGGGAAGGGAGTTTTTCCCTGGGCTGGCGGGCGGTCTTTTGGAGACCGCCCGCCAGCCCAGGGAAAAACTCATAATACCCTCCGCGGTCTTCTGACCGCGGAGCGGTATAATGGAGGGCGGGATACTGGCGGGCGGCCTCCGCCGCCCGCCAGGGTCATAATGAGGCCCTTTGTCTGTTGTTGATAATGGCATGCATACCCTTTCTGACCGTGTTTACACGATTGACAGCATTGTTTCCTCTGCTATTGACATTATTAAATCGGACATGTCTTCTTTATATCATGGGCAGAGTCAGACACGGTCCATCATGCAGCTGGGTTGGACTCTTCAGACCTTGAAGGCGGGTCGCGTTCCATGGCAGCACATTCGTGCCAGAGAGATCTTTATCTCCTTTAATTTGACTTGTCAACAACAGTTGATGGCTAAAAAGGAAGCGACATATGTTATGTTGAATATTGAGAAATTGGAGAAACTGCCTTTCACGGTGGCTGAGATTCCGTCAGCTGAGTGGTTGATTCATGGGGTTATTAATTTGCCTATTTCCACTCTGCAATTTACTTCTTGTTTGAAGCACATTCCGGTGGGTAGATATGAACTATTGGGAGACAGTTACATACACGAGGTGTGGGAGCTTCCCTTTCAATACAGATGTGTTAATGGTTTGAGGGAGGTTTTTCTTAGCGGTAGCGAATGCGAAGCTTCTGTCAGCCATTCCATGATTTGTAAACAGCTGTCCTTGCACCGAGCGTGTAACGCTTCGATTGCTAACTTAGCTTGTTATCTGAAGGGTGTTCCAGTCCCAGTTATTAAAAACACTTTCCAGGTGCTTTCTAACGTCAGTTACGTTGTTCTTAACAGCGAACGCTGCTGTGGCATGCGTGCCGGAATAGTTTACGTTGTCGTTGTCAACAAGGCCGTTACGTGCTGCGGGAATGTGTTGTTTCCCCCCACTCAAATTAGGGAGGTAGCGGACATTTGGCCTCATATTGCTACTTCCAAGGTTGATTTCGACAAGTTGAGTAGGCTGAAAGCTTTATTGTTTCAAAAGCATGTGGCCCTTACATCTGCTAGCAAGACCTACGCACTTCAGGTGGCAAGGTCATCAGCGGAGATACAGTCCCTTTTGAATACTAACTTTCCAAGTCACTTCGGGGAACTTGTGGGACGTATATTTAATGCATCCAGCACTGCTGGTATTGCTCATTTTTTCAAAGCCGTTGGTGTTGGTTTCGCTCACACCTTCTCTTCCATATTCGGTTTGATACCTTCGGCTATACACTCTATTTTCGGAAGCATTTTTGGGGGTTTCCCGATTACTTTGGCTTTGTTGGCTGGAGTCTTGCTATTGTTGCTATTTTTTCGCAATGGCTGTCCCGCCACGACGAAATCCTATATTGCTGCTCCCGTCAGCGCAGCTGTGTCGTGAACGCATGATGCAGCATTTTGGAGCTACACTCCTGAGCCATTTGGAGTGTGACTGGTCTCTGTCATTCAGACCGGTTTTGGATTGTGTGCAACCCGTGTTTCGATGCCTTTGGTGCTCGTTTGAACATGCACTGGCTTTCTGTCTCTCACTGCAGCGCCCTCCAGTGGTCGATCCTGATCTGTTGATGTTCCCGATTAGGGCTCATTCCCAGACTTGTGCACTACGGTTGCGTTTGCTTCGTGAGGCGGTTTATGAGATTCCCTTCCTGGAGGAAGATGGTATTGTCTCTTTCATTGGCGCTGCACGGGGTGCCGCCCTGAATGGTTTTGGGTCTTTGGAACACACCTGCTCCATGGTACTTTGTGGCGTGGATCTTCCGATATTAACATATATCGAAGTGGAGGAGCTCCTACGTTCTATTGCTTCTGTCTGACAATTGGATTTCGGCAAAATTGACACTATATTGAATTTGGCTTTATCGTCACATGTTCCCTAAATTTATGACTTTGTTGTCTTCTTACCTTGTCGAAATATATTGTTTATGTTTGGGGCATGTTTTTATGTTATTGGAACCACTTGCTACCAACAAGGGGAGGGTGTAGTGTGGTTAGTTTTACGTATACTTTGCGCATTAGCTTCAGGCTTTAGGCCTTTGTGCACTTTGCCCTGAATGTATTTTATTCATTTGCTGACAGCTTAGAGCCTTTGTGCACTTTGCTCTAAATGCTTTTTATTAGGCTTCGTACTGTTATTTTTCAAATAGCCAGTTCTACGGTGTTGTTTTTTATTCATATCACACTGTTTTGCCTACTTCAGCACTGGAGTTCTTCATAACATATTCACTCTGTGCTTCAGTCAAGGATACAGTCTGGTACATTGCCGATAGACGTGGTAGGAGTTTAGATTTGGCATTCCTGCGTAGGGACATTTTGTGATCACGATGACATGTAAGTTATAAAATCACTTCCTTGTCCCAATACATGCAAGAGGGAGATTCCGACCAGAGACCCACAGCTAGACGCTGACTGCCTCGTTGTAGATGCTGAACCAGATCACAGGCCTTTGCTCAGGTATGAGGGCGTATGTCTCCCCGGTGATTCGGAAAGGCAAGCTAGAAGCTTAACATGCTGTGCTCTAAATAGAACAAGCAGAGGGAGAGTAGAAACTGTTAGGAAATATGATAGCTTTATTCTTATGTTTTACTCTCCTGGTGACTATATCAATCCTACTATGTTGTATTGTTCTGGTTATTGCGGTTCACGCCTTATTATCTAAAATACAGTCGTTTTATTAAAATATTATATAAAACTTATACTGTCTTTGTCATTTGTATATGAGATCATATTGTAAATGAGAGAGTTGGTTCGGATCTGAGTGACCACGACTTCCCTGAGAAGTTCCAAAGATGTCATGCTCTCGGCTGCCTAATCATTTCTTCCCCGTGGGAGAAATGAGGCACTGCTAGTTAGCCGGAGCAAAAACCGGATTTAGGGTGACAGAGTTCCTTACACGTGGGTCAGACTCAGTCCCCCACACCGTTATCGATCCTGCTGCCTAGAAATCCAGTAGTCTCATTTAGGATAATGAGAGCCCACGCGACAGGATATGCTGGACAGACATGTGTCATGGATGTGTTTTGTATGACATGCAAGTATGTGGTATGTGTTCTTCATGTGTGAATTGTTCTGCCTACTACAGTGGTGTGTTCTTAGGGTATCACTTCAACAATCTTTTGAATCCTTTCATGACTCACAGTGCTCCTTCATAGCAATGTATTTGTTTATACCAGTGATTCACATGTTACCCTATGAAGCTACGGTAGCTAAATGTTTAGAGGTGGAGTTTTTTAAACACCATGCCCTATGATGCATCTTTATATTTGGCCCGGCTCAAAGTTACAGGCCACACAAACCCTAGGGCACCTAGGGGAGACATTAAGGGTGAAATGTGTGTCAATGTTCTTTGAACCTACACTTTGCATGTCCAATTCCT
The DNA here is from genome assembly GCF_031143425.1 of Pleurodeles waltl. Classification (NCBI taxonomy): domain Eukaryota; kingdom Metazoa; phylum Chordata; class Amphibia; order Caudata; family Salamandridae; genus Pleurodeles; species Pleurodeles waltl. Next base: position 206,694,985 of record NC_090445.1, on the reverse strand, counting down.
CATGATTTAGTATGGCACAGACTAGCACACAGTCTGCATGGCAGGGCTGCCGTCAGACATGGATGGCAGGCAACACAGAAGGGCAGAGTCAAATGCAGGAATCCTACTGTACATCTAAACTCCCCTGTCCTATTATCTACTAGGGACTTACAGGTTGTTTGTTTATGTCACCCTTGCCCTGTTATCTACTAGGGACGTACAGGTTGTTTCTGTCAGCCTTGTCTTATTATCTACTAGGGACTTATAGGTAGTTTGATGCAACCCTGAAGTATTATCTACTAGGGACTTAGAGGTATTTGGATTCACCCTCACTTTATTATCTACTACGGACTCATAGAAGTCTGGCATTTGGAATTGTGCTTGTGCCAATGCAGCATATATCTTTTATTCAGAGTGGTGGTCCTAGGCCTGGTTTGCAGACATGAAGTATAGCCAGGGCCATTCAACACCATTTTCTGTGACTCAAATTTTGTAGTATATGCAAATTGGATGACTTTCCCACACTGTGACCGGGCAGTTAATTTGGCTAAACACTGGTTGTGATGCAAAGTGTTATCTTACATAGGTACACTATTTCTTGTTCTCACGCTCGTCTAACATTGTGTGAGTCACTTGCGCCTGTACCACACACATGGCTAGTTTTTGTAACCTCAGCAATTTTGATACCATTGGTGTTACATTTTGCGCTTGTTACCAATCTTCAAAATACTCAGTGTCCAGTTCTTCCTGCTCATCATTGTCATTGGGACATGGGAGATTATGGCCTGCACATGTGATGTACAATGTGCAGCGCAGCAGTACTGCTTTAGTTGCTATTTGTGGGGAGTAGGTTAAATCTTCCCGAAACCTATCCTGACTCCAGGAGTGATAGTGGTGCACTTTGGGAGTCCCCTCCACAATGTAGCTGGCCATGATTTTGACTCAGCTGAGCTTTCTTGTGGGTGTGTTTGTGAGGAGTAGTGACCCACAGCTACAGATTATGGGGTCATTACAACCCTGGCGGTCAAAGACCACCAGGGATGTTTTGGCGATTGCACCGGCAACAGGCAAAGACCGCCAGGGCTGTTTTGGCGATTGCACCACCAACAGGCTGGTGGTGCAATCTTGGCTATTTTGACCACGGCGCGCCAGCGGTTTCCCACCACATTTGCCCCGGCGGTGATAATCCACCTGAGCAGCGCTGCTTGCAGCGGCAAGCTCGCACGGCCGCAACACCGCCGGCTCCATTTGGAGCCGGCTCCTGTATTGCGGCCGGAATCCCCGCTGGGCCGGCGGGCGGAACCCAGGTTTCCGCCCGCCGGCCCAGCGGGGATCTCAAAATGACCGCGGCGGGAGTGCGGCCGCATTGGTCGCCACACGGCGGTCAGATCTTGGCGGGCGGCTATAGCCGCCCGCCAAGGTCATAATGAGGGCCTATATCCTTTGTCAGCTGCACAGTGAGTAGAGGTGGTTTGGAGGAATGGTCTTTGTATCTAATGGTTTGACATACATTTATGAGTAATAATGTGTCCTAATGTACTCAAACATATTTTCAACAGCATGAGCCATGCAATGACATTGATTGCCATACACGCAAGATGATAACTGATTTGTCAGACACTGTGCTGCACATACAGATGTACTGTCCTCTGTGATACACTTACTATTTGTCATACATGAGAGTGCAAATTATGTTAATGTTGTAATTTCTCAGCAGTGTTATGAATCTTTCACCCATTGACTTGACACATATCTCACACTGATCAACTCTTGCAGTTCCTGACAACTATTTACAGAGCTTGGCATACAGTGTTGACCTTATATGTTACATAGTCATCCCTATCTATCTGTTTTCTTTTTGTAGCAACAGTTCAATGGTAGATATGAGTGTTTTCAGATGAAGATGTTTGTGTGGCAGGCAATGCAAACATTACACACCACACTTTTCAGACCTCAGTGAATTGTGTCTAGTACCTAGAGGATGACGAAAGTGTTCATGCTGTATTGACAACTCTTGGGGGCCTACTCATGGTTTCATGGATGCTGTTTATTTAGGAAATGTGACTGTGACAAACACTCTAAGACATATATTGTATCGCTTAGTCCATTAACATGTTTTGCAGTCATGCCTTACTCCACATGTTTAGAGGTAAAGACATACTGCACAATGTGGTCACGTCACTGTGCACTGGCAGCAGTGTTTTGTATGTCTGGATGATTCAGGATCTCATCCTCTTCCCGGTGAGCCTTCTGCTCCTCATCCCAGGGGACATTGTTTTTTTCTGCAGATATTGTGCAATATGGCACAAACCAGTATTATCTTGGAATCATGGGTGGGGAATACAGCACTTGCCCACCTGATACATCAAGGCAGCGAGAGGCGGCTTTTAGCAAGCCAGAGGTCCTCTCTACGATGTTCCTGGTCCAAACATTTGCCTGGTTGTAGGTCTTCTCAGCGCATGTTTATGGGTTTGCAAAAGGTGTCATCACCCATGGCTGGATGCTGTAACCTTGGTCAGCTGAAAAGTTAAAGGATAGAAAAGTGTAATTGATTAGGGTTACTGCCTTTGCATACATCCTGTTGATGTTTGTCATGTGTATTGATATTGTCATGTACTTCTCCCAATTATGAAAACATGATCTGTCAATCACGTCAGTGTAGTGCCATTTCCAGGGGCCTGTTCACTCACTGTATGGGATGTCAAATGCAATGCATGGGAAGATACATCATACAATTCAACTTCCTGACTGGCCTATTTGTGTAGCAGTTTTGGCTGGTGGCTGATTCCCGTCACTCTAGTCCACTCATTGTTTTGTGTTGCCACTACACGTGTGGTGAGACAGAATAGGGCTGTGTGTCTTTTTTGTAGATCCAGGCTAGGTTGTTGGTGATATGCCAGTCATGGCTGACACAGACACAGGTATGGGTCTATACCCCTGCCCAGATGTTGGTGTTGCCCTACATTACATTTGGCCATGCTTTGGATTGTCCTACATTGTCCATGATAGTTGACATGATGCTATCCACACAGTATGCACTCACACATCCCAATTGAATGGCACGATTTGACAACTGACATTCCCCAATCCATGGTTGGATGTCTCGGTGGTGTAACACTGTGTACATGTGTGACGGAGTTGTGCCCAATTTGTGCACACAACACTGCAGATTTGTGTATAGTCTTCTGCAGTCAAGCAACACAACTTCCTGCACTGTCCTAAATCTCTAAGAAGGGGAACTAGAACACATTAAGTGGGGACTCCTGCAAATTTGGGGTCCATGCAACTAGACTTACACACAAGTTGCCTAGTGAGTACACATTCACACTTGCATCAGGGGTAGTAGGTGTTCCACTTAGCTTTCAGGATAGAATGCGGGAGCACCTTCCAGCCAAGGTCACTGCTTCTAAGGCATGGTGAGTCACACATGTGAGATGTGAGTTCAGCGACATAGCATTGTACCCTTGTACAGTTACATGGCACCTGCTCATGGGCCATGGTCATGGTTTGTCAGCTAGCACCAAGGGCCTCATTTACGAGGCCCATGGCACAGGGCTGCGCAGAAAGTGCCTTGCTGTGCTGCCATGAGCCACCGGGTAAGGGCAGGAAAGCACCATGTCTATAAGCTATGACATCTTTCTGTCCTCTCCCCCTGCACTGACGCACAAATTGCTCCCTAGAGCCAATGCAGGCAGCCTTGCACCATGGTGTGAGGATAGCTGGATTGTTTTTGTGCAGGAAGTTACACCTTTCTGCACAAAAGAAGCATCACAAGAGGTGTTTTCATCAAAGCTATCTCTCCCCATTGCAGCACTCATAAGTCACCCTTGAGATGGCGTAACCTTGTGCTACATTTGCAACTTTCTAAATTTGCTGATACGTCAGACAACCCTCAACTTCCTTGGGTGTTGCGTGGGTATACCCCAAACAACACCCCTGGAACACCTCTTTTACACAGTGTCATGTGTGCAAGTTGTCCATATTTACAGGGCCATGAAATAACACACAAGGTGACTTTCCATGGCCTTGTAAATGTGGAGTGGCACACTGTGCCAGCTGAGCATCCATAATATGTTGCTCTGGTGGGACAGAGTGGTGCAAGGTCCTGGTAACTGAGGATCCTAGACTGTGATGTATGGGCCATGACACAGCTGATGCCCCATGTGTGTGGCATGTGACCACCACCCAGTATATGTATTATACCTTCCTTGCACACAGAGACGTAGAGCAGATTTTTTGTCTTTCGTGCATGGCTGTGTGCCTTTACATCATGCAGCATGTTCAATAGTGGCTTGAGATGTGTTCACCTGTTTGTCAGGATATTTTGCATTTGATATGTGTACAGGAGCATGATGCATGTGTGTGTTGCAGGCCTTATTGTGCAGTCCCTATTTGTGCAGGCAGACAGTGTATTGTGTTCCCCATACCTGTTTGTTAGTGTGTATGTTAGTTACTTGCTGTTTGCTTACCTACAAGTTGATGATGGGCTGACGGAAGATATGTGTCATGGATGCTGACTGGGTATTTGGCCAGCACATTGATCAACAACCTACATCGGTCCAAACGGTCAAGTGAAACAGGCAATAACATGAACAACGTTGATCTAGTGCAAAAGGTCAACTTCCAATGCAGAACTTAAGCAAAGTAATCAGGGCACTACTGATGAGCTGTTAATGTCCTAGACAATAAGGATTTTTTACCCCAAAGTGTTGATGTTTCGACCCCATTCAAATTGCCTTTGTTGTCTGCTTTACTTGTCTGTTTGGCACAACTTTGTACTTTTTATTTATATTTTCTCACAGCATTATCACTTGGAGCACCTATGTTTGTATTGTGTCTTGCGCTGCCTGCACATGTCAGCCCAGTCCTATCCTTCGAATTGAAGGATATACCAATTGTATGTAGATTTGAATAAAATGCTCTGTGTTCTGTAAATACAGTAATTATCACACATGTGTCTTCTTGGAAAAACATTACAAAGAATTTGGGTTTTCCAAAGACTTTACATCCCACTACCACATCACTTGCATTGAAGGCCTTGATCCTGGCAGATAAATTTGTGCTTTAGCTTTGCTCTGTTAGTCATTTAGGACCAGATGTACCAAAGGGTTTTTCCCATTCTGTGTCTATGGGAAAATGTGTTTGTACATATGGTCCTTAGCTTCCTATGCCTACACACTGTAATACACTCTGCATTAGGACAAAAAGACAAAAAAGACCCAAAAGAATATGGAAAAACAGAATCTGGGGAATCAAAAGACTAACAAAATTTGACAAAGGGTAGCTAATAAGGAAAGGCGTCAGCATATCAAAAGCTGAGTCAAGACTCTTCTTCTTTAGGGTCAGGGGAAAATCTTTCTAAATCTCAGCATGATATTTCAAAGGGGCAAAAGGCAGGAAGAAATATACCTCTCAGAGTTCAAAGGGTTTAGCATATGGCAAAGGAAGAAAATCTCTCAAGTAGAAAATGAGAAGAGTGCTTAAGGGAGAATGCTGCAAATCCATTTGGGTAACGGTATGTTAAAATTCATAGGGCAAACTGATTTATCCATCCATCACTCCACATTAAGCAAAAGGTGAACTGTCCAACGGCAAGCAGTCATGCAATTCAGACTGCAAAATCAGTGAACTTTCTCATGGATTTCATGCGAACAATCTTTATTTGTACTCTTCCACACAAATTTTATGCAAGTGTATAAATATGTATTCTGCAGTTCCTGAATGTTTGGGACTCAAGATTTAACTCATAATCCTATTATGCATAATACAATAGAATATCTGTTTCCAAGCGGGCTTTCTCATGGGAGCAATATCTGAAAGAAAGTTCATGTTGGCAAGAATGACTCAACATTTTCTGCACTGTCATGAAGCAGAGCCTTACAGGCCTCACTTAGGCTAATGCAAGTAAATTAAAGTGCCACCTTCATTTATGCATTCCATATACATTTAACATGTCTAGACTTTACATTCATAACTAATAAGCTATTAGACTAGGTAGTGTTACAGCAACTTCAAAATGAAAAGATTCTGTCAACCCTACCGGGTGGTACTACATTCTTCAAATGTACAGATTATTAAAAAAAACATTTGCCACCTAAATAAAATATTGTTTCAATGCAGACTGTTAGTTTACATCATGAACCATAACATAAAGGTAAATAAATGAATCAAACATACATTTTAAAAGTTATTCCACATAGGCTTTGTCTGTTAACCTAGAGTGAATGCACATTATTATGGCTTTCAGTGCACTGCTGCACATTAGAACTATTAGTACTATGATTAACATAAGGCATAAACTGCCACATACAGATGATCACTGTGACATGAGGAAAACACTAAGATTTCTACTATATCAGTGTTCCCTCTGATGGTGATTCAAGCCATCACAAGAAACTTCTGCTTTCATTTTCAAAGAGGCAGCTCAACATTTCTGAGGTCGTTCCAGGAAAGATCTTCTGGACTCCTCTAACTGCTTGGTGCCACTATAATATGTGCATCTCTTAGTTTCTAACTCAAACATTCTCTTTTCTTTCTACTTTCCCTGCTCTAACTTCTTTCAGCTTCTTGATCAACTTATAGAGGCCAACTGCAACTAGGGCACACTGGGTTATAATCAATATGGCCTCAAGATGGTTCCAACAAGTCCTTTTCCTAAGTTTCAAAACCATTTTCCAGCAGCTGGATACCAACTACTAAACACTTACCAGTCACCTGTCGCTTCCAACTCACTCAGGTCCTGTCTCAAGTCTGTCATGTTTAAAATGTGTTTTCTCAACTCTATTATCTTGTATATAGGTGCAGCACCTACAGTATCTTTGGACAGCTTATCTAAAATTGTTGATAACATGTTTATCTTGTGATCATTCAAAATAACACCTACTGATGGAATTATGGTACCAAAGATATCACCTACTACTTTTGAAGCACTGGCACTTCTCCTGACTTTAGTGTTTGACTTCTTATCCCACACTGGATCATTAAAATGGTCCACATGGTAATTCTTTGGAAAGACGACTCCCAGATAACAGGTACAATACCAGCCTTTCAGTGGCTTGTCCCACAAATGAAATAAAAATCTTGTATGGTGGGGTCTTGTCCAGCTAACATAAATGTCCATACATTTTCGAACAAAAACAAATGTCTACATTTGATAGTCTTTAGAAAAATGGTGTCAGTCTTTGAATTGGGTCTATATACACATAACTTCCCTACATGTTGCCAATCAATTGCTAAGAATCCTTGGTTTTCTGCTACTGAATGAACTCCTTGTCTTTCCTAATTTAGTAATGCTACTTCCTTCTCCACTTTAGTTTTCATAGTTCTCCTCTTATCTTCAATTTGTCCAATTAACTCCTTTTCTACTGGGGTCAAAATACAGGTCAGGTTGATTCTGTGTGCAAATACTGTTCCAAATGTAAAGGTTGGTTCAAAGAAACCCCCCACTGTATCAATGTTTTAGCTTTAGCAATGCTACTCATGTGTTGTATGATATAGACAATTGAAAATAGTAAGTCATAGTTGGAGTAATAATACTGATAATACTCCTGCTGATACGAACAGTTTTAACAAACTACAGGAAATTCCATAAGTTAAGGTGATACTGTGATAAGTTATTCTTTCACTAACTGATGATGGCACTTGTGTACATACATAGCAATGTCTAACCTCCATTTTTTCTACCTGTTCATAAAGCAGTTTGTAAAATACATTTGCATACTTCTGGATCCATCTATGTGTAAATCTTTCTCACTGTATAACATTTCCTTACCTCGTAAGGGACTTACATTTTTCAGAGCCGTTGTTGACCAAACCTTCTCTGAACTAGTAGGAGTGGGTAAACTCAACCCAATCAATAATAATATGGTCATAATGACTGTTAAAACTCATAGACCTATACATATGTACCTCAGCTTACTCTTTTTGTATCAAGTGGACTCCATGAGTTCTCTAATTTCAGAATAAAAATCCAAATTTAAAATTTTTAAAAATTCAAAATTCAAAAACACAAAGTGGCTTTAATATATCACTGTTTCTTTTCAGTCCTGTTTTTTATCTGTGAGCAAAGCAAATATCAAGAATAATCTTTTCCAAAAGTTCAGTTACTCACAAAAGGTTCCTTGATCTTCTAGAATGTTAATCAACAGTTTTCTCTACTTGCAAATATTCATAAAGCTGCAACTTAAAAGCTCAAATAAAAGCACAGCTCATAATCCCTAATAATTACTTCCCAAACATAACGTCTTTGTTCATCAAGCAGCAACGAAATATCAAAGTTCAGCTCTACTGCAATCAGGAACTCAAGAATATTGAACTGGATTCTGATTGTTAAAGCAAAATGTTGCAAACTCCTTCTCCCATTCACACCAGCGAAATGTGTCCATTTGGATTCTGAGTATTTTTGACCAGGTACTCTTCTTCTCTTTGATCTCCAAATTACTTGACCCTCAGCCTTGCTGTCACTTTGACTTGACTCTTCAGTTTCTTCAACAATCGTTGGGGGCAGTGTTTCATCATTTGGCCAGTTTTCTCCTGGTACAGCATTTCTCAATACAGCATTTGGGGCCAGATGTATCATCACGGACCTTTGCGAGTCGGAAATAGCGATTTTTAAGAAATCACTATTTCCGACTCGCAAAGTGCCATGTATCACATTTGCGATTCGGTAATAGCGATTTCTTAAAAATCACAAATGCTATTACCGAATCGCAAATTGCGATACCGGCCCCATTCGCAGCTCTGGGCCTGTTGGCCCATATCTGCAAAATTTTTGCATTTCCAAAATTGCGATTTCCGAATGAAAAATTGCAATTTTGGAAATGCAAAAGCCCAGGGTGCTGGGGGCCTAAGGCCCCCTCTGCTGCACCCCAAAAATGTTTTGGGGGACATGTAAGGTACACACACGCCAAAAGGGCATGTGTGCTTTACATGTTCAATTTAAAAATGCATTTTAAATGCATTTTTAAATTTTGCACCAGGTTACCACCTGGTTTCTTTACATGGTATTTTGCATGTGCAAAATGCCATTCAGCAAAAAATCGCAATTTGCGATTTTTTGCTGCATCTCCTTGCGATGTGGATTTTGCGAGTCGCAAATTGCGACTCGCAAAACCAGGTCACAACGCAAAAAATCGCAATTTGTGCGATTTTCTTACTTTTGGTCTGCGAATGCCTTTCATGCATCGCAGACCACTTTTTTGCACTCGCAAACGGCCGAATTTTGCGATTCGCACCGTTTGTGAGTGCAAAAAAATGTCATACATCTGGCCCTTGGTCTTTTGTCAACATCTGAGCTCGCATGAGTCAACTGATTCTGTCTCGACCTTTCTGTACCAACCACTTTTGCAGTCTCGCTCAAACCCTCCTCAGAATGTCCTTATGCTGTAGCAGCCATTTGTCCAGCTCCAACAGTTTGAATAACGTGACCCCTCATGCTCACTGTAACCGACCCAGCTGTGGTAGTAGCCAAAACTACCTGATGTGGGCACTTCCAACGTGGTTCCATGCAGGATTTCCTTGCATACTTCTTGCCATGACCTAGTCACGTGGACACAGGTAATGGCATAGCTCCTGCTGTGGCTGAACTATAGCTTCTCCAACCTGATGAGACATAGAATGGACCACTTCAGCTAGGCCTTTGAAATAATCCAGTACCAAGTCAACTGCATGTTCATAAGTGCATTCGCAGGCACAGCTGGCAATCTCACTCTCCATGATAATTTCAAAGGGCGGCAATACAGTCTTTCTGTCAGGTGTACTTCGCATACTCATCAAAACAAGAGGCAATACGTCTGCCCATTTTAAAGTGGTGGATGCACATACTTTCGCCAGTCTGGACTTCAGAGTACCAATTCAGAATCCTCAGGTCTGTAACTGCAATGTCATCTTTGCTCAACTTGTAATGTCATATGTAATAATTTCAGGACTTCACTGCTGAAGTGTGTTCCTCTGTCTGACTTTACAGAAGTCAGAAATCTGAATCTTGGAATCATTTCCCTAAGTAGCAACTTTGCTACTGTGAGACTGTCATTTCTTCTGATCTGGTAAGCTTCAACCCAACAAGAGAAAAGGCATACAATGACTAAGATGTATTTCAGTCCATTGCATACAGACAACTCTATAAAATCTAACTGCATTCTGTTAAAGGGTCCGTCTGATCGGCCTATGTGACCCAGTGTGACTACCGTGCGTTTCCCTACATTCATCTGCTGGCATGTGATACATCTGTGGTACATAGCTTCTGCAATCAGTATGAATCTGGAGTTACACCATGTCTACTTAAATGTTCTGATCATTGTTCCCAACCTATATAAGCCTGTCCATGATAGTGCCTAGCCATGGGTGGTAACAAACTATTTGGCAATACAGCTCTTCCATCACTTGAAACCCAAATATCATCTGCATCTCTTTTGACACATCCTGCTCTAACCCAACTCTGCTGTTCCTCTTCTGTCACTTCTTTCTGTAATCTCTTAACTTCTTCCCACGTATCAACAGCAGTTAACAGGAAAACGTGACTTGTCTCATCATTTATCTCATTGTTCCATTCACCATTAAAAGAAGTGCAGCTTGGGGCGCAGTATCTCTCCACTTTGTCTGCATATGTATTTCCCAGTGTAACATAATCAGTGTTTTTTTGTGAACAATACATTTCATGAAAGCAATTTCTGCAGGCAATTGTAATGCATTCAACAAACCTTTGTCACCATTCCTGATGGGTGAACCAGAAGAGGCCATAAAGCCTCTCTGAGACCATAACTGTCCAAAGTCATGAACAACACCAAAGCCATATTGAATATCAGTGAAAACTATCACTTTCAGCTGTTCAGCAACCCAGATTGCAGTAGTAAGAGTGACCAATTCAGCTACTTGGGCAGAAAAGACTCCTCAAAGCCATGAAGCTTCAATCACACCTGATACTGTGCATACCGCATAACCAGTTCTCAGTGTACCATCTTTGTCTCTCTCAGGAGCCATCAACAAACATGATATAGTCATTTTCAGTTAGGGGAATCTCTTAAATATCATACCTTGGCTTGGTGCTTAATTCAGTGACATCGAGACAGGCATGCTCAACTTCATCAATACAATCATTATCATTTTCAACAGGGGCAGGAGGTAAACTGGCAGGATTAAGTACGGTTCTTCTCTTCAATGTGGTGTTAGGGGCTGCGGGAATGACTTGCTCATAGCGCGTCAAGCGCACACTAGTGAGATATTGTGTCTTGGTGCGAGTTAACAATATCTCCATGGAGTGGGGTACAAAAACCTTCAGGGGATTAAGCAGTGCAAAGGCAATGTTGCCTTTGTTGACCCTTAACAATGCCTTTGCACTGTTAAATGCTGACACTCACTGCAGCAACCACCTTTAAACATCCAGGCAAAGCGTAAGCCACAGGATCAAGAGTTGCATGTAACTGGCTTGTTTGCACCTGTGTAATAATATAAAGAAAAAACATATGTTATAATCAGGCATTTACAGAGCTAGGGCATGACAGAGGTTTTCTCTCAGCTCTGTGAAAGCACATTTGCTGTTGTCATTTAATAGTACTGGATCAGTCACATCTTTGTGTGTTAGCCTCTGTAAAGGCTTAGCCAAAAGGTAAAAGTTTTGAATCCACCGATGACATTAGCCAACCATTCCCAGGAATATTCTGATTTCTTTCTGAGTAGGAGGGGAATTAATTTTTAAAATTGCTGAGATTGTTTCTTCCGACACCTTCCATGCACCTTTCTCAATGTGGTGACCTAGGTACAGAACTTCTCTTTTGCAATACTACAATTTTGTCATGGAAACTCAATGTCCATTTTCTCCTAAATGATTCAAGAGAGCTATTTTGTCTCTCCTGCAGGCTTCTTGAGTGTTTGATGCCATATGTAGGTCATCAATAAACTGAATGATAGGGCATCTTAAGTGACTCCAGATTCTTTTTCAAGATCTGGTTGAAAATTGATGGACTGTCTGTATACCCTTGTGGAACTCAGCAATATGCCAAAACACAACTGCCAAACCAAAACACAAAAAAGAAACTTGCTCTCCTCATGCAAAGTTACAGAGAAAAATGCTTGGCACAGATCAGTCACGGTAAACCATTATGCTTCAGATGGAATTTGTAATAAAATCACTGCTTGATTCGGTACCACGGGACAACATGGAACAACTATCTAAGTCACCTTTCTATGGTCCTAGATTATGCAGTATTTTCCACTGGACTTCTGCAGTCCCCTTAAGTGGGAGAGTTACATTGACTTCCCATGATCTCCTTCAGTATTCCCTGTTCTATCAGACAGTTTATTAGAGGTGTTATTCCTGCAATTGTTTCAGGTGATATGTTATATGGGGGAATTTTCCGGTACACTGCATTTGACTTCACTGTTATTTCTACAGATCCAACTCCTTTAATGGGCCCTATCTCCATTCATGAACAATCCCAAACTTCAGGTGACACAGTGTCTTTTAAATCATTGGGCAAATCATTACATGTCAGCATTGGGTACAATGTGACACTCAGATACTGTTTCACAATCTTGGATGGTATCTCTTCATCATTTGTCTGAATTGCTATTCCTTGGGGTGTGCAGCTAATAGAACAATTTAGCTTATACAACAGTTCTCATACTAACAAAGTTACAGGACTTAAATCACACACCACAAATTGGTGCTCATCGTCAAATGAACCTATTTTTACTGGAACAGTTTCTGTTACTGGGTTCTATAATTGTTTATTTATGGCTCCTACTACCTGAATGTTTCTTCATGAAAGAGGCAAATTCTGTGCTTCTAACAGTGGAGAGTGTAGCCCTCGTGTCAACTAGAAATGACACATGGTGACCCATTACATTTGCATATGGACCATGCTGATCTACTTCTAACAAAGCACCTACCATACAATCTTAATCATCTGAGCTATCCAGATGAATTATTTCTGAAAGCTCCTTCTCATCACTCAAGTCCATTAAGGGGTACTGTGTTGTCAACAAATTCAAATCTATGTTGGCACCCTGATTTAGATTCTGCCGGGAAATAATTATCTGCTGCTGAGCCATTGGAGCTTGTGGTATTTGTATCTGCTGTCCTTGGAGTGTATTTACATTCTGCACTCAGTATCTTTGAACTCTCTGTATCTGCACTTGATTATTACCTTGTGACTACATCACATTTCCATTTTGAACCTGATTACCATTCATATTAAGAAGACACCTTGTCTTCCAATGTCCCAAATTGCCCGAACAGTGACACAGATTAGTTCTTTTCAAAGTCTGAACATCTCTGATCTACACAAACTCTACGTCCTCTACCTTTAGGCTGAAAAAACATTAGCTCCATGTTGTTGCACACCCTGCATACCACCAGTGTTCAACACAATCCGTGGACTCTGACTAGCCTTCTGTGCAGCTTTCAACTGCATAACCATTACCTTCTCTTTCAATTTCTTCTGCTTCAATTCCAATTCATCGCTACAGTACTTTGCGTACCACAGGATCTCATCAATCGGTGTGTTCTGACAACAGATCAAATGATGCTCAATCATTTCACTTATCTCTGGTTTCAATCCTTGCACAAATATGAATACAAAATGTCCCATATCTTTAGCTCCTATAGGCCCTCATTCCAACCCTGGCGGTCTCTGACCGCCAGGGCGGAGGGCAGCGGAAGCACCGCCAACAGGCTGGCGGTGCTTCCAGGGCTATTCTGACCGCGGCGGTAAAGCCGCGGTCAGAAAAGGGGAACCGGCGGTTTCCCGCCGGTTTTCCCCTGGCCCAGGGAATCCTCCATGGTGGCGCTGCTTGCAGCGCCGCCATGGGGATTCCGACCCCCTTCCCGCCAGCCTGTTTCTGGCGGTTTTCACCGCCAGAACCAGGATGGCGGGAACGGGTGTCGTGGGGCCCCTGGGGGCCCCTGCACTGCCCATGCCACTGGCATGGGCAGTGCAGGTGCCCCGTAACAGGGCCCCATACAGATTTTCTGAAAATCGCGACGGGTGCCACTGCACCCGTCGCACCCCTGCAACTCCGCCGGCTCCATTCGGAGCCGGCTTCCTCGTTGCAGGGGCTTTCCCGCTGGGCCGGCGGGCGGCCTTTTGGCGGTCGCCTGCCGGCCCAGCGGGAAAGCCAGAATGGCATCCGCGGTCTCCTGACCGCGGAGCGGCCATTCGGCGGTGACCGCATGGCGGTCAGAATGACCGCCATAGTCTGTAATGTTTGAAAGCCTGTAACAATATTTCATAACAAGAATAAATTGACTCCTTTGTCTCCTGAGTTGTTCTCTCAATCTTTACCCAATCAACATCCTTTGGAGATACTTTGTCTTTCAGAAAGCCAATTACTTTGTGATACTCTTTTATCACATCTCCAGATGGTGCACCTATTACTGGACCTATCGGAGGTTCACTTTCTGGCCAATCAGCAACAACATTGCACTCAGTCCACAAGTCACTTAGAACCACAATGTCCAACAATGTATTCAAATCCTCCCACAGGCATTTGGAAGGTTTCACAAACCTTTCTGTCTGCTTTTACCATTCCACTAGTTTATCTCTCAATTTTTGGTATTTATTGGTAAATGACAATATTTCACTCCTACTTCAGGATACATGTACATAAGCTCCATTTGGTATCTCTTTCATGGGAAGCATCCTCACATTTGCCTCATCTTGATTTGCTCCTGCTGGAGGCACATCGGGTTTCATCTTTTTCTAATCTGTTTTCTTCGCCCATCTAACTTCCCACTTATATGTTCCACCCTATGTATGGATGTACATGAATAATTCCCTAATCTGCAATTTCATTCCAGGAGGTCTCATGTTTGAAATACCCTTATTACTAAATTTCAATCTGTCACTTTTCTTTAAGGGCTTTGATTTCTCTAAATCCACATCATATTTCTCGGCTACATCAGCTAATCTTTCATAAGCGTGTCCTGCACGTAGAGTAATGTTTTTGCATACAAACTTCAGTTTGTCCTCTGCGGAAATGTCTAACTGTGTATGTACTAAGGTTCCCAGTACCATCTCATTTAATTCCAACTTAATCTGTACACGTTCAAGGACCTATCTCCTTTTGGAGTCTTTTCTGTTCTCACATTGTCACTTGTTTGCCTGTTGTACCGTGAGGACTCAAATTATTTAGCCAGTCATTTAACTGTTGTGCAGCGAAACCACTCAGGCTCACAGTATTGTATTGTAACATTTCTGATCTAGGCGGGATCATATTAATTTAATTTGGGGTGTTCACTATGGACACATTTTCTGGAGCGTTAAAAGGTATTCTTCCTTGTGGGGTACTGCAATAAACATTAGGCATTTCTTCTGGTCTGGACATAAAATACGGTGAGGCTCTCTGAGAAAACCTCGCATTGGGAGTAAATCCTGTCTGACTTGCCATTGAAGTCAGAACTGAAATTCGGGTAGGGGTTAACAGTCTTGGAAGAGAACCTGGTCTCTCCACTGCTTTATCATTTGAATATACCAATCTCTGCATACTGTTTTATGACATCCCATTGGATGTAACCAGTGCTTTAAATGGGCCGGTACTGTCCGGTACTGAGTACCGGCACTTTTTTATTTTGAGAGGGTGAGTACCGGCACATCTCAGGAAAAACATAATACTTTTAATTGGAGAGTACCGGCACTTCTCGGAAACAAGCAGGTACTCTGGCACAGAGTACCGGCACTTTATTTTTTCCATTTCAAGCACTGGATGTAACTGGTGAATCAGGAACAGTAGGGACATTTAATTAGTGTGCATTACTTCCAGACATACCTGTAGCACATAAAGAAATAACTGGACAAATGGTTATTGTAACTGTGAATGCAACTGGACCAATATAATTTGTCTGACTCTGGGGAATTGTCATTCCTACACTTTGCACTGACAATGTAGTAGTGAAACTCTGTCCTGTTTGAGTCCGGGTAACATTCGGTATGGGCTGATTTGAACTGCACATATGCACAGGTTGAATCAGACTAATATTTTGCACAAACTTGTTCCGGTCAAAAAGTTTGTACTGGCTGATTCACATAAGATATCTGTACTGAGTGGTTCACATTTAGATTTGGTCGAATCTGCCTAACATTAGGATTCTGTATAGGTGAAATCATATTCAAGCTCTGAACATAGTGATTTATACCAAGCGTCTGTGTCACTGGATTCACAGGTGTACCTGGCATAATCTGATTCAGGGTTGGTGCTACTGGAGCAGTAGGCACATTCAGGCTTATATCGCATGCTACTTTACTTGTTGTAGCTACTCGTACAGCATGATAGGGAGGTGGATGATTTAGTAAAATCTGATTTATAAATTCATCATCCAAATCCCTCTCATATGTCTCAGTCTTTTTTATTCTCAGTGCCTGTTTTCTGTTCTGTCTTTCCTGTCTTTTTCTAAGTCTTTGGTTTAGTACTTTCATCTTATTCACTAGAAATAGCTGGATACAATCTAGTTTCCTCAATTATTTCTGCTCTTCTTCCCATCTTGCCTCTGGAGTTGTCTTTAATGCTTTTTGCATTCTGTTCTTGTATTTTGTTTTCAGTTTCTGTTGTGCTATGTGTTCCTAGATATTAAGTGCTTCAAATTGAACAGGTCTCGGAGGCAGTTTCAACTCATATAGTAAACGCCTCAGATTCTAAAGAATTCTTATATTAAAAGTTTCATAGCGAGGAATTGCTAATGCACCTTCTTTTTCAGTTATTTTGCACCATTGCTCAAGCCATAAGCATGCATGAAGACCTTTTTCTGATGCTACATAATGGCCTGGAGTACCTTCAATTGGGGTCTCTACACCTTCTCTAACTGGAATAAATACATCTATTCAATGCACTTTGAATGCTTTCAAGAACTTAATTTTCAATCAAAATCAATAAATCGCAATAACTTTTTGTTCGAATCAGGAAGTAACTTCAATCCCACAGTCCTTTTCTTTCTGTGTTCTCAAACAATAGCAATGTGGCACTGTCCACCAATACCAGTGCGGCTTCACACCAATCGACCTATACTAGCGTGGCACAATATGATGTCAAACTCACTTTTCACAGAAACTCACCTTCCTTTACAATTTTACACACACTCACTCTTTACACAAAATATTGCGAGCAAAAACCAACAACCTGTCTGCTCACTACAGGATAGGATAACCAAACACTTCAAAGCATTACAGAGATACGCTTTCTTACTATAGCATGCATAATTACACTAGAATGAAACTTGACCAGCACATTTCACTCTGTTGGTACAGCTCCTCCATGTAAACTCAGGATTCAGTTAATACCAACCAAACCCACAATCCCTCAAGGAATTTACTAGCACTGTCAATGATGTCTCACATAAAGCACCTCACTACAGACAATAAATTAATTAAGTGGCTTTATCCCAGTATCTTAGGCCACAATGGACTTATCAACAACAACTGCAACTTAGCAGTAGGCACCAAAACCACACAAGGTGCTAAGACTCTGTAAAACACTTCACAACCTCTCACTTTAACGCAATCTTCACGCCAAAGCAAATGCAAGTTCAAAGCCCTATTAATACTCATACATCCAGGAACGAAGCTGGAACTTAAGCACTCTTCAGAACAGACCATGAGACAGAATTTGGGATGGACACATTTTGAATGGGCAGGTCACATGGCAATAATTCCACCTCCCTAACACTGTGCCTAACTACGATATCTCTCCCCTCGTAGGAGGAACCACTACTCTGCTACCAGATTTGCTGTCCCATATTCTCTTTCACAGGATTTTTGCTATGACGAGGTCTATGAATCCTTTCACCCAGTACGTAAGGGTGTGGAGACAACTGACATGAACTCCAACAAATCAATTACAATTTACAGTATGACCCATTAAGCCACACGTATGATACTCTAAGCTGAAATAAGTTGAAAGGGCTTTATTACAAATGAATGTTCATAGTAAAAGATAATTCCCAAAGCAAGACTATAAAGATAAAAAACATTATTGGCTGCCTAAACCTCCTAAAGAAGTGCAGACAAACTAACATTAGAAAGACTAAACACTCTATCATGGCAATACACAAGAGTAATACAAAAATCTGAAAAGGAGGAAACATGGGTTGCTTAGTTCTGTTAGTCATTTAGCTTTGTAAGCCTACATGCTCCAATAACATCTGCAAGGGGAACCCCTATGAATTAGCAAATCCATTTAACATACGTTGGGACAAACATGTTGACAAAAAGCCAAAAAGGGCAAAAAGAATTTGAAAAACTGAATCTGGGGACTCAAAAAACTAACTAAAGTTTACAAAAGGTAGGTAAAAAGAGAAGGCGTCAGCATATCAGAAGCGTCTTCTTCTTTAGGATTAGGGTTAGATCTTTCTAAGTCTTAGCAAGACATTTCAAAAGGGCAAAGGGTAGAGAGAAATATACCTCTCAGAGTCCAAAGAGTTCAGCAGACAGCAAAGGATAGAAAAACTTTTGAGGGGAAAATGAGAAGAGTGTTCAAGAAAGAATGTTAAAAATCCATTGGGGCAATGATATATTAAAGTTCATAGGGCATGCTGATTTATCCATCCATCACTCCACATTATGCAAAAGGTGAATTGTCCAATTGCAAGCATCATGCGAATCATAGTGCAAGGTTGATGAACTTTCTCAGGGATTTCATCTGAATGATCTCCATCTGTACTGTTCCATACAAATTTTATACAATTGGATAAATATGTATTCTGCAGTTCCTGAAAGTTCGGGCTCAATATTTAACTCATAATCCTGCTATGCATAATAGTAGTAGTATAAAGCTTTATTCGATTTCATTTTTTTTAAATCATAAAACCAATTTACAAACACATAACAGTCAAATTCAATAAAAAACCATGAATCATATTTACTACAAATTCCAAATAGGAGAAAATATACTGCGAAACATCACAAGCACAATCGCTGGATTTTATCATCTTCCTATGATTAATTACAGCCCATAAAAACCATGACATAATATTACAAATTAGAAGGGACATTAATGATTGTAAAAACAAGAAAGCTGATCGACATTGTACAAAATCGCACTATTTCAAAAGTGGAATGATAAAACTTCTCCTCAAAGCTTTATAAAATTTACACAAAAAAACATGTATAGTACTTAGAGTTAACACACTGTAACAAGGGCAGTTTGCTAGGGGAAACAACCAATCATTGATAATGGGTAATTTAATTACACGGTGGAAAGTGTCCCTTCTAAAATGTGTTAATAAAATTCTATGATTATAATGCACATCTTCCAGGTATGGTCGCATACAATGGGCAACCAACATTAACTGATTATTCCTAACACTGGGCTTTGACAATCCAGCAGACAGCCTAATCTCATCAAACAATGCATTAAATTTTACTTTTAGGTCCTTACGGCTAATATGCGCTAACGTATCAGACTAATCAAAAAACTCTGGGTGACCCAGATCCCCACAATTTTTTTTTAATATAGTTCAGCCAGGAGATTTTCAAACTTGTGCCAGATTTAAGACAGTCCCTAATAATAATGCAAATAAGCTTAGGATATTCGGTGGTCCATATCTTGTGCCAAGGTAAGATAGGCTGTGTCCTGATTATATCTGTTATAAACGGTAATCCCAGTTCAGTATGGCTTATCATAGAAGAACTCCCACTTGGAATAGTGAGAAAATGCCTTATAAATAAGTTTTCCACTGTTTGTAGTGAAAAACTATTAACATGACCCCAGACGCCTGCCCCATAGGTGGCAATAGGCACACATTTAGCTTTGTAAATCATCAAAATCTTTTTGGGTGGCTTCCTACCCAGTCTCTTTGAAAAGTTACATAAAGCTGTTATTGATTTCATAAACTGTAACTTTCTCGTAAACACAGCCTGTCTCCATCCACCCTCCCTATCAAATTGAATATCGAGATAGGAGAAAGTTGCAGTAAAATTAATCTCGGCGACATATATAAAACATATTGTGGCATTTAACTGACTTAGAACCACACCTCATAATGAAGGTTTTACTTTGATTGTCAGATAAGTCCGGATCCTGCATAAAAGTAACAAACTTGGGCAACAGATGTTACAGACTCAAAGGGGTATGGGTCAAGAGCACAGCATCATCGGCAGACATAGAGGAGGGCCGGGATAGGAGGATGACCAATTTGCAGGACTTGGGGCCAGATGTAGGTAGTTTTGAATTTGCGAATCGGAAATTGCGAGTCAGTGCAAATTCATATGCAGACACCTTCTGCGAATTGCAAGGGGGTCACAAAGACCCACCTCATTAATATTAATGAGGTGGGTCGCAATTTGCGACCGCCTTGCGATTCCCCGCACTCACAGGGATGGTGGCCTGCTGGAGACCGCAGACCTCCATGTCTGTGACTGCTTTTTTAATAAAGAAGTTTTTTTTTTTGTATTGCAGCCCGTTTTCCTTAAAGGAAAACGATTTGCAATACAAAAGAAAAAATGAAACCATTTGGTTTCATTTTTTCAGAGTAGGCAGTGGTCCATTGGACCACTGCCTGCTCTGAAAAAATATTTTGGGCGACATTCACAAAGGGGAAGGGGTCCCTTTGGGACCCCTTCCCTTTTGCGAATGAGTTAGCACCCACTTGACATGGGTGCTAACTGCGAATTGCTTTGCGACCGTGTTCGCGGTCACAAAGCACTTCTGCATTGTGGTGCGAATCGCAAATAGGAAGGGAACACCCCTTCCTATTTGCGAGTCGCATTCCCATTTTGCGAGTCGGAAAATGGGAATGTGCATGGCGATGCCCGTTTTGCATGGCGCAAACTGCGAATTTCGCAGTTTGCACCATGCAAAACGGTTTGTACATCTAGCCCCTGGTGCTACTGAGAGGGCGGAGGCCGACTGGTATTCATTCCTGCTGGTCACAATTGATATTTATAGAGCAGGCGGAAACCATGCCCAATAGAGGAATGTCAGGGGTGGCACCAATGAAACTTCTCCCTGAACAGAATATCTAGAACCCCAGTATGTGAATATCGGGCGAGAATAGTGTGGAGCAAGCTCGTGTTAAGTTAAATTGTGCTGAGAATAGTGACGTATCGATCCGCCCACCCTCTCCAATTCATCCTTATGATCACGGTTTAATGAAGTGTCGTTTGAAAGGGCAGCGGCGGCGGCCTCGGGCAGTAATGCCATAGATCTACTCTCATCATCACTCCAATAACCCTAATGAGGGGCTCGGGAGTGCCGGCAGTGCGAGGCCCCCTCATTTGTCACCAGGCTGAAAATGTAGTGGGAGGCCATGGTGGCTAATGAGCTGCCCGCAGATTGGGTGGATGGAAAGTTAGGCCGCTTCATTCTTGTGTGATTTTAATGCCAGTATAGGTGGAAACAGGCTATGAAGGAATTCACGGCATTTCCGGTCACACCGCTTCCGCTGTGAAGCCTCTGCAGCTCCTTCAGTGACAGTCGCACGCCATTCACAACTCTTAGGGCATCTGCCAGTCTGCAGTACTCCCAGTCCACTTCCGCCCGGTAATTTCGGGGTCGCCATCGCTGAAAATCAGCTAACTACATAAACGAGGGTAGGTGTGCTGGCAGTTAGGAGCAAAACACGTGGAAGTGTGCATGCACTGTTGTGGTGTCTGCTACATGCACACTGGGTAACAGCGCTTCTGGCAAGTCATACCAGGGGTAGTGTATATACACATGGTGGGCATATGCACACCGGGGTATCTTTGTATGTTCAGGCACACAGGGCGGCATGGGAAGGGGGCATATGGAGTTTTGCAGCTCACCGGTATGGACTTACTCTGAGATAAAGTGCAAAAGAACATACTGGAGCATGACGATGCAACCGAAGTCTGGCACATTTTGAAACGTGGGCACATATATTCCGGAGGTGGGGGGGGGTCAGAGGTCAAGTATTTGCACATAAGAGGTGCATACATATCTGGGGTCACAGGCAGACACAGTGCACATGCACGCGATGGATGCCAGCTATGTCTGCTGCTGCTTTTGATGGATCGATGACCACTCAAGGCAGAAACTGAGCATTCAAGTGTATTTATTGGCAGTCCTCCTCCCTCCGGTGAGGAGAGAGGGAGCGGCTGCGTCTTCTGTCATCATAGAACCCATGCTTCCTAAATCAACACATCATAGGTGAGAGTAATGACAAAAAAATACTGTTTACCAAAACCAGAGCAAAAATTGCTTCCCTTTTCACGCCCTGGGCGCTCTCTCTGACTAACACGAGAGCCAAGCCTGTCATGAGTGGAAAGGTAAGATAGAGATGTGATCGTCACCTTGGAATTCTGGCCAAGGGCTGTCCCTAAATGACCTCTGAATAACCTTCTGATGAGGGGTGGTGTCCTTATTTGATGGCGGCCATTGGAGCAAGTTAGCTGCCTTTCTTGCAAAGCTCCAACTACCTAAGTGTATGTCATCAGGCTTCGCGTTTCAGGTACGATCTACAGAGCAATATGGCAGAGACTGAGTGTAAATTACATATGGGGTGAAGTACTCTCTATCGTACACTATAAGGCTATTGACGGTACCGAATAGCTCCGTGACGGCATAGCAGAAAACATCCAAAGGGCACATTCCTCCCTGGTGACTTGCAATATCCTTGTAAATTAAGACAGAGGGCATTTTATTGCGCATAATATATGTTTAAGTCATCAGAGTTCGACCAGCCTTCTTTTTGGTCCTTTGATATTACGGCTGCAGCTAAGTAGCATCAATGTGGAATTTCTACTGTGAAAAGAAACAAGAATATGCTGCTTATATTTCATTGCAAATTGCTTGCAAATTTTACTTTAGGCATTTTAATAAGTATCTAGTAACACATAATAATAAGTTCCTATAGTAAACTGTAAACTTCGTACTACTCACCTGTTAGGGTCTCAAGGCGCTGTACACATACTGCTGTGGGACCCCTCCTGGCTTTTCCCTGTGAGGCATCCACTCCTGGACAGCCCCAGGGTGAAGCCAGGCATCCAAGCACTGTGAGGGCTGTTGTGGAGATTAAGCAAGCTATTGCCCAGAGCTACAGAGTGGGACCTATTAATTAGATTAGGCACCCAGGCAAGAATTATCTAGTCCAAGGGAATTGAGCCCAAGACCACCAGGTGGGAATTGAACCCTGGCCCCAGGCCACATCTCTGCATCAGGGTCTGGCTCTAACCATTGGGCCACACTTCTCCACTTCTCCTTCTATAATAAACACAAACAATGTGATAAACAAATATTCCAAAACAAATACTTCCTTATGTGGTATTTACTTTGAATATCCAGTTGAAAACAATTCAGTAGAAGAATTGGATTTTTTTTCTTCTAATTTTTGTTGCTTAAATAGCAGTTGTAACTCTGCACAGTAATCTGCCTTTCACTGCTGATTCGAGCAGCTGGCATTGTGACATCACAATTCAACTGTAATAAGTTAGTACACCGAGTACTGCCCGCTATGACCAGGGAGGCTATGCTGGCACTGCTGCAGAACTAGCCTGGCCTAGGTCTAGTGATTTGGTCCATTTGAAGGGCCAGGACTTCAGCTTCTTGCAGAACTCAAGAATTTATTAAACATCTTAGCTGAAAGAATTGAAGAAGTGGTTCATATATTTGAGGTCAATTGTCAATGGCAGAAAGCGGGTGCTGTTCCGATTACGTTCTTCATCCCTAAGCCCAACATTCCTTGAAAATTCATGTAAAATGTATACGCTCTCATGTGTTTGGACACTCCAGTTGACTTGTTATGTCTTTCACATAAACACCATCTCCGGGGCTTAATTAAAAAAAAAAAAAAAAACATAAGTGCAGGACAAAACGTTTCTTAGAAGCCTACGAGCGTCACTTCCGAAAGGGGGCTTTTTGCAACCTCTTAACCCTTATGGCCCAGGTGCTAATGACTATTACTGACTCATGCAAAGCTCCTGGGAAGGCTAGTGGAAATTTCTTCTGTACTGATTGTGGTTTTATAAGTTCTGGCTGGCAATACTTGGCTCAATATTGGCTCTAAGCATGTAGTACATCGACTATGTGTCTTTGGTTACACGGGGCACTTTTTTAGCAGAGTGTCAGGCAAGAAAAGGTAAATACCACAAGGGCATCATGTACATTTATAATAATAAAGAAGCAAGAGCATGGTTTAGCGAATGGTGATAACATGTACTCCACCAAGATCTGATAATGTAATTTCTTCTAAGAGTGTGATTTCCAATAAAGAATTAGTTGCCAAAGGAACTACCACTGTTGTAGCATAGTGATCGTAAATTTAAATTATCACCGCTTTTAAGGGATTGTGTGTTACCATCCTTTAATAAGACCCTGATTACAAACAACCACTTAATTCCACCCAAATCAAAATTATGAGTAATATAATATTAGTCCACGTGTAAATCCACCAGGTTGAACCTGGTGGAACATGCCCACGGAAAAAGAGCTGGAATTCACAAATTGATATGGAGATAGGTAATATCAATTTCCCCCATGTTATTCTCCATTCTAGATATTCAACTTGCAATGCCCTTAAAAGGTGCTGCAATACAGCATGGTATTAGTATTTCTGGGGATGGTATTCCCTCATTTTTACTTGGCCATTCATAATGGGGACCCTACTCGGGTGTTAGTTAACCTAGGGCTCTGTCCTAGGTCTGCAGGGTTTGGTTTTCCCACCCAAGGGTGCCTGGACTGAGTTCAGTGCACCATTGCTTGAGAGGGGGAAAGGCCAGGTTATTGTAGCCCCATAGGACCCCACCAAGCACACCTGCTGGAGTGGTGTACATGTTTTCTGGGTTTCTAACAGTACCATAGAGAGGTCAGAGATACATAGGTAGTTCAGACCCAAATTCGTTCTTTAGTACAGAACTCACTACTATTGTCTTTAGAAAAGACACTATGGCCCTCATTTTGACTTTGGCGGTCTCAAAGCGAGACCGCTAAAGCCATGGGCGCCAGAAGACCGCCAGTGCTAGCGGTCTTCCACCCGCCATAATATGGTTACTGCCGGATATCCGCCACATTCAGGGCAGAAATCCGACAGTAACCATGCTGGCGGTCGAGTATGTTAGTGTGAATGCGTGTGAGTATGTCAGTGTGAATGCGTGTATGGAAGTGGTGGTGAATGGGTACATGCGTGTGAGTGTGCATGAGTACAGGAGGGGGTGGGGGTCGCTGTGACTCTAGGGTAGGTGAGGGGTCGCTGTTACTCTGGTGGGGTGGGGGCACTGTGACTCTGGGGGTGGGAGTGAACAGGTGATTGCTGGGGGGATGGGGGAGCCGTCTACTGGTGAAAGGTAAGGGATTCCCTGTCACCGGTAGCCCTACCGCCATGGTTTTCGTGGCGGTGCTACCACCGCTGAAAACATGGAGGTAGGCCGGCTCATTATACCGCCGGCAGTCTTGTGTGGACCGCCGGGTTGGAGCTGCACATCTCCGGCCCGGCGGTTCATACTGCCATGCCGGTATAAGTGGAGATGTGGCGGGTTGGCAGAGGCCAACCTGCCACACTCATAATGTGGCGGTATACTCCGCCAGCCTGTTGGTGGTGATACCGCCACATTATCCATGGTGGTCAAAAGACCGCCAGGGTCAAAATGAGGGCCTATATATGTTTAAAAGTTAATTTCAACAGTCTCATTCTGTTGCTTAGTACATGAGTGACAACAATAGAGAATCTAATTAACACAGCACTAATATATGTTGCTAGCAACTAGAATAATTCAAACAGTTCTAACATAATTATCATGTCCGTAGCAGCCTAGCACCCTAAAAAGTACTTCTTTGTATTACATTATGAGAGAATGGATTAGTTAATTGGGTCTCAGCACACTGCATAACTGTTCACAGAGGATCAGCTGTAGTTATTAGACTCCAGCCACAGGAGAGTGTTCCCTTAGAAGAAAAACACACATCAGCTCAACTCAGCTCCTCTCCGTTCTGTATTGGCTCGCAGCATAAGGATGGATGCTGTGGCAGTATGGCAGGACCTCTCATGATAACCTGGTTCAGAGGCCTTTCTAATTCAGTGGCCTGCTCATGGGGTTTATATAGGGCTGGCCACAGACTTTTACCCTATTGAGTGGACTTTACATTAATCCAAGACATAACCGGTATGAGCAAGCATGATGAAAATGCATCAACTCGGAATAAATATTTATTTTAGACATCCACTTTCAGACCTTGAAATGTAGATATCATGGAGCTTGTAGCAGACTTGTCACTTTCCGTTATCAAAGTCATTGTATAGATGAACTGACATTTTCAGGAGTTCTATGCAAGATAATGACATGCTGAATGTGGACCAAACCTAGACAGGTTAAATTAACATGTTCTAAAGGGAGCCCAGTTTTGTGAGTTTATGACACAGGACCAAAGAGGACAGTCATAAAATGTGCACCATGTTGTCAGCTCATTCACACCTTTACTAAAGCAGGACAGTATAGAACATAGGTTAGTTATGAATGTACTGATGCAAGTAGATCATAGCTGACTGTATTTTGTCTTTTTTAAATCACAACTGCAATTTTCCCAGTACCGATGTGGGTGAAGTTCAGCTAAAATATTTCTGTACTGTATGGTTTCTTAAAAATATTGATTCCAGAAAATGATAAAAATAATCAAAATTGAAAATATACCAGTTTGTCGTGGAAGCCAATAAAAGCTTTAAAATCAACACGCTACAAATCTCAATCCCAGATTAAAAACAAAGAAATTAAGTTTAACACAAATACAAGTTTGATTCAATTTACTACAACAACCAATTACAATTGCAAAACAGCATGTTATGCAGATTTGTAGAGTACCCGATCAAATCAAATCAAATCAAATCATAAACATTTATAAAGCGCGCTACTCACCCGTGAGGGTCTCAAGGCGCTAGGGGGATGGGGTTACTGCTGCTCGAAGAGCCAGGTCTTGAGTTGCCTCCGGAATGCGAGGTGGTCCTGGGTGGTCCTGAGGTTGGTGGGGAGGGAATTCCATGTCTTGGCCGCCAGGTAGGAGAAGGATTTCCCACCTGCCGTGGTGCAGCGGATGCGAGGGACGGCGGCAAGAGCGAGGTTGGCGGAGCAAAGTTGACGGGTGGGTGTGTAGAAACTGAGGCGACGGTTGAGGTATTCGGGTCCCTTGTTGTGGAGGGCTTTGTGTGCGTGGGTGAGGAGTCGGAAGGGGATCCTTTTGTTGATGGGAAGTCAGTGCAGGTGTCTCAGGTGGGCGGAGATGTGGCTGTTGCGGGGTATGTCGAGGACGAGGCGGGCGGAGGCGTTTTGAATTCGCTGCAGACGTTTCTGGAGTTTAGCGGTGGTTCCTGCGTATAAGGTGTTGCCGTAGTCCAGGCGGCTCGTGACGAGGGCGTGGGTCACAGTCTTTCTGGTGTCGGCGGGGATCCAACGGAAGATCTTTCGGAGCATGCGGAGGGTGAGGAAGCAGGAGGAAGATACAGCGTTGTCTTGTTTGGTCATGGTGAGAAGTGAGTCCAGGATGAATCCGAGGTTGCGTGCGTGGTCTGAGGGGGTTGGTGCGGTGCCAAAGGCCGTGGGCCACCAGGAGTCGTCCCAGGCGGACGGGGTGTTTCTGAGGATGAGGACTTCCGTTTTGTCTAAGTTCAGTTTCAGACGGCTGAGTTTCATCCATTCTGCGACGTCATTCATTCCATCTTGCAGGTTGGTCTTGGCGCTGGTGGGGTCCTTGGTGAGGGAAAGTATCAGCTGAGTGTCGTCTGCGTAGGAGGTGATGATGATGTTGTGTTTGCGTACGATGTCGGAGAGGGGGCTCATGTAGACATTGAAGAGAGTCGGGCTGAGCGAGGAGCCTTGTGGGACGCCGCAGATGATCTCGGTGGGGTCTGAGCGGAAAGGTGGGAGGTAGACTCTTTGGGAGCGGTTGGAGAGGAAGGAGGTGATCCAGTCCAGGGCCTGTCCTTGGATCCCAGTGGAGTGGAGGCAGGATATTAGAGTTCGGTGGCAGACGGTGTCGAAGGCAGCCGAAAGGTCGAGGAGGATGAGGGCGACTGTTTCTCCATTGTCCATCAGAGTTCTGATGTCGTCAGTGACTGAGATGAGGGCGGTTTCTGTGCTGTGATTGGCTCGGAATCCGGACTGAGAGGGATGGAGTAGGTTGTTGTCTTCAAGGAAGTTGGTAAGTTGCTTGTTGACGGTCTTCTCTATGACTTTGGCAGGGAAGGGGAGGAGCGAGATGGGGCGGAAGTTCTTCAGGTCGCTGGGGTCCGCCGTAGGTTTCTTCAGTAGGGCGTTGACTTCTGCGTGTTTCCAGCTCTCGGGGAAGGTGGCAGAAGCAAACGAGCTGTTGATGATGGTCTGGAGATGCGGGGCGATGATGTTGTCAGCCTTGTTGAAGATGAAGTGTGGGCAGGGGTCCGAGGGGGCACCGGAGTGGATGGAGTTTATGGTGGCTTTGGTCTCTTCCGTGTTGATGTGAGTCCAGGCGTTGAGGGTGATGGCTGGGGTTGTAGGTTCTGTGTTGGTTGGCTGGGTCTGGTGTCCGAAGCTGTCGTGTAGGTCGGTGATCTTACGATGGAAGAAGGTGGCGAGGGAGTTGCAGAGGTCTTGTGAGGGCGTGATGGCGTGATGGCGTTGGCGTTAGGGTTGGAGAGCTCTTTGACAATGTTGAAGAGTTCTTTGCTGTTGTGAGTGTTCTTGTCCAGTCTGTCTGTGAAGGAATTTCTTTTGGTGGCACGGATCAGTTGGTGGTGTTCGCGGGTAGCGTTCTTGAGGGCAGACATGTTATCTGCGGTGTGGTCCTTGCGCCAGGCTTTCTCGAGGATCACCTGGGAGAGTATCCTAGGGCCAAGCAGGTGTGAGCCTATCCAAACCTAGTGCTTGCTGGGACTACTCTAAAAGCCACGTCTTCAGCTTCTTGTGGAATTCAAGAACCGAGAAGGAGGCTCCTATATGTAGTGGCAGGTCATTCCATGCTTCAGAAATGATGTAGGAGAAGGCTCAAAGCAGGATCTGGTTTTCCACATATTTGGGATGTCTGCAAGTAGGAGTCCAGACATGCGGACATGTCTGGAAGGTTTGTGAAAGCTGATGCGACTGTTGAGGTATGCTTGGCTAGTGTTATGTAGTGCCCTGAAAGTGTGGGTAAGGAGTTTGAGTTGGCTTGTTTTCTGTGTATGGGATGCTAATGGAGCTTCTTCAGGTGTGGTGTGATGTAAATGTCGTGTTTGAGGTAAAGAGTGATTCCGTCTGCCGAGATCTTAATGGTCTGCAGCATTCTGGTGAGTTTTTTGTTGATCCCAGTATAGAGGGTGTCCCCATAGTCCATCATGCTTGTGACCATGTAGTGCGTGACGGTTTTCCGGGTGCTCATTGGGAACAATTTGAAAATCTAGTTCAGCATTTTCAGTGTATGGAAGCATGAGGTCATGACGGCGTTGACTTGGGCAGTCATGTCGAGCTTGCTGTCGATGACAATTCAGAGGTAAGCGTGGGAGTTGTGGGTGAAGTTCAGTCATAGCTATCTGGGCCACCAGGTGGAGTACCACAGTGAAGTGCTCTTCCCAAAGACCATGATTTCGGTCTTGTCGGTGTTCAGCTTTAGACAGTTGGTCTTCATCCAGTGAGTGATTTTAGTCATGCAGGCATTTAACTTGATACTGGTACTGGGCATCTTGTCAGTGAGGGAGAGAACAAGTTGCGTGCCATTGGTGCGTAAGTGAGGCCGTTGATGGTGTAAAAGCCAATGATGCTGGCTAGAGGGATCATGTATGCTTTGAAGAGGGCCGGCTTGAGGAGGATCCTTGTTGAACTCCGCACATGAGATCACATGCATCCAAGGTGTACGATGCGAGGCTGGCTGACAGTCAAGAATGAGCAGATCCATTAGCATGCATGCCCTTGGATTCTGATGTTGTGTAGGCATTGGATTAGGATGAGGTGTGAGACTGTGTCAAGCGTTGCGGAGACGTCCAGGAGGATAAAGGTCACAGTGTCTCTTCTGTCCAGAGTCATCTGGATGTTATCCATGGTGGTGAGAAAGGTGTTTCCATGCTGTGGTTCGCTGGCAATGGTAGCAAGGAGATCGACCTGTAGTTGGCAAGTGTTGAAGCGTCTGCTGAGGGTTGCACCAGCAGTGGGAGTTAAGTTGCATATTTCGAAGTATCTGGGAAGGTTGTGGAAGAGGTGGAGGGATTCACAACTGGTGTGAGCAAGGTGCTGATGGGTTGTGGTCCTCTCGAGTAGGTGTGGTCGGGGGCAGTGGTCTGGTGGGGCCCTGAGTGGGTGGACTTTATGTTGGAGGCAGTTTCTTCTGGGATGATGATGGGCCATATAGTTAGCATTGATTCTTTCAATATGATTGGAGGTGTTTTTGAGGTCTGTTGCATCCAGTTGCAGGTTGAAGTTACCATAAATGCCGGTAATTTTGCTTATGATGAACTGAGAAATATTGTTGCGAGGTCTGTGAGGGGGTGATCCAGTTGGAGACAGCCGCTAAGATTTCAAAATAATTATTTAGCCAAAAATAGTGTTATACTAACATAAAATAATAGTGCATAAATTCCCTTAACTTGCTTAGGCCAGCAGGAGAATAGTAAAGCAAGGGTGAATGTACAAATATGAGTAGTAACCAAAAGGGACACACAGAGGATTTACAAGTATAACTAGAGAGAACCGTAGAAAAGATAAGGTTTGCATAATAATGTTTTGTTTTGCTATACAATAGCTGTTCAGAATGGCTGAGGATTGCTTGTATTTGGTATAATTATCTACTAAGCAACTTTTAGGGTATAAACAATCATTGAAAGTGTGGTGTCTGTCCTTCTGGGCTTGTCATATTGGATGTTTCCTCCTGTGCTACTGGCTTTTGCATACCGGCACTCTGAATGGATGGGAACTCTAAGCAATCTCAATTGGTTCCCCATTTTGCAAAGAATCTTCTTCAAAGCTCATGACATTGTGCAAAACACCTTTGTTGGGACAGAGACAGGTCTCTTGCATTGCTCTCAACAGTGTGCACCCCTGCTTTGAGTCCATATTAGCAAACTGTAGCTATTTGACCTACACCTCAGCACACATGACAATCCTGCATGTCCACTGGAGGTAGTTTTGTGACAGAAATTGAGACCCAAACCTTCTGTTGTCTGGAGCAGCACACCATATGCATCCTCTTTTTACCAAACTTGGTTTCCATCAGCTCGCCGGGCTATAGGAGACTGCCAATGCTGGCAGTGAAACCGTTCATGTTTCGAAGGCAGACCTTATTTACCTGCCCATTCCCAGGAGAGGTGCTTACTGGCCTCTACCAGATTTTAGTAAATTGGTCTGCCAGTTCACTGCAGTGTCTGAAGCTTTCTTCACCAGAATCCATGAATCTCTACACCTGTGGCAACCGAGAAATTATTTTGTGGTCTACGTTTGGGGTATTGCAAACGCGTCTTCATCGTTCTCAGGACTAGGACGCATCACTGAGGTTGAAGGACCTTTTGACCCAGTAAAGAATGTGGTGAACCATAAACACAATTTACATCAACATGACAATCAACAATTTAGATGCCATGACCAATGCAGCCACAGAAGGAGAACTCCAACCAGTATAAAGATTCAAAGCAAAACATCAAAATGAAATGAAGACCATTGGCTGACTAAATCTACTCAGCATCAACACCATTAGACATTCAAGAAGAACAACACATATCAATAATGTAAGTACTTGAGCATCAGAAACATATTTAAAATCAGACTGAGAATTCATTAGTCAAATTAAAATGTGCAGAATTATGATCAGGAATTTTGGACACAGGTTCTTCCTACAGCGATCCAAATTAGGACATGCATGTGTGGGAGCAGGCTAAGGGCTAACACATGCGGACAAAATCAAAAGCATAAGACAAAATTAATTTGGAAAATCATCTACCTCGGGCTGAGTTCTAAAGAAGAAAAATAAAAATATGTAAGTGTCAGCATGCTAACTTCTAATAAAACAGGTCAAGGGAAAATAACATTGCATTGAAATATACATTAAAATAACATCTCATCTGAATAATCAGGAGTATTTTTATTAATAATTGCAATCTTTCTTAAGGCATCACATCAAGTATGACAGAGATGTGCACTTATTTCGCTGCATGCATGTAACTCTATACCAATAAATCATTAAACATTACAAATCAAATCACTTCTCTACTAATTGTTACTCTAAAATTCATTATACTTCAATATCAATATTGTATTACCTCATGTTCCCACATTGGATGTGTGCTATACGGTGCAGCCCAAATGGAATGTTTGAAATGTTAGGAGAAATGTAAATATTTCTTCTGCTTTGTGCCTGAGGGAAGGAGGTGTAATTTTTTGATGCAAAGAAGGTTTGACAATCTTTGTAGACCTAGCTAACATGTGTGGCAGCATTGGAACAGCTGTATTCTACCCATGGAACACCCCCTTGACGCACTGTAAAGCAAAGTCGCACAATGTGCCATTTGTGCTACAAGAGGGCAACTTTCTCCTGCAAACGGGTTTGTGCTGGACATTAAATACTTCATCAAGACTATGCACAACTTTGCATGACTTTAAGGCATTGTAAAATCTTGAATAATCTACACCCCTGTGTCCAGTACTACAAATTCCTCCATAGAATAGCCCATTTTTCGGCACTCACAGTAGCTCGCTGCATCCTGTTCTCCACTATAGCTCATTTGAGTTAGCTTATGGAGTATTTTTACTATGTCCAAGTAAACCATGTCTCCAATGGTACAGTAATAACTGATTCCAAAATCGTATTGTGGGTAATGCATCTTTTGAAGATTCTCTCAAGGTCAGCGATTAAGTGTCTCTGTGTTACCATTGTGTGTTCTGTGTTGGATCCTCAGTAAACACTTATAGAAGAACACTACAGACCAAGGCTACCTCCTAACACTGGCGACGAGCAGTTTAACAAGACAACACATCCTGTTAAGTTACCTTAGTTGAGGTAACTGTTGTTCTTGCAGTTTGTTGCAACGGGAGCACCAGGTGTGAGAGCCAAAGAGAAGCTGTCGAATGAATCAAAGATAAGCCTCATTGGTATTCATATACTGCTTTGATTTAATCCGAATTCCAGTGTCGTAACAAAGGCCCCCACAGCCCCCGTGATGTGGGGGGAAGGAGGGTGGAGAGAAGGACGAGCTCTAGGAGGGACCCTCTGCACAGTACCCTGGCCTCAGAGTTCCTGAGTGAGTATTGTGGGGGCCCTCCATGTACTTTGCAGGGGGGGTCAAGTTTCGTTACACCACTGCCTACTTCAAGAGCAAGTTGACCGGCCTGCCTAAACTTATATTTAAAACTTATCTCAGCAAGAGTTGACTTTCATTGTGAGCGTGAATAAACCCAAACAAGTGTAGCATTCAACTAATCAAGAACACAAGCCAGCATTTCACTACAGCGCGTGTCGACATTTAACTACAGCGGTGTGGACATTTTACTAAGGTACCCATCGGTATACAACCAGAGCGTGTTTAATTTCAAGCGTTATATTGGCTTACCCACTCAAACCTGAAGTTTAACTGAAGTTGAATAATCCCACCTCAGCATTGTGAGACATGTCTGCACGCACAGGAAGATTCCTTCAACACCGAAGTGGAACCGCTGATAAAAATAAGCAGTCACAATAGAAAGGGAACTACAATTGGATAATTCAGTGGGTTAACCAGAATGCCATTAAAACAAGGCAAGTTAAACATTAATAGGCTAAACTTGTATTTTGTGGAACAAAAAGTAAAACAGGAATTCACCTTTTTTTTAAAAACAAATGTTTGCTGGTGATCAACCAGCATAATTAGATGGCAGGGACTATATAATTATTTTTGGTGCAGTAATTTATTTTATTCCTGAAAATACTAATATTCTTCCAGCTTGAAGGATCACAGCAACTGTGACTACCTTTGTTATTTTCTGTTTGTTTTAATACAAAAGAATGCAACTACGATGACTACTTCTAATATTTTCTGCAGTAATTTAAAACAGCGTGACAATGGTGACCACTTTTATTGCTATGTGGTAACCAATCCTACAACTCTGCAGTCTATTGTAGCATAGCCAATGTTTTTGCAAAATTCAGGTGAACCCATCATGCCCTGTGAAGACTGGTGAGAAGCCTTTGACGCCTATTCAGAACTGTGGGCTGTGACATCTTTGTCGCAAAAAGAAAACTAGCCATGCTGAAACATAATAACCTAGGGGTGCAAGAAAAGAACATTTTTAAAACATTACCAGTTCCAAGTAGGAATGTAAATTAATCTGGGGATGTTTCTGAGAGGACTGAGGACTCTGATGACAAATAGAAAGGGGCCATGAGGGCTTTGGGAGAGAGTTTTGGAAAAAGGGTTAGCACTGTTGTTCAGAGGCATACATTTGTTTCACATGTCCAGCTACCTGAGGAAATTGTGAATGAATGTGTGACTGTCTTATGCACTTTGGCAGGTACATGCGGTTTCAGAGATTTACACAATGAGATAGTAAGGGATTTGTTAATAAACAGGACCAACAATTTGCAGATATAAGAAAAACAATTGGGGTGCAAGGAACCCTCATTGGAAAAGTTCCTGCGTATAGAAAAACGTATGGCAAGCGTGTCATAGTATGTCAAACATTTAAATAAAAAAAGGCTATGTACATAGAACAAACCAGTATGTTGACTTGAGTGAAACAGAACCTCTGCAGGTGTGATTTAGACCAAAGACGAAATGTGGGAAGGAAGATGTTTGATAAACTTAAGAGGGATACATGTATTGATATGGGTGGATTCATGTTCACTGTATTCTATGGGTGACAAGAAATGTTGGGAGAGAGTAGGAAAAATGGTGTTAACCTAAACTGATGTGGAGCCAGAAGGGTATTGTGGGGTGAAGTTACATATGAAGGATTATTTTGCTGTGGAGTTGGTGTACAAGGGTAGGTGTCTTGGAGAAAGGTTTATGTGTTATAGAAAGACATAATATTGCTTGAATGGAGGGAACGAAGAGCTCTTGGACTCAGTTTGAATCTAAACCATCCGGAGCAGGTGCTGGTAATGGGAGGTGATGCAAGGAATGAAAGGATCCACAAATTTCTTGGCTTGTTTAGTGGAAACTCAGGATGCTTTAAATATTCTGTCATCGTGTTGTGTTAAAGGACAGTGCTGCTGAACCAAGCAAACACAAAGTATGGAACTTTCCATTAGCCTTGAGATAGCTGTTGAAAGAAGAACTAGATAGGTTTTGTGCGGCTTAGGTGATATAACCAAAGAAGTGTAACTGTGACCGTTCGTAAGGCTAATGGATAAATAAGAATGTGTGTGGACCTGAGAGACACTCAACTGCAAACTTTGGGTTTACAGGCATCTTTTGCCTAACATTAATGAGTTGCTGACATGTGTGAGGGGTGCGGAGCGAGTCACTACTCTTAATCTCTCAAATGCATGCATACTACCAGATACTGTTGGATCCTAAATCCAAACATTTGACATCATTTGTCGCCACTGAGGGAGATGTCTGCATTGTATTAATGCTTTTTCACTTAGCTTCTGCAACTGCAGTCTTTCAAAGAATTATGTAGTTGCTTTTAGGGAGTTTGGAAACTGTACTGTTTTTTTTCCAGCGGACGTGTTGGTGTAGGGAAGGACAAAATAAAGATGATCAAACTCTGATTGAAGTGCTAACATTGTTAGAAAAGGCAGGTTTGACAGTTTTTGTCAGTGAGGTAGAGTATTCAGGGCCCACCCTATCCATTACGAGAGCAAGGCTCAAATTCTAACTGCTTGAAACCATAGAAGATGCCCTGCGTCCCAATGAAAAAATCAGCTTCACTTATTCGTAGGGCTTGCCGAATAATACGCTAAGTGTATGAATCATTTTTCTGATCACACAAAGGCATTAATGGCTTTAATGAAAAATGGCAAGAGGTTTGTATGGACGACAGAATATTAAAAGAAGTTTGAGGATTTCAACAAAAGCATTGTGGGTGCTGTGGAGCACAAATCTATTGTAGTCAGGGCTGCTAGTTGACATGGGTGAGAGGCAACTCTTGTGCAATCAAAAGGTGGCCATGATTGAATAGTAGCTTTTGCATCAAGAGCTCTCCTGGGTGCTGAAACAAGTTAATAAATAATGGTGAAATAAGCCCTATCTTGTTGGTGGTGTGTACAACGTTTTAGGATGTGTGTTTGGGGATTACATTTGAGTTAAGGACCAACCATAGGCCACTTATTGACTCAATTTCAGCAAAGGGTGCAGGGAAGGCTACTCCCCGCATAGCTAAGTGGTTATTTAGACTGCAGGAGTACACATTAAAGCAGAAGTATGTTCTAGGTATAAACAATGAATTTGAATTGTTTGTTCAGATTGCCATTGAAGGGTCATAGTTGGGTGAAAGTTGATGAATGGTTAGTGGTGCAAATGGATCAAATGTGTCATAGAGCTATCACAGAAGAGGTGTTGAATAAGGATTGTGTTTGTGATAGAGTACTATAAGACGTAGTAAGAAAGTTATCAGAAAATTGGCAGAGGAAGAGGAATGGCAAAATTTAGTTTATTTGCTTCAAGCTCATTCATTTAAAATTATCGTTAGAGAGGGATGTGTTGAGGTGAGGGACAGACTGATAGTGCCAAAGCCTTGTGGGATAGATTAATGAGATTAGAACATGAAGGACATAATGGTATATTATCTATGAAGAGAATGACTTGCTAGGGCTTTTGGTGGCCAGGCATGGGTCCACCTTTAGAGCAGTTTGTTAGGAGGTGTGTAGCTTGTGCAGTAAGTGACAAGTCACACATTCTACAAGAGACACCTATGTTGTCTGTAGAATTTCTCAAACAGGTGTGGCAAAAGGTGGGGATGGACATCTGTGGACTCTTCAGTACAAGGAGTTTGGAAGGTGTAAATATCATTGCTATGATTTTGTATTGAAATGGCCTGAAGTTGAATTCTGGAAGGAAATTAGAAGTACTGATGTGAAAAGTTTTTAGTAAGAAATTTGCAGGAGAGAGGTTTGTCCAGAGAAAGTGGTAACAAACAATGGACCACAGTTAGCATCGGTAACTTTTTAAAATTATCTTTAAAAACTTGAATAAGGCATCATAAGACTGCTCTCTATCACCCAAGAGAGAGTGGACTGGTGGAAAGGTTTAATAGAAAACTGGTGGAGTGTATACAATTGGTAAGCTACAATAGTTGAGAGAGCAGAGATAAGGTATTTAAAATGTTGTGATCTTATGGAAGGATGGCTCATTCATTGGCTGGTGAGATTCCTTTTCTTCCTAAAAATGATATGAAGGATGGGCAGAAAGAAATGTAATGAGAAATGTTTAAGGAAAAAGGTACACCAGACTCAAGAAGGTTATACTGCAAGACACAAAATACAATTCACAGGTAAATAAAGGCAGCAGAAGGTAGGTGAAATGGTTCAAGCACATTTGTAAGCCTTGCACAAGAAAGGAGTGTCTAAAGGGTCTGATTTCAAAGAAATTAAAGAAGTGAAAACTTAGGCTGTTGTGCTTGCAGATGGGAAGAATGGAATATGTGGTAAGTGGTTGTGTGGAAGCAAGTCAATGGAAGAAGTGACGAAACTCAAGAAGTTGAAATCTAATTATGGAAAGGACTGAGTAATTGAAGCATAAAATAACTTAGGGAGTAAAAAAACTTTTCATGTTGTTCCATTGTTGATTTTACTCTAGGACGATGTTCTCATTACTGTATATTGTTTTATGAGTTGTTACATTGTTGTTTTAGAAGTTCTAATGTTGGGGTTATACTATCCACATCTTCCACTAGACTATTTTATATGTAGAAAAGAGTTATGTTAGGATTTGTAGTTATGTTATGTAGTCCTTTCAACATGCCTTCAATGACACCATAGTAACTGATTCCAGAGTTTCACTGCTGGGAATACATTTTACGAAAATTCTGTCAAAAGCAGTTATTTGGTGTCTCCATGTTGCCTGGGTCAGTTCTGTGTTTCATCTTCAATAAACCCTTATAGAAAAAAACACGGACCAGGGATGCTTCTCAAGACAGCTGAATGTACATAGCTATTTAAAAAGAAGTGACAAGTTACTTGTGATAAGTTTCACCTACTTATGTCAGAAAGCTACGATTTTTTTCTGATTCATACACATTTCAATTGACAACTCATCTAAACATGCGTACCTCACGCACTGCATAAATACCCACATTAAATGTTTGACAGTTACAAAGAAAGGTGATTTATTTCTTCTTTTGTAGTCATGCATAACTTGTCAGTAAATTAAACAAAAATAAACTTTTATTTCCCTTTCATTTTTAGGTCTGTCCTGCACAGCGCAAGCGCTCTTCTGAAAATAAAATCTTTAAAGGGTCTTAGAGCCCACCCATTACCTACTTTTACTTACCATTGGCTGGTCGCCACGTTAATCTCATTTCCTTGCTTTCTCTTGGTCAATGCCTCCTCTTTGACTCCATCCCCCTTCTGGTTTTCGAGCCTTCGTCCTGCCATGGAGCCTAGACCAAGAACTACGTCCTGTGGACAGTGTCCTTCCACTACAGGCTTCTGCAGGTACTCTTTTATTTTTACTTTTCACACTCACTCTCTTGTTTTTTAAAACCCAGCCCCCTCCTCCTGCATTCAGTTGTTTTTAAACCCGGCCCTGTCATCCAGCTCGCTGTCTCTTGGCTTATGTTATTTTTAGTCTACCAACCCCCACCCCTCCCGCCCAACCCTCTGGTGATGTTTTAATCCTCTTCCCCACGAACTTTGTTTTCCACCCTTTTCCCCCTTGTTGTTTTTTCCAAGACTTATAAAGCCAAACGCAAACCGAAGGTATTTGAGTGCTTTACATAGTCACCAGTTACATTACACTGGGACACGTTCATTTTTCTGTTTTGGTCAATGGGAGATTAAGCAATTTGCCGAGAATCACAGGATTTTAAATTGATTTTAAATTGATGCCAGGTCTACAGGCGGCAGTTTGCAAGTGCTTGTGCTGGTGTGGCTCTAAGCAAGTGTAATGGCAGTGTGCTCTCTCGGCTGCAGAGGGCCCGTGTGTATGTGTGCGATGCTTCCCTCCCATACTGAGATGGGTTTCGCCTGCATTGCGCTTCCACTGTGCTTGCAAAATCTCGTGTGAAGATAATATGCATTGGTAAAGCCAATAGGGTTTGCTTCTGCAAAATCTATTGGTTTTGACAACGTATTTTTAGACATGTTGTACAGCAACACGAGCTTCTGTGCATCTTGACTTAACGTTCAAAAGAAAAGCGCAAGACTTCGTCAGGGCTGACCGCATAATAATGCTTTTTTTCTTTCAAGCCATGCTGCACAGCAACTCATGCTGCTGTGCAACATAGTTAAAAATACACCCACAAAACCAATAGGTTTCAAAGAAGCAAAACCTATTGGCTTTTTCCGGTAAATGTTTTCCATCTATGCCGTTCGTTCCCACTTGGCCACTTGTGACATTTTGAATTCACTGACTCACTTTTCATAACACTTTTTTGAATCTGTGTATCTGTTCGGTTTTTTTTTCCTAATATAGGTAGCTGGAACATTTCTAAACTTTTAAGTATTCCCTTAAAGACTGCAACTTTTTAAGCTGCGCAAGCCCATCTCTACTCCTCCAGTACAAATCACTTTTAGATCTGGTGAAACTAACCTCTAGTGTTCAAATACAGAGAGTGGGCTTTAAGTCATCCGCCTACAAACCATTGGCTTACTTAGATCAATTCCTGCAGCCATTGTACTGGGACATAGTCAATCATACCTTGGATCAGCCGAAAGGAAAATTTTTGTCTCATAATCATGCTTTTGGCTGTTTTTGTGTATCCTTCCATATCCTAAGAAGTGATTCCTTTCAGTGCTAAATAAACTTGAATGGTTTATGTTTGTGAATAAAACGTACCGACGCTCATGTCTCTAGTGCTCAGTAAATCTACCTTAGGCAAAATCACATCATTTTTTCTAAACAAAATATGTATAATTTTCCTGACAATTACACCTAAAAAACTGTCAGTGTACGCACGAAAATTGTGCGCATGGTATGACCGCGTAGACAGAAATTACGCGAGGTACCTACTCAATCTATTTTTCAAACAGTTTCCAAAACGCTATATATTGCTCTTAGACCCAGCATTCGGTTTCACAGTTACCGCAAGACTTTTCTTCCTTGAGTCAGTTTCCAGCGAGTGAAAATGATGTGAAATGTGTAAGCGACAAAATACAAACAAATATGCAAAACACGCTTATTATCATGAACGTGAATCTCACAAGATTACATTTGCATAATAAAAATTTGCTGGTGCCTAGGGAATGTACTGCACATTGTGGGAACCACAGTGTACAGGTGTCCTTACTGTAGGCAGCGCCAACAATTTGAGGCATCATTCTACATTTATGGCGCATCTGATCTGAAAAACTGTTAGTTGCTGGCATCGTTCAATAGTGTTCCACCATCTGCAAACCTGAGATCCAGTACTCAGTTCTTGCTCTGAAAACCTCCAATCTGTGGTCAGCGCAGCACGTAGGCAGGACCTAATTATACCCCTTCTGTATTCATCTGGTTGGAGTCTGCAATTACTGAGCATCACGCTTAGTCAGTCTTAGACCCCCGCGTAAGTGGGGGAGGGATACAAATGCGGTTCGGTGTCTCCTCTGAGCATTGCAGGGCTCCTCTTCCCTTCAGAAGTGACTCTGGGCCCGAGGAGACACCTTATCACAGCCTTCTTGCCCAAGGTTCCAATGGACAGCGCCTTTTACTCAGACCTCAGTGAACCATATTCAAATAACAGTATCTCAGTGCCACTCTCTGTGGATGAGGGATGGTTTCTGGATACTGCTTTCATTCTTACAGTCTATGACTGATCTCCCAATACTGCTGTGACTTCCCTGCCTATGACTAAGGCTGATCTCTTGAAACTGCTGTGTGTCACTGACTGACGGCTGTGACTGAGGGCTCATCTGTTATCACTGTCAGATTCACTGACTGTAACTTAAGGGCTGTTCTCTTGATGCTCTTAACAGTGTCACTGTCTATGAGTGAGACTGAGCTCTTGAAACGACTGCCATTGTCACTATGACTGATGTCCTGACAATGCTATCAGTGTTACTATGACTGATATCTTGAAATTGCTATGTGTCACTGTTCATGACTTAGGGTTATTATTGAAGCGTCTGTCACTGTCTGTGAGTGATCTGCCGACACTGATATCAGTGTCAATGTCTATGAATGATTTCCTGACATTGTGTCACTGATCCCCTGTCTATCGCTCAGCATTCATCCCGTGGCACTCTCAGTCTCACTATGTGTGACTTGAGGGCTGGCCTTTTGAGTTGTTGTCAGTGTCAGTGTCTATAACTGATGCTGATATCTTGTTTGTGACTTAGAGCTCATCTCATGAGTTGACACTCATGTCACTGTCTTTGCCTTGGATCTGTTCTCCTGACGCTGCTGTCAATATCATTGAGTAGAGGGGGACTGATGGGTGTTCGTATGATGACGTGACACTGTCCCTGATAGAGTGATGTTCTCCTGACCCTCCTGTTAATAACACTGTCAGTGGATGATGGTTGATGCCACAACAGTGCTATCGCAGAGACACATCACTGTCTGGCATAAAGTTCATTTTATTGGACTGTCCATGTCAGTGACTGATACTTTTGGAAGATGAAAATACAATGCCGCCATCATCGCTGTCCCTGAACAAAGGGTTTGAAGTTCCATTGTCACAGTTTATGAATGAAGGCTGATGATGTACGTATGTATGTGGAGAAGGGATTTTCTGTTAGATTTATGAAGAGATTCAAAGGACGGAGAGGGTTTACAGAATATAGAAATAATAGGGAACAGAAGATATCTGCAGTAGCTTCTGAATATGTCCCTCTTGCAGGGATTAGGACTTCTGTGCTTTGG
This sequence comes from Pleurodeles waltl, assembly GCF_031143425.1. Taxonomy (NCBI): domain Eukaryota; kingdom Metazoa; phylum Chordata; class Amphibia; order Caudata; family Salamandridae; genus Pleurodeles; species Pleurodeles waltl. The sequence continues at coordinate 206,653,224 of NC_090445.1, read as the reverse complement.
TGCCTATCATTATGCTCTCAGTGCCGGGACACTAAGTAGGTGCGCACCTTACAAATCATTCATTAATTCATTAATTCGTTCAGGGAGATTTTAGAAGGCACTAGGTGGAAACAGCCTGAACAATGACGGGTTAACAACGACGTAGTTGTCCACGAAAGCGGAACAACGCTTTCCTGAACAGCGACGCTGTTTTCCCCTGCCTTAACCATGCATGTCCGGAACAACAAACATGCGTGGTTAAGGTAGAGGGAACCAGACTCAGGATCAGAGAGGACGCGGTCAGGTAAGTGGGGCTGGGGTAGGGTTGTTGGGTAGTTTTAGGGGCAGGGCGGGAATAGTTTTAGTTTTTAAGGACGGGGTGGGGTCGGGGTAGTTGTTGTTTGTAGGGGCAAGGTTGGGGGGTTGGGGTAATTTTAGGGGTGGGGTCGGGGGGGTGGGGTAGTTTTAGGTTTTAGGGGTGGGGGGTCAGGGTAGCTTTAGGGGCAGGGTGGGGGGGTTGGGGTAGTTTAAGTATTAGGGGCGGGGTAGGGGGTTGGGGTAGTTTTCGGTTTTAGGGGCAGGGTGGGGAATCACAGTAGTTTTAGGGGCAGGGTGGCGGTTGGGGTAGTTTTAGGGGTGGGTTGGGGTAGTTCTAGGTTTTAGGGGCAGGGTGGAGGATCGCAGTAGTTTTAGGGGCGGGGTTAGGGGCCTGGGTAATTTTAGCTTTTAGGGGACAGGGTGGGAGGGGTGGGGTCGGTATCAGGGGGGTCGCATGCTGGAACCACGCATGCCTTTACCAGGTATGCCTTCACAACGAAAAGTCGTTGTTAAGGCATTCGTGGTAAAGGCATTAGTAGTAAGAACGCAGCCGTTGTTCCGACCACGTTGTTCAGGCATGCATGGTTCCAGCATGCGTTGTTCCGACTTATATTTGGCACAAGTAGTTGCTTGAAAAAATGTTTATGTAGAGCCTTCCAGAACTAAACAAGCTTTGCAACACTATTTAGTTGGTGTTGTCTTTTAGCTTTGTTAATGTTTGTTTGGTTTTGTTATGTTTTTTGAAAAACTTTGTTGAGGAACATGCTGCATCCCCATCAACCAAAAAAAAAATCTAAAAGCAAACATATTGTTGATCTAAAAAAACACACATTACCATAGAAGTACCTGGTGCTTACTAGAACTACTTTGTGTATGGCTGTGCTCCTTGTGAAATGGAAGAATTCTATCACTCACTGTGAAGTCAGCCATTAGCGATACTGGGCTGATCCATTATCCTTTGCTGAATGCTGTAGTGAGTGGACAAAATATGTGAATGACTCAATAACAGATCAATAGATGAAGAAGGCAGGATGAAAGTCTCAATAAGTAAGTATATTATACATATAATTTCAGTAAAATCAAAAGGTCTTGGCTAACACCAGCTCTTAAGAAGGTAACTTTATGAATGTACGTGGGAATTAAATTCTGTATCTTCTCTGCTTAGCAGGCTCTTTGATATGTGATGGGATCAGGGCTTTGACAGCAGTCCTTACGTTTGAGTAGGGGTGCAAGATCTTCACTTTGCATAGCTGTGGGAGTTGATGAAAGGCATGTTTTGCCTTGTTTTGCAATGTTTGGTTTGAAACTGGTGTATCAAAAGGAGGAAAAGAACTTCATGTCCCCAGGAAGAGGTGATTCTCTGCCATTAGTGTGACTTCATTAACAATTGCTTCCCCAACCTCTGCCAGAGGGAGAAAAAGGCTGGGCAGTGCCCTATGCATCACTGGTGCCTGTCCCCATTATACTGGCACCAACATCCTGATCCCTGGACAGGACCTAATTTGTAAGAAGGGCCCACTGCTGCAGAGGGCTTCCGGACCGAATTGTACATAGGAAGGGTTTCCTGGCCTTTTGGGAGAAACTCTCTGTTTAGGTGTCCTCTGGGTTCAAGAGAGTTTCAAGAAAAGTAATGGTTGGTAAGATAGTGCTAACACACATCTCCCCTATAGCCCAAACACCGACCACACCCATGATATTATGCTTCTCTTTGCTGATACCAGGATGCCCTTCCTTCTTGCCTCCTAAATCAGCTGACTCTGATGTACACATGTACTGCACCCAGCCACAGATTTTATTTTTCTTATAACTTTGAACCTGTGTCACAAATCTGTGTTCTATCCTCCAGTTAAAAAGAAAACATCACTTACAGGTGGCTTTGGAAAGTTGGATGCAGATTTGTCAATAAGGGAAATTATAGAGGGTTCTCACAAAAGTTTCATTTTCAATTGAATTTCCATTTATTGGAAAGCGAGAACACAAAAACTGACATTAAAAACCTAAGCCGAGAGTGATGAACGGACTGAACTCCACAGCCCGACACTGGCTGCCTGATCTCAATAAAACACAGAAATATAATTTACAATTAGCACAACTTATTACTTATGCTGATATTTGGTAGATCACAGTCTCCACCAATGTTATAAACCTGATGATTCATTTTCTTGTCTTCGAAAATAACGTCTTGGATATATATATAATTAATACCTGCATTAAGTAAAGGATCTTTAGTAAAACATTAAATGTAACCTACTTCGAATGCCTAATGAGCCAGTGGTGTAATTGGTGTAAAGATAATAATCTCTTTAGATTTTTTCCAGGGCATTTAAGTGAGACTCAAAATCCAGTTTACATATTTCCCCAAATCACTGGTTATAGCAATGCTAAGATACTTCATCTTATCCTTAACACAATTATGAACTTCATTATAGGGTACATGTAGTATGTACAATGAAAATCCTGACACCAAACTATTATTACATATAGTGTGTCTATATCTGTATAATCTTTATCCAATTCTGCAAATAAATCATTACATCGTCTAAATCGAGTGCTACGCTGACTTCCCTTTTGTTCAAGCACATGCATGCTGTTTGTGAGTTATTTCTGATAACGGCAGCTGTAGTAAACAATAGATAACTTAGTGGACATCGAAATATGGTGACTCTGAATTTTAAATGTTTATTTGATGGTAATATTCATCAACAAATCAGCAGTTTGTTGTTGATATAGTGCTCAAGATTGCCCCAATATTTCCTTAGAATAGTACTTTTGACTCATCACTGCCTATAAATTCTCCCATCTAACATGATCACAAGCTCTGGCATTAATTACAAGAAAGCACTGGCAAAGTGTAACTGTCTCCCCTAAAGGCTTGTGAGTGCCAATACATTTATTTTGAAAATGTTCTTTTTGCCTCCATTCCTGATGCCCTTGATAAATGTTATGTTTACTTGAAACTCCATTAAAGATGGTAGTCGTGCATGCACTCGCATGGATGGTGCCCATTTTGGACTAGTATTTTGAATGAACATAAGAATCTCTATTACAAGATGGCCACCATACATACATGGGCATTCACTGCTGCCATTTTGAAATTGTTTAGGTTCGCCACTGCTTGCAATTCAGTTCATCAGAAATTAACAAAGTCAAAAGGCAAGTGGTGTCGGCTCACAGTACGAGGAGATGGCGGGCTGCAGCAGATGGCAGCTGGGGCCACATCTTTTACTGTGGCAGTGGGGGAGAATAGGGGTTCACGATCAGTGATGGGGGCTCATGTGAATAGGGGCACAACAGTAGAGATACAATGCATGGGATTATTTAAAGCTCCATGTAACCTTCCTCAAAATACCATGGCTTTAATTACAGCTACCCAGCCAATGGTAGCACAGAAAATGACCAAAAGCCCACTCTTCGTATGCATGCATTCATGTTGTACTATATTGGTAACATTAAGGGGGTCATTCTAACTCTGGCGGGCGGCGGAGGCCGCCCGCCAGAGTTCCCCCCTCCGAAATACCGCACCGCGGTCAGTAGACCGCGGAGGGTATTCTAAGTTTTTCCCTGGGCTGGCGGGCGGTCGCCAAAAGACCGCCCACCAGCCCAGGGAAAAACTCCCTTCCCACGAGGTTGCCGGCTCGTAATCGAGCCGGCGGAGTGGGAAGGTGCGACGGGTGCTGTTGCACCCGTCGCGTATTTCACTGTCTGTCAAGCAGACAGTGAAATACTTGTAGGGGCCCTCTTACGGGGGCCCCTGCAGTGCCCATGCCAGTGGCATGGGCACTGCAGGGGCCCCCAGGGGCCCGGTGACCCCCCCTACCGCCATCCGGTTCCCGGCGGGCGGACCGCCGGGAACTGGATGGCGGTAGGGGGGGTCGGAATCCCCTCGGCGGCGCAGCTAGCTGCGCCGCCTTGGAGGATTCCAAAGGGCGGCGGTACACTGGCGGGAGACCGCCAGTGTTGCCGGTCCGACCGCGGCTTTACCGCCGCGGTCAGAATGCCCTGCGGGGCACCGCCGGCCTGTCGGCGGTGCTCCCGCCGACCCTGGCCCTGGCGGTCTTAGACCGCCGGGGTCAGAATGACCCCCTAAGTCACAAAGGATAGAAACTATTGTCTGTCGGAAAGACCTAAGAAGACAGCCATAGTTTTCTTCTGGTAGTGGCCAAGGAGTCAGGTTGACCTCTGATATTCAACTAATAATAATGATAATCAATGCAATCATAAAAATAAAAACGATAATACATTGTTCTCTTGATTACACGTCCTGTTGCATTTTTTACATTTTGTAAGTGCTACACAACAGGCATTTAAATAATAAACTGTTGCTTATCTCTACGTCTGGCACATACTTTGTCAATGAACCTTGTAGAACAGATATGTAGGTCTTAGAATCTGTGTTATGAATAGAAATTATGTGATCTGAGATTTTATTTTGCCATTTCTAGGCCTGTGGTTCAGGGCAGCTTTAGCTCTCTCGTCAGCTTATTGTTTCTTAAAAAAACACATATTCTATAGGTGTAAAAACAGGGTCTTTTTCAGTGGTTTTCATCGATTGATCTGTTGAATTATTAAATACACTTTACTTAGATAACTGCAGCGTCCAACATGAGACAATGATTCAGCCCGCATCAGTCATGGGCCCCATCTGTGTTAGTGACAACATTTTTCTTGTGCAGAGTGTGGTCATCAAGTCAGAAAACTGTACACCAGTTTCCTTTCGAGAGTGGGGTATGTTGTGTGGGTTTCCTGTCCCAGCCAGCCATGCGTAGGGCAGAGTGCTAGATCAGGAACACCACTTTAGTGGGTTCTGGGAGATGTTGGGGGATAGGCCCTCCATACAGTATATTCACAATGTTAATGAGGCCCAAGAAGCAGAGTTCTGCCTGATATGTCGGGTCTCCCCACCCACCACTCAACCAGTCATTAATCATAAGGATTTGCAATGCCTAGCAATATAGTTGCATGTCCGCTATGCCCATTCCCCGCTTTATACACTGATCGGCAACATTTATCCAGGGCGATACAAGGCGGACGGCCGGGCCAGAGAGAGGAGTAAATCATAGCCGTACAGTTCTTGAACCTAGTAGCCAGAATTGTCAGCTGAAAGCTTTGCAGAATATAGAGGAAATTGGGGAGAGTCTTCATTTTAAATAAAGCTACTCTGCCGAGGATGTGGAGTTAGAGCTGGGCCTATCATTGAAAATGCCATTTCATGCTGGTCGGGTGAGGGGAAAGGTTAAGACTTCAAGTCAGGACCAGTTCAAGTGAACTATAAATGCCCAAGAATTGAAAGCTGAGCCTCTTTATTGAGATAGATGTCTGTCAGGATGTAGTATCGAAATCACCTTTCAGAGGGAGTAGCAATGATTTGGATTAGTTAGTTCAGAGTCTTGAAGCTTCCTTCTAAAGAGAATAGATCTGGAATACATGTGGACCCATCTCCTGTGGATTAATATGGCATAAGAGAATGTCATCAGCATAAAGTGCAACGCTATTTTCCTCCCCTCCCTCCTAGCACTAGCCTTGTATCTGTGCACTACACTTAATTAGGCAAGCTAAGGGGTCTACAGTTAGGGCGAAGAGGAGAGGCGACGGGACAGTCCTGCCTTGTACCTCAACAAATAGGAAATGGGTCAGAGAGCACACCGTTAATCTGCACTTGGGCAGATGGGGCGATGTATTGCCAAAAACTAGGTCTCATTCCCATACGCTTGAGGACCTTATCAAGAAAGGACCTGTCAACAGAATCAAATGCCTTCCGAAAGTCCATAATGAGGAGGGCACTGGGGTCTTTTATTCACTGGAGGTGAGCCAGTGCCAACTGTAGGCAGCTAATGCAGTGATGCATACTGCAGCTAGGCATGAAGCCACATTGATCTGGGTGAATAAGGGATGGTAGCACCCAGAGGAGCACATGGGCAGGGTCCTTGGAATTTCTGAGTTATTCAATTAAGTAGGCCTATAGAAGTAGCATTGCTCCACAACGCACCCAGGTTTATGTATAATCACTATGGTAGCTATGTCAAGTTCTGAGGGGAACGTGCCCTTGGCCTTGCTTCTACGTTAAGGGGCTGAGTGTGTCACAAAATTTATGGCAATATTCGATGGGGAAGCTGCCTGGTCCAGGTGTCTTGCCAGAGTTCATCTCAGGCAGGGTCCCCTATTTTGTCCCCTGTAAGGGGGTAAATCTAGATCTTGCATCTGGGACAAAGAGAGCGAAGGCAGAGGGGCATCTGCCAGGATTGATATGGTTTGTTCTCTCTGAGATCACGATTGATAAGCATAGAGGGAGCGATATTTGTCCGCAAACAATGCTGCAATATCATTGGCTTTACACTGCTGCACCCCAGGATGGTCCAGGATCTTGAGGACTATTCTAGAGGTCCACTCTCAGGTGGCTAGCCAGTAGAGTAGTTTGCTAAATTTGTCTCTAAGTTCTTAGCCTTTCTAGTAGAAGCCCTCCAAAAATGATGGAACTCATTCAGGTCATTATGGAGCAGTGATGTCTTGTCTAGCTCCAGCTGGTGCTGGAGGAAGGGGAACAACTTAGTCCAGCATTGTCGCTTGAGTTTAAGGATCCAAGCCTTCTGATCTGCTATGTGAGCTTATTTGTCCCGTTCTTTACAGAGAATGAAAGCTTCGGCTACTCCTTTGGTGTTGGCCTTCCCAGCAGCCCATAAAATACTCATGGGGGAGACTTAACCTTAGTTAGTTTCAAAGTAGGCATGGAGTTCTGCAAATAAACAATCTGAACATTTAGAATCTACCAAACACCATGCTTTAAGGTGCCAGATCGGCCAGCAGGTGGTAACAGGGGACCCAAAGTGAACACGGATTGTGGAATGACTCAATGTACCTCATGGAAAGATACTGTGGCATGCAGGAAATCCAGTGCAAGAAGAAGCAGCAGATTGACAAGGAGAGTTTCTTGTGATGTTGGAGTGCATTACCTGTCATACGGATGCCATAACCTCAACATATCACAAAGACCCAGGGAGGTCATCCAAAAGGTCAGCAACTTAGCCGAGCCCTGCCTACTCGACGTGAGAGCCACCTGTGAGACCCTCGTGAGGTCTTGGTTGGCATTAAAGTCTCCTTCAATAATTGTGAAGTCCTGAGGTAAATCCAGTACGATAGTTCTGCAGGCCCCCAGGGCAAGTTTGGGTGACTGACGTGGGATGTAGACACACAAGATTTTCTGAATCCCGTCTAGGAGACCCTCGACTGCAATATATCTGTGCTGAGGATCCAACATTGTTGTGGTGACCACAAAGTAAAAATCCCTATGAAGGAGTATAGCCACTCTCTTGTAGCCGTAGGGGTCCAGGAAGGGGCATCTTGAGCCTAGTGTGTGGGTCTTTTACAACATGAGAACGGTTGACATATTCCTTTGGCATAGCAAAGGGAAGCCATTCTCTTAATACTGTCCAGTAGTGTAAGGAAATGCCCCCTTGGCATGGTTACTCCCTGACTTTTTGCCTTTGCTGATGCTATGTTTTGATTTGAAAGTGTGCTGAGGCCTGCTAACCAGGCCCCAGCACCAGTGTTCTTTCCCTAACTTGTACTTTTGTTTACACAATTGGCACACCATGGCATCCGGGTAAGTCCCTTGTAACTGGTACCCCTGGTACCAAGGGCCCTGATGCCAGGGAAGGTCTCTAAGGGCTGCAGCATATCTGATGCCACCCTGGGGACCCCTCACTCAGCACAGACACACTGCTTGCCATCTTGTGTGTGCTGGTGAGGACAAAACGAGTAAGTCGACATGGCACTCCCCTCAGGGTGCCATGCCAACCTCACACTGCCTATGCAGTATAGATAAGTCACCCCTCTAGCAGGCCTTACAGCCCTAAGGCAGCGTGCACTATACCATAGGTGAGGCACCAGTGCATGAGCAATGTGCCCCTACAGTGTCTAAGCAAAACCTTAGACATTGTAAGTGCAGGGTAGCCATAAGAGTATATGGTCTGGGAGTCTGTCATGCACGAACTCCACAGCACCATAATGGCTACACTGAAAACTGGGAAGTTTGGTATCAAACTTCTCAGCACAATAAATGCACACTGATGCCAGTGTACATTTTATTGTAACATACACCCCAGAGGGCACCTTAGAGGTGCCCCCTGAAACCTTAACCAACTACCCGTGTAGGCTGACTGGTTTTAGCAGCCTGCCACACTCGAGACATGTTGCTGGCCACATGGGGAGAGTGCCTTTGTCACTCTGTGGCTAGTAACAAAGCCTGCACTGGGTGGAGATGCTTATCACCTCCCCCTTGCAGGAGCGGTAACACCTGGCTGTGAGCCTCAAAGGCTCACTCCCTTTGTTACAGCACCACAGGGCATTCCAGCTAGTGGAGTTGCCCGCCCCCTCCGGCCACGACCCCACTTTTGGCGGCAAGGCCGGAGGAGATAATGAGAAAAACAAGGAGGAGTCACTGGCCAGTCAGGACAGCCCCTAAGGCAACCTGAGCTGAGGTGACTCTGACTTTTAGAAATCCTCCATCTTGCAGACGGAGGATTCCCCCAATAGGGATAGGAATGTGACCCCCCTCCCCTTGGGAGGAGGCACAAAGAGGGTGTAGCCGCCCTCAGGGCTAGTAGCCATTGGCTACTGCCCTCCCAGACCTAAACACACCCCTAAATTCTGTATTTAGGGGCTCCCCTGAACCTAGGAACTCAGATTCCTGCAACCTAAGAAGAAGAGGACTGCTAAGCTGAAAAACCCTGCAGAGAAGACGGAGACACCAACTGCTTTGGCCCCAGCTCTACCGGCCTGTCTCCCCCCTTCTGAAGAAACTGCTCCAGCGACGCTCTCCCCAGGGACCAGCGACCTCTGAATCCTCAGAGGACTGCCCTGCTCTAGAAGGTCCAAAAAACTTCCGAGGACAGCGGCTCTGTTCACCCAAGACTGCAACTTTGTTTCCAAAGAAGCAACTTCAAGACAACTGCGTTTCCCGCCGGAAGCGTGAGACTTGCTACTCTGCACCCGACGCCCCCGGCTCGACTTGTGGAGAAACAACACTTCAGGGAGGACTCCCCGGCGACTACGAGACTGTGAGTAGCCAGAGTTGCCCCCCCTGAGCCCCTACAGCGACGCCTGCAGAGGGAATCCCGAGGCTCCCCCTGACCGCGACTGCCTGCTTCCCAGATCCCGACGCCTGGTAAAGACTCTGCACCCGCAGCCCCCAGGACCTGAAAGATCGGAACTCCAGTGCAGGAGTGACCCCCAGGAGGCCCTCTCCCTTGCCCAGGTGGTGGCTACCCCGAGGAGCCCCCCCCCCTTGCCTGCCTGCATCGCTGAAGAGACCCCTTGGTCTCCCATTGATTTACATTGGAAACCCGACGTGTGTTTGCACACTGCACCCGGCCGCCCCCGTGCTGCTGAGGGTGTAATTTCTGTGCTAACTTGTGTCCCCCCCAGTGCCCTACAAAACCCCCCTGGTCTGCCCTCCGAAGACGCAGGTACTTACCTGCTGGCAGACTGGAACCGGGGCACACCCTTCTCCATTGAAGCCTATGCGTTTTGGGCACCACTTTGAACTCTGCACCTGAGCGGCCCTGAGCTGCTGGTGTGGTAACTTTGGGGTTGCTCTGAACCCCCAACGGTGGGCTACCTTGGACCCAAACTTGAACCCCGTAGGTGGTTTGCTTACCTGCAAAAACTAACAAACACTTACTCCCCCTAGGAACTGTGAAAATTGCAGTGTCTAGTGTTAAAATAGCTATATGTGATTTATGTGAAAAGTATATATGCTATTGTGATTATTCAAAGTTCCTAAAGTACCTACCTGCATTTGAAGTATTACATGTAAAATTTGAACCTGTGGGTCTTAAAATAAACTAAGAAAATATATTTTTTTATACAAAAACCTATTGGCCTGGAATTGTCTTTGAGTGTGTGTTCCTCATTTATTGCCTGTGTGTGTACAACAAATGCTTAACACTACTCCTTTGATAAGCCTACTGCTCGACCACACTACCACAAAATAGAGCATTAGAATTATCTCTTTTTGCCACTATCTTACCTCTAAGGGGAACCCTTGGACTCTGTGCATACTATTCCTTACTTTGAAATAGTGCATACATAGCCAACTTCCTACAAGTAGTCTATTAATATTCCCCAACAGACCCCAGAAATCAGTCACAGGGGCAGGAATGTAGTGATCTGTAGCAGCCAGGGACCTGGCCAACTAAGACAGGGACGCCAGGGAGATAGTAATTCTGTGCAGCAGCAGACAATATACCTGTGTGTCCATATAAAGGTCTCGGATGGCAAATATTTGTTCTGAAACATTAAACTGTACATTAAACTGAAACATAACATTACCCCCCAAACTACTCCACCTCACTCTTCCACCCCAGAAGCATCTGTTGCCCAACAAAACCCCTTGGAACAAGACAACATAAGGAACATGGCAGGGTATTAGTTGTTGGCTTCTTCATATACAGGATTTAGTCTCACGTAGTGCCACAGCAGTTATTAATAAAACCAGAGAAAACGTATGTGCAAGTAAATTTTCCACACCATATTGGCTGTCGACATCTCAGAACTCTCTCAAAGCCCAACAGAAGCCACCCCTGCATCCTGGCTCAAGCTCTCCATCCATGTCTCCAGAATTGGGTTCCATAGGTACTCCCTGGGCAGTGGGTGCACAGAGTTGACTAACAGAGTTGGGTCAAGAAGGAATTCTGCCTGTTTTATCTGAGCTGGGTGATTGCTCAAGTAGGCCATAGTCTCTGCAGGATTGTGTTCTCCTCTGTGATCTCGGCTGGGAAAATCCAACGCCTTCCGGCTCTGCTCCCCTGGATCTCCGACAAGACAGGAAGACGCATCACAGATCCTTTTATTGGCCGCCCAATCCTTGAAACTACTAAGCGGTTTCAATTAAGTGGGCCTGTGAGTTACTGTTAGACCTGTCAATGTTAGGGTGGTGTTCCCCAAACGTTCTGCCTTTTCCCCTCTTGTTTTGCTGAATTTGTTTGGTTGGCTTTAGGTGTCTTTGCACTTTCCCACTGGTAACCAGTGCTGAAGTGCTTATGCTCACTCCCTAAAACATGATAAAATTGGCCTATGCCTGATAGGCCAATTTAATTTACATATACGCCCCTAATAAAGTGGTAAACCATATACCCAGGGCCAGTGAATTAAATGCTACGACTGGACCTGCAACACTGATTGTGCAACCCACTAAAGTAAGTGGTAAAATAAATCTTTTGCCAAGCCTATCCACCTTTTGAATACATATGATTTACCTTTAGGTTAGGGCCTAAACAGCCCATAGGGCAGGGTGCATTGCATTTAAAAGGTTGGACATGTACTTTTAAGTTTTACATGTCCTGGTAGTGAAAAACAAACACATTCGTTTTTCATTACTGTGGGGCCTATCTCTCCCATAATATAACACCGGATTACTTTATTACATTTAATAAGTGATCATTTTTGTTTGGGAGCAGATAGAAATGTCATGTTTGGTGCAAAGGAATTGTAATTTAAAATTATTTTTAATGCTTAAGTCGGGTCTTAAGTCACAAATCTGCAAATGCCACCTTTAGAAAGTTGGCTTTTCTTGTCCTAACCATTTGGTGCCTGCAGCCTGCTTCACATGACTAGGCATAGTTGGCAGCTGGTTTCTGTGTATTCGTCCCAGACATCCACTGTTAGAAATGAGGTATCTAGTTGGGAGTGGTTTGCACCCTGTCAAGTAGGGATCACTCTAGTCAGGGTAAGGAAGTCACACAGCTAAGATAACCCCTACTCATGCCCCTGGTATCTTGGCTCAAGCAGTTAGGCTTATCTCAGAGGCAGAAACAGAGTGAAAACACTATAAAAGGACTCCACACCATTTTAGAAAAATAGCCATTATTTATCTGAGTAAAACAAGACCAAAAAGACAAAATTCCAACATACACAAGTCAAGATATTACTTTTTAGAAGTATAAACAAGTCTCAATCCATATGAATCAATTAATGTGTCTCGTTAGCACGAAGTACCTGGGGTGCGTCAAAAACAAAGATGATGCGGGCCACAGGGGATGTGAGGCACCGGAAAAACAAAGCGATATGTCAGTCCCTTACTACACAGGGGAGGTGATGCGTCAATTCTTTCCTCGCAGGTGAGACGATGCGTTGGTTCCATACTGGCTAGGGAGGTGATGCACTGATTCTTTCCTCGCAGGAAAGGCAATGCATCAATTTCTGGACATGGGGCCTCGGTTCCTTTCTGTGGTGCAGGGTCGATGAAAAAATGACACACAGGAACAATGTGTGGAAAATGTGCTGTTTTGATGGGACTGCGGTGAATCAGGCGCTGCATCGATTCTGCAGCCACGAGACAGGCACTGTGTCGATTCTCCAGCCGCAGTGCCGGCACTGCGTCTATTCTTCCGGCACGTAGATGACTTGATCACCAGCTTGCACTTCCAATAGCCCAGGAGCTGGAGTTGGCACTACTTGGCAAGTTAGGACTCTCAACAGAAGAGTCTAGGCACTGGCAGATTAAGTCTTTGATGTCCCTGAGACTTCTAAAAAGGAGAAAAACTAAGTCCAAACCCTTAGAGAACCTTTGGAAGCAGGATGTAGAAAGCCACATTCAGTCCTTTCACTCCCAGGACAAAAGCAGCAAGTAGCAGGCCAGCACAACAAAGCAACAGGCAGGGTGGCAGTCCCTCCTACAGCACCAAGCTCTTCTTCCTGCCAGAATTTCCTCAGTCCCAAAGGATTTTAACTATGTGATGTCGGAGGTCCAGTATGTATATCCATTTCTGACTTTGAAGTATGCAGACTTCAAGGAGACGTCTTTGTGGTGCACAAGGCCCTGTCTTTCCCTGCGCTGGCCCCAGAGACAGTCCAGGGTTTTGGAGACTGCTTTGTGTGAGGGCAGGCACAGCCCTATTCAGGTGCAAGTGTCAGCTCCTCCCACCACTCTAGCTCAGGAAGGCTCATCAGCCTGGAGATGGGCCATCAGGATATGCAGGACAAAACTCAGCCCCCTTTGTGTGACTGTCTAGAGTGAATGTACAAATAGCCCAACTGTCATCCTGACCCAGAATGGTTTAGCAACAAAATGCCCACTCTCTAAAAGTTGCATTTTCAAACTTACAATTCAAAAAAACAACTTCACAAAATGATGTATTTTTAAATTGTGAGTTCAGTGACCCCAAACTCCATATCTCTATCTGCTCCTAATGGGAAATTACACTTAAAAGATATTTCAAGGCAATTTTCAAGTTACTCTCTGGGAGAGATAGGCCTTGCAAACCAAATTTATTAGTATTTCACTATCAGGACATGAAAACACACCATTACATGTCCTACCTTTTAAATGTGCTGCACCCTGCACAAAGGGCTGTCTTGGGCCACCTTTAGGAGTGACTTACACGTAGTAAAAGGGAAAGTTTGGGCCTGGTAAATGGTTGCACTTGCCAGGTCGAAATGGCAATTTAAAACTGCACACACGAACACTGCAGTGGCAGGTCTGAGACGTGTTTACAGGGCTACTCATGTAGGTGGCACAATCAGTGCTGCAGGCCTACTAGTAGAATTTGATTTACAGTCCCTTGGCACACATGGTGCACTTTGCCAGGGACTCACTAGTAAATCAAATATGCCCATCATGGATAAACCAATCTCTCATACAATTTAGACAGAGAGCATTTGCACTTTAGCACTGGTCATCTGGGGTGAAGTACCCAGAGTCCTAAAACCAGAAAAAAATGAAATGCAACACACAGTCAAAAACAGGATGTCAGAGGCAAAATGTTTGGGGATAACCCTTCAAAAAGGGCTATTTCCATCAGCCACACAATAGAAGGACTGGTTGATGGCAGGATGGGCCGTCCTGGCAGGAAGGGGGGCGGAGCTGTGCACTTCAAGCAGCTGCCTCAGCACACACACAAAGAGCTTCTCACTAGTCTTTTGTGACCCCAGACCTAGTGGAACCTGGGCCGGGAGGCAGGAAACACCAACACTATCTGTGGAGGGAAAACAATGGAAGATTTGTTTACTTCAAACTTTTCACTAGGTATAAAACAGGCCCACTCTTCAGTTTACTTCTGGACCTGCAGAGGATTCTCAGAGGATTCTGTGGCCTGCTGTGTACTTCAGAGGACTGCCATGGTGCACCAAGAGGATTGTCCTGTTGCCTGAAGCTTGTCCTGTGCTCTCCGAGAACTGCCCTGCTGCTTGAGACCTGCTTCTCAGCTTGAACTCAGGACTTCAAGAGTGGCTCCAAGGGCTAGTTAGTTGACCTCCTAATCAGAGCCTAAGTAGATAGAAAAGGCTTCCACCATCCTGAACCGGAACCTTGAACTCTTGTAAGTGGTGCTAAAGGTGTCCAGACAGTCCAAATCCAAAACCTGTGACTTCAAATTTTTTCAGCCAAAAAGTGCACTGAGAGGAGGCAGGGACTTACCTGCTTGCGGATCTACCCAAGGCACATCGCCAGTCAGCCTGACTTTGTGGTTGCTTCTGCTATGTTATTCAACTTGTAGAGGGGTATCTAGCCCCATTGGCTACAGCTTGAAACTTCATCCACAGGAGATTTTTGACTTCCAAAAAAAAGATGTTTGAGGAATGGGGTTACTCAGTCACAAACATAACGGATATCCATATTACGATTCCATTTTACCTTATGGAACTCGTAATACATTGGACTGGATATCTGTCACATTTGTGATGGAGTGACCCATCTGCCAAACACTAAATCAGACCCTAAGGCCCATATTTATACTTTTTTTCACCACATTTGTGTCATTTTTTTACATAAAAGCGACACAAACGTACAAAATATAATTGTATTTTGTAAGTTTGCGCCGCTTTTGCGTAAAAAAAAATGCTGCAAATGCGGCGCAAAAAAGATATAGATATGGGCCAGAGGCCCTCATTATGACATCGGCGGTCCTTTTCCAAGACCGCCGATGCCACAGGCACCAACATACCGCCAGTGCTGGCGGTATGTTTGGCACTACATTATAACATTTCCGCTGGGCCAACGGAAATGTCACCACAACATTGAAGCCAGCTCTTAATGGAGCCGGCGGCAATGTTGAGGTGCGTCGGGTGCAGCAGCACCCATCGCGCATTCCACTGCCTGAAATTCGGGCCGTGGAATGCGCGATGGGGCTGTGCATGGGGGCCCCTGCAGTGCCCATGTCAAGTGCATGGGTACGTGTTGACAATTGACAATTGATGGATGACAACTAATGGATAAAGACAATTGAAGGATAATTGGAGAAGTAGTGATGACAATAATAAGTGGTGATCTTGATTGAAATACGCAATAAGACAATGGATGACTTAATCATGGGGAATTTGGAATGTAATTTCGAGAGAATTGTATGAAGAAATTTTGGACTTAATAAACACAAATTGATGGACTCTGGAACTAAATCGACAACAAAGATAATTAAGAGTTTGTTTTTTGCCACAGATTGGATGTAGATATTGTCGATGCATTTGTAATAATTTATAATGACTTGTTTTTGTTTACTGTACTTATATTGGTGGAGATTAACAATTCATGCGAGTGCTGGTATATTTGGAATGTATTGGATAACATTGGTTATCGTATAGGGCGGCGTTCTTGGGGATGGAGCTCTAACATAGCAGCACCGTGAAATATTGTAGGGTTAAGATATGGTGATATGGAGCGCCAGATACCCTTTTCACCCATAATCAATAAGGTGCTCATAGCTCATGAGAGAAGCCTGAGGGAGCAGGGCATCAGAGCTAAGCAAGCAGAGTCCAGGGAGAGGTGAGAGTCACATACCTCAAGACTTGGTGCCCAGCTATGTGGAGGGAGATGACAAAGACAAATGGTTTCCTATCTGTGAGATAGCCCTTAAAATGCAAAAAAGTCCCAGGGAGTGATTGGGGAGCAAGCTTGTGAAAACATATGCCCACAGTGGGAGAGACACTCTTCTAACACTCGAGATTAGGGAGGTGAATGAAGTATGCCCCCATAAAAGCCATTTGACTTGCCACATTTGGTTGATCCCTGAGAGGTACCACCTCATGTTCAGGGACTCCCAAACCCATCTTGGGTAGGTTTCTTGAACTACTTCAGCAAGGTACTGAGTGAGTGTGTGAGGGGCAGCAAAGTTGATATTTTATTGGGCTGTATAATCTGATTTTGTCATATCACATACTCAATACCTGTTTTACAGAGCTGCACCAGCCCCCGACTGAAAGTAAGCTCACTGACCTTAGGGAGCTTGCTAAAGAGGTTGATTTCTGAGTCAACACTAGAGTGCCCAAAAAGGTGTCTGAGGGGAGGGTTTTTTTCCCAAAAGGGTGGTCAGAGACCTCACCAGAAGAAAAAGAGGGGGGAGAAAAATAAAAATAAGAAGTTCTCTCAAGGTCCCTGAAAAAGTTTACGGTGGAAGGAAACCCAGCCTCAATCTGACCCAAAGAACAATAGCTTCTTTGATAAAAATACACATACCTTTGTCGCAAAGTGCCACAAGTGCTATAAGTACAGTCACTCACTGGTAGGCAAACTCCTTAGCTCAGCTGTGGTTAGAGGGGCATGATGCACGCTTGCCCCCTTCTCAAGACAGATGAAAGAAGAGGGGGGCAGCATGAACAGCTGGGGATCACCAACAATTCAGGGCCCGATCAGTGTCCATGCATACCAGGGGGATTTCAGAAGTAGCCCTCAAGAGGAAGAGAGACAAAACAGGTGAGTTTGGGGGAGTGCTTAATTTGAGCCAGTGGCTTCCGTTGTTTAGCACAGGCACTTAATTCTTAGCACCTGTGCTTGTGACAGTCTGCCACATGGCGGCACTGTCTGCCACATTCAAGTAGGAGTACAACAGCTGTTCATTAATTTAATATACATGAATAATCACCAACATGGGCCACTAAAGACTTTCTTATAGCTTTGAGGGCCTTGAAGAATATGAATAGTCACACTTGTAGGTATGTGATGGTTGGTAGTTGTGTAGGTAATGTCATTGACGACGACCCTGGCACTTATTGTTATACAAGTTAACCACTGGTTTGGGGGGCTGAGTCAGGTGTCCAGCTTACTAGCCCAGGCACAGGTCATTCGATCAGACCCAGAATTTCACAATGTTCCCCATGTCTGGCCAAGGGTTAGGGGAAAGGACCTCCCCCGGGTGGTGATGCAGGGTGCACCCTGATTATAGCTGTGGGTGGTTTACTGTTCCAGGTTCCCCCACAAGTAGCCCCCCAAAGTCTAGGTCCAGCTTCAACCAGCACAACTCAGATAGTGTTCACGTAAGCATGGCAGCCAGGCTGAGAAGCCCTTGGGGGTGCTGGGAATCCCACTCACCACCTGAGAGGGAGAGAAGTTTAGTCATGGAGGGTGCCACATGTTACCCCCGGCTTAGTTGATCCACACTAGTTGTCGTGCCTGCCAAGGCCAACCATGACCTGAATCTCAGTCCTCACAAGGGGTCCTTCATCTCACATCTTCACCCCGCAGCATGGCCAGGCTGCAGTCCCTGCCAGCAGCCTGGGGAATCAGGATGTCCGCAAAGGGGGCAAGGGCACCAAGGCCCACAAGGCCTTTAGGGATCTCATAGTCAACCCCAGAGACTAGGCCACAGAGCTGGGCACCGCTCCCATTCAACACCCAGAAGCTGCAATCGGTAAGAAAAGCATCTACGAGATATCAGGGGCCCCAGAAGCCACAAGGGTTGCAGTAGAACAGCAAAATTGCTATGGTGCTGCCAGATGAAGTAGGATTCCTTAGGAGGACCTGGAGCATTACTAAAAAGCACCCCTCTTCTTGGCTGCATTGGGCACACCCAAATCTTTTTTTTTCTTTTCCTAATGTTTTTCAGGATATTTTACTGTTAGAAATGGGCTCTTTGGTTGGCAGTCAGGTTACCCCCTGTCCAAGCAAGGACCGTCACTCTAGTCAGGGTAAAAGAGAATCACCATCAGCTAATCCCTGCTTGCCCCCTTGGTAGCTTGGCACGAGCAGTAGGCTTAACTTCAGAGCGCTAGGTGTAAAGTATTTGTACCAACACACACAGTAACTTAATGAAATCACGACAAAATGACACAACACAGGTTTAGAAAAATGGGAAATATTTATCTAAACAAAACAAGACCAAAACAACAAAAATCCACAATGCAGAAGTCAAGTTATCACTAAAAAATGCAAAAAGTGTGTTCATGTAATTTTAAACACACACTAACACTGTTAGCGTGAAAATGTACCTTGGGTGCGTCAAAAATAACCCTGCATGGACGACTGTGTGTGTCAAAAAGGGCTTGCAATGCGTCGATTTCACTCACGGGCGAGACTTTGGGTCGCTTCTCCTTTCGTCGGGTCGGGCGCGTCTTTTCTTCTCTCCGCAGGCGAGCGATGCGTTGATCCGGGTCCGGGCAGGCCTTGTGTTGTTTTTACACGCCCAGCGGTACTTGAATCAGAAATCCAGCCCCACGATGATCCGAAAACCCCTCAGCGCGGGTTGCGATCTCACGATCCTCCGTCAGCGATGCTGTGTGTCATTTCTCCAGCCCCGGGCATCAATCTTTGGGTCGCATTGCAGGCGAGCATTGATTTTCAGCCGAGAAGCCGGCGGCGCATCAATTTTTCAGCCGCAGATCAGAGTTGCGTCAATCTTTTCCCCGCACGCCATTCTGTGCGTGGATTTCTTCCTCTTAGGCTGCCAGCTTCTTCTTTCAGGGTCCCAGGAACTGGATGGGCACCACTTGGCAGAGTAGGGGTCTCTCCAGAGACCCCAGGTGCTGGCAGAGAGAAGTCTTTGCTGTCCCTGAGACTTCGAACAACAGGAGGCAAGCTCTAAATCAAGCCCTTGGAGATCTTCACAAGATGGAAGGCACACAAAGTCCAGTCTTTGCCCTCTTACTCTGGCAGAAGCAGCAACTGCAGGATAGCTCCACAAAGCACAGTCACAGACAGGGCAGCTCTTCTTCCTCAGCTCTTCAGCTCTTCTCCAGACAGAGGTTCCCCTTGGTTTCCAGAAGTGTTCTAAAGTCTGTGGTTTTGGGTGCCCTTCTTATACCAATTTTCTCCTTTGAAGTAGGCTTACTTCAAAGCAAAGTCTCTCTTGATTGTGAAATCCTGCCTTGCCCAGGCCAGGCCCCAGACAGTCAGCAGGGGGTTGGAGACTACATTGTGTGAAGGCAGGCACAGCCCTTTCAGGTGTGAGTGACCACTTCTCCCCTCCCTCCTAGCACAGATGGGTCATCAGGAAATGCAGACTACACCCCAGCTCCCTTTGTGTCACTGTCTAGTGAGAGGTGCAACCAGCCTAACTGTCAAACTGACCCAGACAGGAAATCCACAAATAGGCAGCGTCAAGAAATGGTATAAGCGGGAAAATGCTTACTTTCTAAAAGTGGCATTTTCAAACACACAATCCTAAAATCAACTTTACTAAAAGATGTATTTTTAAATTGTGAGTTCAGAGACCCCAAGCTCCACATGTCCATCTGCTCCTAAAGGGAATCTACACTTTAATCAGATTTAAAGGTAACCCCCATGTTAACCTATGAGAGGGACAGGCCTTGCAACACAGAAAAACAAATTTAGCAGTATTACACATTACTATATGTCCTACCTTAACCATACACTGCACCCTGCCCTTGGAGCTACCTAGGGCCAACCTTAGGGGTGCCTTACATGTAAGAAAAGGGAAGGGTTAGGCCTGGCAAGTGGGTACACTTGCCAAGTTGAATTTAGAGTTAAAACACACAGGCACTGCAGTGGCAGATCTGAGACATGATTACAGAGCTACGTATTTGGGTGGCACAACCAGTGCTGCAGGCCCACTAGTAGCATTTGATTTACAGGCCCTGGGCACCTCTAGTGCACTGTACAAGGGACTTACTAATAAATCAAATATGCCAATCATGGATATACCAATTACATACACATTATGTAAAGGAGCACTTGCACTTTAGCACTGGTTAGCAGTGGTAAAGTGCCCAGAGTAACAAAAACAGAAAAATCAGAGTCCAGCATACGTCAACAACCTGGGAAACAGAGGCAAAAAGTTAAGGGAGGCCACGCCAAGGATGAAAAATCTAACATTTACCATTCTACAGTGGCCATCAACCATCATTGAATGGTAAATCAATGTTATATTATGTCAAAAACAATTCTAAAATGACCACCCCCTGTGTGTGCATGCGCAGGAAACCACCTTGTAATCCTCTTAGTTATACTTTATGACAGAACAATTACAAGGTAACCAACCACAAATGTCCAGCTAGGTGCACAAACAAGCGAACGTTTTTAAATGTTTTTTGACACAAAGGTGGTCATTACAACCCTGGCGGTCGGTGTTAAAGTGGCGGTAAGACCGCCAACAGGCTGGCGGTAAAAAATGTGCAATTACGACCGTGGCGGAAACCGCCAACAAAGACAGCCACTTTAACACTCCAACCGCCAACGCAGTACAAACAAACAGCGCGGCGGTCACCGCCAACAGACAGGCGGGAGACAATGTACAACCCACACTATTATGACAGGGCAATCCGCTGCCTTCTCCAGGGCAGATTCACCGCGGATAAAAACACGGTGGAAACAGGAATTCCGAAGGGAAAACGCTCACCTCTACACACCCCACGAGGACGCCATGGACCCGGAACTCCAAATTCTACCTGCAATAGTCTTCCTGCTCCTCTACCAGGAGCACGAACGCTGGCGGCGAAAACCACGGTGAGTACTGCACCTACGACACAGGGGGGGCAAAAAACAGGGAGACACACATGCAACACCCCCACCCTCACCCACTACAACACGCATACTAATGCATATTAATACATCACAGTTACATCCCCCAAACCCCCTGGAAGAATGCAAAGACAATAGAAAATGAGTGTAACCATTGTAATATATTAAAAGCAAGTATGCAGAAATATATATTTACACCATGTACATAATATATACCAAGCATAGTAGTCCAGGTAGTGCTCTAAGAAAGTCCGTGGAACACTGGGACCACACGGTATGGGCAAGGCCCACACAAGATCCCCGACCATGACGGAGAGAACACTGCAGGGGCATCATAGAGCAACTAAACAGGCACCTCAAGGGGAGGGAAAGAGGGGGCACCTCAGCTGCTTGAGTGCACAACGCCAAATCCACGAAGGGGCCACATGCCCACTGTTCCATCCTGGGGAGTGCAAAGCCACAGTCTCTCAAGTCTCTACAGTGGGTGGCTTGCCCACTGCCATATTCTGGGGAGTGCAAAGCCACAGTCTCTCAAGTCTCTACAGTGGGTGGGTTGCCCACTGTTCAATCCTGGGGAGTGCAAAGCCATAGTCTCTCAAGTCTCTACAGTGGGTGGTTTGCCCACTGTTCAATCCTGGGGAGTGCAAAGCCACAGTCTCTCAAGTCTCTACAGTGGGTGGCTTGCCCACTGCCATATCCTGGGGAGTGCAAAGCCACAGTCTCACAAGTGGATAACAGTCTCCACTGGTTCTGGAGGGGGCATGGTGCCCAGAGTGCTTCATCCTGCCAAGGATTGGGGTAGTGGATGCTTTCTCCACTGGTTCTGGATGGGGCGTGGTGCCCAGAGTGCTTCACCCTGCTAGGTAGTGGATGACAGTCTCCACTGGTTCTGGAGGGGGCATGGTGCCCAGAGTGCTTTATCCTGCTAAGGACAGAGGTAGTGGATGACAGTCTCCACTGCTTCTGGAGGGGGCATGGTGCCCAGAGTGCTTCATCCTGCCAAGGATTGTGGCAGTGTATACTTTTCTCCACTGGTTCTGGAGGGGGCAGGGTGCCCAGTGTGTTTCTTCCTGCTAAGGATTGGGGTAGTGGATGCTTTTCTCCACTGGTTCTGGAGGGGGCATGGTGCCCAGAGTGCTTCATCCTGCTAAGGACAGAGGTAGTGGATGACAGCCTCCACTGGTTCTGGAGGGGGCATGATGCCCAGAGTGCATCATTCACCCCGTGACGGACTCAGTTGCGTCAGTGCCCTTGCCGCCTATGGGCCAGCGGTGCTTGAGATGGCGGTGCCCTGTTCAGCGGTGCTTGAGACGGTGGTGCCCTGTTCAGCGGTGCTTGAGTTGGCGGTGCCCTGTTCAGTGGTGCTTGAGACGGCGGTGCCCTGTTCAGCAGTGCTTGAGACGGCGGTGCTCTGTTCAGCGGTGCTTGAGACGGCGGTGCCCTGTTCAGCGGTGCTTGAGACGGCGGTGCCCTGTTCAGCGGTGCTTGAGACGGCGGTGCCCTGTGCAGCGGTGCTTGAGACGGCGGTGCCCTGTGCAGCGGTGCTTGAGACGGCGGTGCCCTGTTCAGTGGTGCTCGAGTTGGCGGTGCCCTGTTCAGCAGTGCCTGCGACGGCGGTGCCCTGTGCAGCTGTGCTTGAGATGGCGGTGCCCTGTTCAGCTGTGCTTGAGATGGCGGTCTCCATTGCAGGGTCTCAGCTGCTGGCAGTCCTTCATGGCCCAGCGGGGCTTGTGCTGGCTGTCCTTCATGGCCCAGCGGGCTTTTGCTGGCGGTCCTTCATGACCCAGCGGGGCCAGTGCTGGCGGTCCTTCATGGCCCAGCGGGGCTTTTGCTGGCGGTCCTTCATGGCCCAGCTGGGCTTTTGCTGGCGGTCCTTCATGGCCCAGCGGAATGTAGTGATCTGTAGCAGCCAGGGACCTGGCCAACTAAGACAGGGACGCCAGGGAGATAGTAATTCTGTGCAGCAGCAGACAATATACCTGTGTGTCCATATAAAGGTCTCGGATGGCAAATATTTGTTCTGAAACATTAAACTGTACATTAAACTGAAACATAACATTACCCCCCAAACTACTCCACCTCACACTTCCACCCCAGAAGCATCTGTTGCCCAACAAAACCCCTTGGAACAAGACAACATAAGGAACATGGCAGGGTATTAGTTGTTGGCTTCTTCATATACAGGATTTAGTCTCACGTAGTGCCACAGCAGTTATTAATAAAACCAGAGAAAACGTATGTGCAAGTAAATTTTCCACACCATATTGGCTGTCGACATCTCAGAACTCTCTCAAAGCCCAACAGAAGCCACCCCTGCATCCTGGCTCAAGCTCTCCATCCATGTCTCCAGAATTGGGTTCCATAGGTACTCCCTGGGCAGTGGGTGCACAGAGTTGACTAACAGAGTTGGGTCAAGAAGGAATTCTGCCTGTTTTATCTGAGCTGGGTGATTGCTCAAGTAGGCCATAGTCTCTGCAGGATTGTGTTCTCCTCTGTGATCTCGGCTGGGAAAATCCAACGCCTTCCGGCTCTGCTCCCCTGGATCTCCGACAAGACAGGAAGACGCATCACAGATCCTTTTATTGGCCGCCCAATCCTTGAAACTACTAAGCGGTTTCAATTAAGTGGGCCTGTGAGTTACTGTTAGACCTGTCAATGTTAGGGTGGTGTTCCCCAAACGTTCTGCCTTTTCCCCTCTTGTTTTGCTGAATTTGTTTGGTTGGCTTTAGGTGTCTTTGCACTTTCCCACTGGTAACCAGTGCTGAAGTGCTTATGCTCACTCCCTAAAACATGATAAAATTGGCCTATGCCTGATAGGCCAATTTAATTTACATATACGCCCCTAATAAAGTGGTAAACCATATACCCAGGGCCAGTGAATTAAATGCTACGACTGGACCTGCAACACTGATTGTGCAACCCACTAAAGTAAGTGGTAAAATAAATCTTTTGCCAAGCCTATCCACCTTTTGAATACATATGATTTACCTTTAGGTTAGGGCCTAAACAGCCCATAGGGCAGGGTGCATTGCATTTAAAAGGTTGGACATGTACTTTTAAGTTTTACATGTCCTGGTAGTGAAAAACAAACACATTCGTTTTTCATTACTGTGGGGCCTATCTCTCCCATAATATAACACCGGATTACTTTATTACATTTAATAAGTGATCATTTTTGTTTGGGAGCAGATAGAAATGTCATGTTTGGTGCAAAGGAATTGTAATTTAAAATTATTTTTAATGCTTAAGTCGGGTCTTAAGTCACAAATCTGCAAATGCCACCTTTAGAAAGTTGGCTTTTCTTGTCCTAACCATTTGGTGCCTGCAGCCTGCTTCACATGACTAGGCATAGTTGGCAGCTGGTTTCTGTGTATTCGTCCCAGACATCCACTGTTAGAAATGAGGTATCTAGTTGGGAGTGGTTTGCACCCTGTCAAGTAGGGATCACTCTAGTCAGGGTAAGGAAGTCACACAGCTAAGATAACCCCTACTCATGCCCCTGGTATCTTGGCTCAAGCAGTTAGGCTTATCTCAGAGGCAGAAACAGAGTGAAAACACTATAAAAGGACTCCACACCATTTTAGAAAAATAGCCATTATTTATCTGAGTAAAACAAGACCAAAAAGACAAAATTCCAACATACACAAGTCAAGATATTACTTTTTAGAAGTATAAACAAGTCTCAATCCATATGAATCAATTAATGTGTCTCGTTAGCACGAAGTACCTGGGGTGCGTCAAAAACAAAGATGATGCGGGCCACAGGGGATGTGAGGCACCGGAAAAACAAAGCGATATGTCAGTCCCTTACTACACAGGGGAGGTGATGCGTCAATTCTTTCCTCGCAGGTGAGACGATGCGTTGGTTCCATACTGGCTAGGGAGGTGATGCACTGATTCTTTCCTCGCAGGAAAGGCAATGCATCAATTTCTGGACATGGGGCCTCGGTTCCTTTCTGTGGTGCAGGGTCGATGAAAAAATGACACACAGGAACAATGTGTGGAAAATGTGCTGTTTTGATGGGACTGCGGTGAATCAGGCGCTGCATCGATTCTGCAGCCACGAGACAGGCACTGTGTCGATTCTCCAGCCGCAGTGCCGGCACTGCGTCTATTCTTCCGGCACGTAGATGACTTGATCACCAGCTTGCACTTCCAATAGCCCAGGAGCTGGAGTTGGCACTACTTGGCAAGTTAGGACTCTCAACAGAAGAGTCTAGGCACTGGCAGATTAAGTCTTTGATGTCCCTGAGACTTCTAAAAAGGAGAAAAACTAAGTCCAAACCCTTAGAGAACCTTTGGAAGCAGGATGTAGAAAGCCACATTCAGTCCTTTCACTCCCAGGACAAAAGCAGCAAGTAGCAGGCCAGCACAACAAAGCAACAGGCAGGGTGGCAGTCCCTCCTACAGCACCAAGCTCTTCTTCCTGCCAGAATTTCCTCAGTCCCAAAGGATTTTAACTATGTGATGTCGGAGGTCCAGTATGTATATCCATTTCTGACTTTGAAGTATGCAGACTTCAAGGAGACGTCTTTGTGGTGCACAAGGCCCTGTCTTTCCCTGCGCTGGCCCCAGAGACAGTCCAGGGTTTTGGAGACTGCTTTGTGTGAGGGCAGGCACAGCCCTATTCAGGTGCAAGTGTCAGCTCCTCCCACCACTCTAGCTCAGGAAGGCTCATCAGCCTGGAGATGGGCCATCAGGATATGCAGGACAAAACTCAGCCCCCTTTGTGTGACTGTCTAGAGTGAATGTACAAATAGCCCAACTGTCATCCTGACCCAGAATGGTTTAGCAACAAAATGCCCACTCTCTAAAAGTTGCATTTTCAAACTTACAATTCAAAAAAACAACTTCACAAAATGATGTATTTTTAAATTGTGAGTTCAGTGACCCCAAACTCCATATCTCTATCTGCTCCTAATGGGAAATTACACTTAAAAGATATTTCAAGGCAAATTTCAAGTTACTCTCTGGGAGAGATAGGCCTTGCAAACCAAATTTATTAGTATTTCACTATCAGGACATGAAAACACACCATTACATGTCCTACCTTTTAAATGCGCTGCACCCTGCACAAAGGGCTGTCTTGGGCCACCTTTAGGAGTGACTTACACGTAGTAAAAGGGAAAGTTTGGGCCTGGTAAATGGTTGCACTTGCCAGGTCGAAATGGCAATTTAAAACTGCACACACGAACACTGCAGTGGCAGGTCTGAGACGTGTTTACAGGGCTACTCATGTAGGTGGCACAATCAGTGCTGCAGGCCTACTAGTAGAATTTGATTTACAGTCCCTTGGCACACATGGTGCACTTTGCCAGGGACTCACTAGTAAATCAAATATGCCCATCATGGATAAACCAATCTCTCATACAATTTAGACAGAGAGCATTTGCACTTTAGCACTGGTCATCTGGGGTGAAGTACCCAGAGTCCTAAAACCAGAAAAAAATGAAATGCAACACACAGTCAAAAACAGGATGTCAGAGGCAAAATGTTTGGGGATAACCCTTCAAAAAGGGCTATTTCCATCAGCCACACAATAGAAGGACTGGTTGATGGCAGGATGGGCCGTCCTGGCAGGAAGGGGGGCGGAGCTGTGCACTTCAAGCAGCTGCCTCAGCACACACACAAAGAGCTTCTC
The DNA here is from genome assembly GCF_031143425.1 of Pleurodeles waltl. NCBI lineage: Eukaryota > Metazoa > Chordata > Amphibia > Caudata > Salamandridae > Pleurodeles > Pleurodeles waltl. The sequence goes on along the minus strand of NC_090445.1, from coordinate 206,626,609 downwards.
ACTAGTCTTTTGTGACCCCAGACCTAGTGGAACCTGGGCCGGGAGGCAGGAAACACCAACACTATCTGTGGAGGGAAAACAATGGAAGATTTGTTTACTTCAAACTTTTCACTAGGTATAAAACAGGCCCACTCTTCAGTTTACTTCTGGACCTGCAGAGGATTCTCAGAGGATTCTGTGGCCTGCTGTGTACTTCAGAGGACTGCCATGGTGCACCAAGAGGATTGTCCTGTTGCCTGAAGCTTGTCCTGTGCTCTCCGAGAACTGCCCTGCTGCTTGAGACCTGCTTCTCAGCTTGAACTCAGGACTTCAAGAGTGGCTCCAAGGGCTAGTCAGTTGACCTCCTAATCAGAGCCTAAGTAGATAGAAAAGGCTTCCACCATCCTGAACCGGAACCTTGAACTCTTGTAAGTGGTGCTAAAGGTGTCCAGACAGTCCAAATCCAAAACCTGTGACTTCAAATTTTTTCAGCCAAAAAGTGCACTGAGAGGAGGCAGGGACTTACCTGCTTGCGGATCTACCCAAGGCACATCGCCAGTCAGCCTGACTTTGTGGTTGCTTCTGCTATGTTATTCAACTTGTAGAGGGGTATCTAGCCCCATTGGCTACAGCTTGAAACTTCATCCACAGGAGATTTTTGACTTCCAAAAAAAAGATGTTTGAGGAATGGGGTTACTCAGTCACAAACATAACGGATATCCATATAACGATTCCATTTTACCTTATGGAACTCGTAATACATTGGACTGGATATCTGACACATTTGTGATGGAGTGACCCATCTGCCAAACACTAAATCAGACCCTAAGGCCCATATTTATACTTTTTTTCACCACATTTGTGTCATTTTTTTACATAAAAGCGACACAAACGTACAAAATATAATTGTATTTTGTAAGTTTGCGCCGCTTTTGCGTAAAAAAAAATGCTGCAAATGCGGCGCAAAAAAGATATAGATATGGGCCAGAGGCCCTCATTATGACATCGGCGGTCCTTTTCCAAGACCGCCGATGCCACAGGCACCAACATACCGCCAGTGCTGGCGGTATGTTTGGCACTACATTATAACATTTCCGCTGGGCCAACGGAAATGTCACCACAACATTGAAGCCAGCTCTTAATGGAGCCGGCGGCAATGTTGAGGTGCGTCGGGTGCAGCAGCACCCATCGCGCATTCCACTGCCTGAAATTCGGGCCGTGGAATGCGCGATGGGGCTGTGCATGGGGGCCCCTGCAGTGCCCATGTCAAGTGCATGGGTACGTGTTGACAATTGACAATTGATGGATGACAACTAATGGATAAAGACAATTGAAGGATAATTGGAGAAGTAGTGATGACAATAATAAGTGGTGATCTTGATTGAAATACGCAATAAGACAATGGATGACTTAATCATGGGGAATTTGGAATGTAATTTCGAGAGAATTGTATGAAGAAATTTTGGACTTAATAAACACAAATTGATGGACTCTGGAACTAAATCGACAACAAAGATAATTAAGAGTTTGTTTTTTGCCACAGATTGGATGTAGATATTGTCGATGCATTTGTAATAATTTATAATGACTTGTTTTTGTTTACTGTACTTATATTGGTGGAGATTAACAATTCATGCGAGTGCTGGTATATTTGGAATGTATTGGATAACATTGGTTATCGTATAGGGCGGCGTTCTTGGGGATGGAGCTCTAACATAGCAGCACCGTGAAATATTGTAGGGTTAAGATATGGTGATATGGAGCGCCAGATACCCTTTTCACCCATAATCAATAAGGTGCTCATAGCTCATGAGAGAAGCCTGAGGGAGCAGGGCATCAGAGCTAAGCAAGCAGAGTCCAGGGAGAGGTGAGAGTCACATACCTCAAGTCTTGGTGCCCAGCTATGTGGAGGGAGATGACAAAGACAAATGGTTTCCTATCTGTGAGATAGCCCTTAAAATGCAAAAAAGTCCCAGGGGGTGATTGGGGAGCAAGCTTGTGAAAATATATGCCCACAGTGGGAGAGACACTCTTCTAACACTCGAGATTAGGGAGGTGAATGAAGTATGCCCCCATAAAAGCCATTTGACTTGCCACATTTGGTTGATCCCTGAGAGGTACCACCTCATGTTCAGGGACTCCCAAACCCATCTTGGGTAGGTTTCTTGAACTACTTCAGCAAGGTACTGAGTGAGTGTGTGAGGGGCAGCAAAGTTGATATTTTATTGGGCTGTATAATCTGATTTTGTCATATCACATACTCAATACCTGTTTTACAGAGCTGCACCAGCCCCCGACTGAAAGTAAGCTCACTGACCTTAGGGAGCTTGCTAAAGAGGTTGATTTCTGAGTCAACACTAGAGTGCCCAAAAAGGTGTCTGAGGGGAGGGTTTTTTTCCCAAAAGGGTGGTCAGAGACCTCACCAGAAGAAAAAGAGGGGGGAGAAAAATAAAAATAAGAAGTTCTCTCAAGGTCCCTGAAAAAGTTTACGGTGGAAGGAAACCCAGCCTCAATCTGACCCAAAGAACAATAGCTTCTTTGATAAAAATACACATACCTTTGTCGCAAAGTGCCACAAGTGCTATAAGTACAGTCACTCACTGGTAGGCAAACTCCTTAGCTCAGCTGTGGTTAGAGGGGCATGATGCACGCTTGCCCCCTTCTCAAGACAGATGAAAGAAGAGGGGGGCAGCATGAACAGCTGGGGATCACCAACAATTCAGGGCCCGATCAGTGTCCATGCATACCAGGGGGATTTCAGAAGTAGCCCTCAAGAGGAAGAGAGACAAAACAGGTGAGTTTGGGGGAGTGCTTAATTTGAGCCAGTGGCTTCCGTTGTTTAGCACAGGCACTTAATTCTTAGCACCTGTGCTTGTGACAGTCTGCCACATGGCGGCACTGTCTGCCACATTCAAGTAGGAGTACAACAGCTGTTCATTAATTTAATATACATGAATAATCACCAACATGGGCCACTAAAGACTTTCTTATAGCTTTGAGGGCCTTGAAGAATATGAATAGTCACACTTGTAGGTATGTGATGGTTGGTAGTTGTGTAGGTAATGTCATTGACGACGACCCTGGCACTTATTGTTATACAAGTTAACCACTGGTTTGGGGGGCTGAGTCAGGTGTCCAGCTTACTAGCCCAGGCACAGGTCATTCGATCAGACCCAGAATTTCACAATGTTCCCCATGTCTGGCCAAGGGTTAGGGGAAAGGACCTCCCCCGGGTGGTGATGCAGGGTGCACCCTGATTATAGCTGTGGGTGGTTTACTGTTCCAGGTTCCCCCACAAGTAGCCCCCCAAAGTCTAGGTCCAGCTTCAACCAGCACAACTCAGATAGTGTTCACGTAAGCATGGCAGCCAGGCTGAGAAGCCCTTGGGGGTGCTGGGAATCCCACTCACCACCTGAGAGGGAGAGAAGTTTAGTCCTGGAGGGTGCCACATGTTACCCCCGGCTTAGTTGATCCACACTAGTTGTCGGTGCCTGCCAAGGCCAACCATGACCTGAATCTCAGTCCTCACAAGGGGTCCTTCATCTCACATCTTCACCCCGCAGCATGGCCAGGCTGCAGTCCCTACCAGCAGCCTGGGGAATCAGGATGTCCGCAAAGGGGGCAAGGGCACCAAGGCCCACAAGGCCTTTAGGGATCTCATAGTCAACCCCAGAGACTAGGCCACAGAGCTGGGCACCGCTCCCATTCAACACCCAGAAGCTGCAATCGGTAAGAAAAGCATCTACGAGATATCAGGGGCCACAGAAGCCACAAGGGTTGCAGTAGAACAGCAAAATTGCTATGGTGCTGCCAGATGAAGTAGGATTCCTTAGGAGGACCTGGAGCATTACTAAAAAGCACCCCTCTTCTTGGCTGCATTGGGCACACCCAAATCTTTTTTTTTCTTTTCCTAATGTTTTTCAGGATATTTTACTGTTAGAAATGGGCTCTTTGGTTGGCAGTCAGGTTACCCCCTGTCCAAGCAAGGACCGTCACTCTAGTCAGGGTAAAAGAGAATCACCATCAGCTAATCCCTGCTTGCCCCCTTGGTAGCTTGGCACGAGCAGTAGGCTTAACTTCAGAGCGCTAGGTGTAAAGTATTTGTACCAACACACACAGTAACTTAATGAAATCACGACAAAATGACACAACACAGGTTTAGAAAAATGGGAAATATTTATCTAAACAAAACAAGACCAAAACAACAAAAATCCACAATGCAGAAGTCAAGTTATCACTAAAAAATGCAAAAAGTGTGTTCATGTAATTTTAAACACACACTAACACTGTTAGCGTGAAAATGTACCTTGGGTGCGTCAAAAATAACCCTGCATGGACGACTGTGTGTGTCAAAAAGGGCTTGCAATGCGTCGATTTCACTCACGAGCGAGACTTTGGGTCGCTTCTCCTTTCATCGGGTCGGGCGCGTCTTTTCTTCTCTCCGCAGGCGAGCGATGCGTTGATCCGGGTCCGGGCAGGCCTTGTGTTGTTTTTACACGCCCAGCGGTACTTGAATCAGAAATCCAGCCCCACGATGATCCGAAAACCCCTCAGCGCGGGTTGCGATCTCACGATCCTCCGTCAGCGATGCTGTGTGTCATTTCTCCAGCCCCGGGCATCAATCTTTGGGTTGCATTGCAGGCGAGCATTGATTTTCAGCCGAGAAGCCGGCGGCGCATCAATTTTTCAGCCGCAGATCAGAGTTGCGTCAATCTTTTCCCCGCACGCCATTCTGTGCGTGGATTTCTTCCTCTTAGGCTGCCAGCTTCTTCTTTCAGGGTCCCAGGAACTGGATGGGCACCACTTGGCAGAGTAGGGGTCTCTCCAGAGACCCCAGGTGCTGGCAGAGAGAAGTCTTTGCTGTCCCTGAGACTTCGAACAACAGGAGGCAAGCTCTAAATCAAGCCCTTGGAGATCTTCACAAGATGGAAGGCACACAAAGTCCAGTCTTTGCCCTCTTACTCTGGCAGAAGCAGCAACTGCAGGATAGCTCCACAAAGCACAGTCACAGACAGGGCAGCTCTTCTTCCTCAGCTCTTCAGCTCTTCTCCAGACAGAGGTTCCCCTTGGTTTCCAGAAGTGTTCTAAAGTCTGTGGTTTTGGGTGCCCTTCTTATACCAATGTTCTCCTTTGAAGTAGGCTTACTTCAAAGCAAAGTCTCTCTTGATTGTGAAATCCTGCCTTGCCCAGGCCAGGCCCCAGACAGTCAGCAGGGGGTTGGAGACTACATTGTGTGAAGGCAGGCACAGCCCTTTCAGGTGTGAGTGACCACTTCTCCCCTCCCTCCTAGCACAGATGGGTCATCAGGAAATGCAGACTACACCCCAGCTCCCTTTGTGTCACTGTCTAGTGAGAGGTGCAACCAGCCTAACTGTCAAACTGACCCAGACAGGAAATCCACAAATAGGCAGCGTCAAGAAATGGTATAAGCGGGAAAATGCTTACTTTCTAAAAGTGGCATTTTCAAACACACAATCCTAAAATCAACTTTACTAAAAGATGTATTTTTAAATTGTGAGTTCAGAGACCCCAAGCTCCACATGTCCATCTGCTCCTAAAGGGAATCTACACTTTAATCAGATTTAAAGGTAACCCCCATGTTAACCTATGAGAGGGACAGGCCTTGCAACACAGAAAAACAAATTTAGCAGTATTACACATTACTATATGTCCTACCTTAACCATACACTGCACCCTGCCCTTGGAGCTACCTAGGGCCAACCTTAGGGGTGCCTTACATGTAAGAAAAGGGAAGGGTTAGGCCTGGCAAGTGGGTACACTTGCCAAGTTGAATTTAGAGTTAAAACACACAGGCACTGCAGTGGCAGATCTGAGACATGATTACAGAGCTACGTATTTGGGTGGCACAACCAGTGCTGCAGGCCCACTAGTAGCATTTGATTTACAGGCCCTGGGCACCTCTAGTGCACTGTACAAGGGACTTACTAATAAATCAAATATGCCAATCATGGATATACCAATTACATACACATTATGTAAAGGAGCACTTGCACTTTAGCACTGGTTAGCAGTGGTAAAGTGCCCAGAGTAACAAAAACAGAAAAATCAGAGTCCAGCATACGTCAACAACCTGGGAAACAGAGGCAAAAAGTTAAGGGAGACCACGCCAAGGATGAAAAATCTAACATTTACCATTCTACAGTGGCCATCAACCATCATTGAATGGTAAATCAATGTTATATTATGTCAAAAACAATTCTAAAATGACCACCCCCTGTGTGTGCATGCGCAGGAAACCACCTTGTAATCCTCTTAGTTATACTTTATGACAGAACAATTACAAGGTAACCAACCACAAATGTCCAGCTAGGTGCACAAACAAGCGAACGTTTTTAAATGTTTTTTGACACAAAGGTGGTCATTACAACCCTGGCGGTCGGTGTTAAAGTGGCGGTAAGACCGCCAACAGGCTGGCGGTAAAAAATGTGCAATTACGACCGTGGCGGAAACCGCCAACAAAGACAGCCACTTTAACACTACAACCGCCAACGCAGTACAAACAAACAGCGCGGCGGTCACCGCCAACAGACAGGCGGGAGACAATGTACAACCCACACTATTATGACAGGGCAATCCGCTGCCTTCTCCAGGGCGGATTCACCGCGGATAAAAACACGGTGGAAACAGGAATTCCGAAGGGAAAACGCTCACCTCTACACACCCCACGAGGACGCCATGGACCCGGAACTCCAAATTCTACCTGCAATAGTCTTCCTGCTCCTCTACCAGGAGCACGAACGCTGGCGGCGAAGACCACGGTGAGTACTGCACCTACGACACAGGGGGGGCAAAAAACAGGGAGACACACATGCAACACCCCCACCCTCACCCACTACAACACGCATACTAATGCATATTAATACATCACAGTTACATCCCCCAAACCCCCTGGAAGACAATAGAAAATGAGTGTAACCATTGTAATATATTAAAAGCAAGTATGCAGAAATATATATTTACACCATGTACATAATATATACCAAGCATAGTAGTCCAGGTAGTGCTCTAAGAAAGTCCGTGGAACACTGGGACCACACGGTATGGGCGAGGCCCACACAAGATCCCCGACCATGACGGAGAGAACACTGCAGGGGCATCATAGGGGCATCATAGAGCAACTAAACAGGCACCTCAAGGGGAGGGAAAGAGGGGGCACCTCAGCTGCTTGAGTGCACGACGCCAAATCCACGAAGGGGCCACATGCCCACTGTTCCATCCTGGGGAGTGCAAAGCCACAGTCTCTCAAGTCTCTACAGTGGGTGGCTTGCCCACTGCCATATTCTGGGGAGTGCAAAGCCACAGTCTCTCAAGTCTCTACAGTGGGTGGGTTGCCCACTGTTCAATCCTGGGGAGTGCAAAGCCATAGTCTCTCAAGTCTCTACAGTGGGTGGTTTGCCCACTGTTCAATCCTGGGGAGTGCAAAGCCACAGTCTCTCAAGTCTCTACAGTGGGTGGCTTGCCCACTGCCATATCCTGGGGAGTGCAAAGCCACAGTCTCACAAGTGGATAACAGTCTCCACTGGTTCTGGAGGGGGCATGGTGCCCAGAGTGCTTCATCCTGCCAAGGATTGGGGTAGTGGATGCTTTCTCCACTGGTTCTGGATGGGGCGTGGTGCCCAGAGTGCTTCACCCTGCTAGGTAGTGGATGACAGTCTCCACTGGTTCTGGAGGGGGCATGGTGCCCAGAGTGCTTTATCCTGCTAAGGACAGAGGTAGTGGATGACAGTCTCCACTGCTTCTGGAGGGGGCATGGTGCCCAGAGTGCTTCATCCTGCCAAGGATTGTGGCAGTGTATACTTTTCTCCACTGGTTCTGGAGGGGGCAGGGTGCCCAGTGTGTTTCTTCCTGCTAAGGATTGGGGTAGTGGATGCTTTTCTCCACTGGTTCTGGAGGGGGCATGGTGCCCAGAGTGCTTCATCCTGCTAAGGACAGAGGTAGTGGATGACAGCCTCCACTGGTTCTGGAGGGGGCATGATGCCCAGAGTGCATCATTCACCCCGTGACGGACTCAGTTGCGTCAGTGCCCTTGCCGCCAATGGGCCAGCGGTGCTTGAGATGGCGGTGCCCTGTTCAGCGGTGCTTGAGACGGTGGTGCCCTGTTCAGCGGTGCTTGAGTTGGCGGTGCCCTGTTCAGTGGTGCTTGAGACGGCGGTGCCCTGTTCAGCAGTGCTTGAGACGGCGGTGCTCTGTTCAGCGGTGCTTGAGACGGCGGTGCCCTGTTCAGCGGTGCTTGAGACGGCGGTGCCCTGTTCAGCGGTGCTTGAGACGGCGGTGCCCTGTGCAGCGGTGCTTGAGACGGCGGTGCCCTGTGCAGCGGTGCTTGAGACGGCGGTGCCCTGTTCAGTGGTGCTCGAGTTGGCGGTGCCCTGTTCAGCAGTGGCTGCGACGGCGGTGCCCTGTGCAGCTGTGCTTGAGATGGCGGTGCCCTGTTCAGCTGTGCTTGAGATGGCGGTCTCCATTGCAGGGTCTCAGCTGCTGGCAGTCCTTCATGGCCCAGCGGGGCTTGTGCTGGCTGTCCTTCATGGCCCAGCGGGCTTTTGCTGGCGGTCCTTCATGACCCAGTGGGGCCAGTGCTGGCGGTCCTTCATGGCCCAGCGGGGCTTTTGCTGGCGGTCCTTCATGGCCCAGCTGGGCTTTTGCTGGCGGTCCTTCATGGCCCAGCGGGGCTAGTGCTGGCGGTCCTTCATGGCCCAGTGGGGCTTTTGCTGGCGGTCTTTCATGGCCCAGTGGGGCTTTTGCTGGCGGTCCTTTAGGGCCCAGCAGGGCTAGTGCTGGCGGTGGTCTCCTGGGCAGCTGGGCTGGTGCTGGCGGTGGCCTCCTGGGCAGGTGGGCTGGTGCTGGCGGTGGCCTCCTGGGCAGGTGGGCTGGTGCTGGCCTCCTGGGCAGCTGTGCTGGTGCTGGCGGTGGCCTCCTGGGCAGCTGGGCTGGTGCTGGCGGTGGCCTCCTAGGATGCTGGGCTGGTGCTGGCGGGCCCCTCCAGGGCAGGTTGGCTAGTGCTGGTGGTCCTGTCCTGGGCAGCTGGGCTTGTGCTGGAGGTGGGCTCCTGGGCATCGGGGATGATGGCGGTCTTCTCCACCGTGCTGCTCTTCCCAGACTTGCCGGGTTTCTTGTGGCCCTTCCCCACCTTGGAAGGTGTCACAGCTGACTCCACACTCCCACAGGGACCCCTGGGAGCGGCTTTGTTGGCTAGAGTCTTCCCCCTCTCCCGCTGGGCACTGGCCAACTTCTGATGATTCACAGGTGGGGGACTGTCTGTGCTGTGGCTCCTTGCCACACTGGCTGCCCTGGTGGCCGGTGCACTCCAGATTCCGGAGACTACAGGCACCACTGGTCCCGGAGATGTTGTGGCTGAGGTGCTAGTTTGGGACCTAGGAGACGGACGGGGTGGGGGAGGTGTGGGAAAGTGGTCAAGGGTGGACAGGAAAAGTTTTTTGGACACACTGGGACGGGTAGCTGGAGGGGGTTTGGGAGTGGAGGAAGAGGTGGTGGTTGTAGAAGGTGTACTTTTGGTGACTTTGGGTGAAGGTGCATGCGCTGGAGGCTGTCGTGAGGTGGATGGCTATTGGGTGGGTGTGTGCCAGCGTTTGTGTATCTTGGGAGGGGGCGTCACAGACACACTGGGAGAGGACACAGGGGACGTGTGAATGGTAGTGGGGGTGGTGACTGCACGTGAGCGGGGTGTGGTGGTGGGTGTGCTGGAGAGGGACATAGTGGCTGTAGAGGTAGTGCATGCAGGTGTGAGTGTAGACGAGACTGGGAGGGAGGAGGGAGACGAGGTGGAGGGGGGACACAGTGGAGGCAGTGGATGTTGGTGTGTCTGCATGTGTGTGATGCTTCCGTGAGTGCCTGTGGGATGTGTGGTGCTTATGTTTGCCAGAGCTTCCCTTGTGTGTTGACGTGTGTGCATGCTGGTCTGTAGGTGTGCTTGGGATAGGCTGAGGTACAGGGGATTGGGTCTGGATGGAGGAAGTTGGAGGGGGGAGGCTAGAGACGGGGACAATGGCTGCCATCAGTGCTGAGGCCAGAGTCTGAAAAGCTTGCTGAAGGGCCGCCTGACCAGAAAGAATGCCCTCCAGGAATGCATTTGTTTGTTGCAACTGCCTCTCTACACCCTGGATGGCATTCAAAATGGTAGACTGCCCAACAGTGAGGGACCTGAGGAGGTCAATGGCCTCCTCACTGAGGGCAGCAGGGGTGACTGGGGCAGGGCCTGAGGTGCCTGGGGCGAAGGTGATGCCCACCCTCATGGGTGAGCGGGCACGGGGCAATGGCTGAGGGGCTGCTGGGAGGGCGGTGCTGGTAGGGGGCATGGCGGCTGTACCTGTAGATGCGGGGGGCACAGATGTTGCCGCCACCACAAGGGAGCTCCCATCAGAGGACGAGTCTGTGTCACTGGTGTCAGCTCCTGTCACCGCCGTGGAGCTCCCCTCGCCCTCCGTCCCACTGGTGTACTCCGACTCTGTTGTCTCGCCCTCCAGGGCCATGTGGGATGCAGCTCCCTCCTGCTGCTCCGTTGCCACTGCTCCTCCGCCTGATGATGCTAATGCACACAAGAACAGGGAGACCACAAAAAGGGGGGGACGACAGAAGAAAGAAATGTTGAGTGCATGCATTACCGCTACCTTTGGCGGACACGACAGACACAGAAGCCCCCTGCACTACACTGCGCTCTTGGGGTCCACTGTTCAATTCCTGGGAAATGGCCTACAAGGCTATGGACGACATCTGCACACATAGATGACACAGGGGCATGACTAGGTGTACTTGGCACTCTACAGAGGTGGGGTGGGGTGCCACATGGCCTGCCTTACGGAGGGGCCTTGCCTACGGAACTCGCTCTGGCCTAGGGAAACCCACAGCCCACCTCCCCCACCCAGACACCTCCACTGCGCGCAAAGTCAGCAGAATGAGAGTGTACTCACCCCCTTGTGGCTGCTGTGATGCCCTCAAGCGCCCATCCAACTCCAGGTAAGCCACCGCCAGGATCCTGAACATCAGGGGGGTCATGGTGCGACAGGCACCCCTCCCACGTTGGGAGGCCATCCCCAGCTGAGCCTCCGTCGTCTTCTTGCTCCAGCAGCGAATGTCCTCCCATCTTTTCCGGCAGTGGGTGCTCCGTCTGTGGTAGACCCCCAGGGTCCGGACGTCCTTGGCGATGGCACACCAAACATCTTTTTTCTGGCGGGCGCTGACCTACATGAAATGTACAGGGGAAAAAGAGAAGTTATTACCAACTGCACCATCAAACTGATTGACCCCATCCCTACCCTTGCCATGTGGCACATGCATTCACCGTATTTCATGCACGCAGCACTCTCCCCCCTTCCTTCTTACATCCAGTCCTCTTCACACAGGCATAGCCCATACAACAAGCTCCCTGTGTACTTACCTGTTTGTCTGGAGGACCGTAGAGTAGCGGGTACTGGGGGAGGACCCCATCCACGAGCTTCTCCAACTCCTCCGATGTGAAGGCAGGGGCCCTTTCCCCAGACACTCGAGCCATTGTCTCTTCCAGACCGCGGTCACAGCAGCACATGAGGTAGGTCCTCTCCTGTCGAAGATCAGGTATCGAGTGATTGAACAGATAGAAAATGGCGGTCACGTCCACGGCGGTGCAGACTCTACACACATACAGGCCATCTTTTGTGTATGAATGGTGTTCTGTGTAAACTGTGGGTACGTACCTCTGAGTTGTTTGACTCTGTGCTCGCCGTTGTCCTTCATAGGCACCGTCCGTTGGGACATGTGAGGAGATGGCGGCATCCTCCGGTGTACCAACCGTTGGTGGACCTGACGACAATGGAGGAGCGACATGTGATTATCACATACAGGCTTGACCGTGCCACAATCCAGGAACTCGAAAAACCCAGTTGGAGCCAGACCTGATGTCAGCAATCCGCCATCCCACAGGAATCCCCCCTCAAGTGCAGGTGCTGTCAGTGCTCCATTTCCTTGCAAGTGGGTCTTTTCAAACAACAGTGGCCATAGCATCAGGGATGTCCCAGCCTATGTTTTCCAACGTATTGTCCAGAGTGTTGTCTGCCCTTCTGAAGCACATGCGGAGCTACATCGTTTTTCCTCAGGTGGAGGATTTGCCTACAGTGAAAGGTGATTTCTATGCCCTGGGACACATCCCCAACATCATAGGTGCCATTGATGGGACCCATGTGGCTTTGGTCCCCCCCCACAGGAGTGAACAGGTGTACAGAAACCGGAAGAGTTATCATTCGATGAATGTACAGATGGTATGTTTGGCAGACCAGTACATCTCCCATATGAATGCCATGTTCCCTGGCTCAGTGCATGACGCCTACATCATGCGGAATAGCAGCATCCCTTATGTGATGGGTCAACTCCAGAGGCACCGTGTGTGGCTATTAGGTGAGCACCTGGAAGCAAGTCAGTGGGAATGGTTGTCTGGGTCTGGGGATATCCCTCCAGGTTAGTGCGTGTCTAACAGTTGTCCCTCACCATTTGCAAGTGACTCTGGTTACCCCAGCCTGTCATGGCTACTGAACCTAGTGAGGAATCCCAGGACAAGGGCAGAGGAACGCTACAATGAGGCCCATGGGCAAACTAGGAGGGTGATCGAGCGGACCTTCGGCCTACTGAAGGCCAGGTTCAGGTGCCTCCATATGACAGGTGGATCCCTATTCTACTCACCAAAGAAGGTGTGCCAGATCATCGTGGCCTGCTGTACGCTTCACAACTTGGCTTTGCGACAACAGGTGCCTTTTTTGCAGGAGGATGGTCCAGATGGCGGTGTTGTGGCAGCTGTGGAGCCTGTGGACAGTGAAGACGAGGAAGCAGAGGAAGAAGACATAAACAACAGCGACTCAGTGATCCAGCAATATTTCCAGTGAGACACAGGTAAGAGTACAGACCTGCCTACTACATGTACTTTAACACTACTACCTCTCTACTGTGTGTCGTTTTCACCCAGAGTATGGTCACTGAGTTGTCACTTTCCCTACGGTTTCACAGATGTGGGTCCCACTGTGTGACATCTGCTTAGATTCCTCATGGACTAGAGCTGTGTGACATAGGTATGTTGACATTACAATTGAAAGAGCATTTTGTCACTGTAATTGCTAATACACTATTTCGAAATCACAGACAGACTCCAGATTGTTGTGTGCTTTAAGTGTGTTTATTTAAGTGCTCAATATTGGAGGGGGTAGTGAAATGGTGAGGGGTGATGGGGGAGGAATGTCCATGGCAGAGTCCAGTCTATTAGTCTCACAGGTGCATTGCCCATATGGGCATAGGAAGTGGAGCTGGGGCAGTTTAAGTATGGACAGGGTGACAAAGTGGGACAGTAGGATGACAATCAGGGTGGTCTCATTTCTTGGTGGGGGTCTTGGCATCGTGCTCTGTCTTTGTCCTGGATCTCATGGACCGTTTGCGGGGTGGTTCTCCCTCTGCAGGGGGTGGGGTGCTGGTGTGGTGGTCCTGTGGCGGGGCGTCCTGTCCACTAGCGCCGGCGGAGGTGATGGGCAGTTCATCATCCATGCTAGTATCAGGGGCCCCTTGTAGTGCCACAGTGTCCCTCCTGGTGTTGAGTACTTCCTTCAGCACCCCTACGATGGTGCCCAAGTTGGAGCTGATGGTTCTGAGTTCCTCCCTGAAGCCCATATACTGTTCCTCCTGCAGGCGCTGGGTCTCCTGAAACTTGGCCAGTACCATTGCCATCATCTCCTGGGAGTGGTGGTAGGCTCCCATGATGGAGGAGAGGGCTTCGTGGAGAGTGGGTTCCCTTGGCCTGTCCGCCCGTGTCGCACAGCAGCCCTCCCAGTTCCCCTGTGTTCCTGGGCCTCCGTCCCCTGGACTGTGTGCCCACTGCCACTGCCCCCAGGTCCCTGTTGTTGTTGGGGTGGTGGGTTATCCTGGGTTCCCTGTAGTGGTGGACACACAGCTGATTGACGTGTCCTGGGGACAGAGGTATGGGCCTGCTGGGTGGGTGCTGTGCTTTTGTTTCCAGAGGGGGGAAGGTCTGTGGTGGCCTGTGACTGGGTGAGGGGAACCGACTGTCCCGAGGTCCCCGATGGGCCTGGCCTGTCATCTAGATCCAGTTGGACAGAGCTGCTGTCATCAGTGTGGACCTCTTCTGTTGGTGGTGTGGACATGTGTGGACCCTCCTGTCCTGTGACGTTGGGTAGGGGTCCTGCAGGGGTATAAAAGGATGGTTATTACATCTGTGTGTGTCATAGTGTGCAATGGGCGGGTGACCGTGTACCCCAGTGCTTGCATTCCTGTGTGGGCCCTTGTGTGATGATGGTTTAGGGGGTTGTATGGGTATGTGCAGTGGGCATGCTTTAGTGATGGGTGTCCATGCTTTGTTGTTGCATGCAGGGCTTGGTGTTGGGAAGGGTGGTTTGTGATGTTGGGACATATGTGAGGAGTTGGGGTGCTGGGGGTGAGGGTGGGGGTATGTGCTGGCATGCAGGTAGGGTGGGGGATGTAATAATTAAGATTTGTCTTACCAGAGTCCATTCCTCCACCTACTGCTGCGAGGCCCTCAGGATGCAGAATCACCAAGACCTCCTCCTCCCATGTTGTTAGTTGTGGGGGAGGAGGTGGGGGAACGCTGCCAGTCCGCTGAACCGCCTGGTGGTGTCTTGAGACCATGGAACGCAACTTCCCCCATAGGTCGTTCCACCTCTTCCTGATGTCCTCCCGATTTCTTGGGTGCTGTCCCACTGCGTTGACCCTGTCCACTATTCTTCGCCATAGCTCCATCTTCCTTGCTATTGAGGTGTGCTGCACCTGTGATCCGAATAGCTGTGGCTCTACCCGGACGATTTCCTCCACCATGACCCTGAGCTCCTCTTCCAAGAACCTGGGGTGTCTTTGCCGTGCCATGGGGTGGTGTAGGTGATGTGTGGGGTGGAGTGTGTGGTGATAAGTGTGCTGATATGTAGTGGTGTGTTGTGTGAGGTGCGTGGAAGTTCTGTGGGTGATGGTGTTGTGTGCCTGTGGATGCTGTTGTTCTTGCTGGTGCTGTCTCTCTCTGGCCTTCTTTCGGAATTTTTTGTCGAAGGGGTTTGTGGGTGATGTGGGTGTGTGTTTTATATTCTAATGGGTGTTTGGGAGTGGTGTGTGTATGTGTATCAGGTGTGTGTATTTCAAATTTTCCAATGTGGTAGTGTTTTGTAAGAGTGTGTGTATTTTGAGCGCGGCGGTGTGTACCGCCAATGGAATACCGCGGTTGAAAGACCGCAGCGTGGATTCGTGTGTCGTGATAGTGTGGGTGTTTTTCTGTTTACGTGACGGTGGAGGTTTTGTTTTCGCCAGTTTATCACTGACCTTTGGTGTGGCGGACTTGTGTGGGTGTCTGAATTTTGGCGGATTCCAAAATGTGGGTCATAATAGCTGTGGCGGAATTCCGCGGCCGCGGTGGTGTGTTGGCGGTCTTCTGCACGGCGGTAGGTGGCTTTTACCGCCAATGTTGTAATGAGGGACAAAGTATTCCCAAAAAATCGGGTGCCATGAAAATGCATGAGCTGCCATCTTTAAATGTTGTTTGTTGTTCTATATGACATGGTCAGGCACACATGGGCAGCCATTTTTGAATGTTTTTTGTCATAAGGTAAAACTAAAAACATTCAAAAGTGGCTGTCCATGGTTCTTTGTAGATGCACATGACTGGACGGCCACCCTGGAACATTTTTTGTTTAAGGTGTCCCAAAGCAAATAAGTATTAACTAAGCCAATAGCTCTGTAGCCAGATCTGAACCGCAAGACCTAATTGCTTTACTAATGCTTGTTATAAAGTATTAATATTATATAATAATATAAGTTTTAGGTATAATACATTATATGCTTGCCTGATAGAAGGATGGAGGCATTTTACCTTGTTGCTGTATAGCCTGAGAAAATTTTGTCAAGTATGACATCTGCAAGATGTTTCTCTAACTCTGATATTTCACTCTAAATTCTGAGTGTATAAAATTATCGAAAATGTATTTTCTTGGAGAAAATAGCTTTCTTTCAAGTCTACAAGCTTGAGCTTTTGCTAGCATGTTTGTTTTGTTAGCTTTTTTTGTTGTTGTTAGCTGTTCAGAACTCCTGTAACAATTTAATAATCACATCCTTTACAATCCATTCTCATCCTTAGGGGTGTTTGATTCCTCTCCTGAATTGTGTTCACCATTAGAATTCAAGAAATTGCTAGTTTCATTATCTATCTGCTGCCTCACCATATTACCTTCTGATGGGGATAGGAGGGCATCCCTTTCTTATGGATTACCCGAGTCTTCAGCCTATGATTGCTAATTGGCCTATTTTAGGTGCCATATTCTGACTCCAGTTGAGCTCCCCTTTTGGATCATGTGAGAAAACAGGATTTTTGCAGGTTTCACGCCACTTTTTACCCCCCTTTGGACTGTTAGCTTCCTGGGTTTTTTTAACTCTTGAGAGTGCACTGAGGCCTGCTGTCCAGACCTCAGGGGCAGTGTTCAGTCCCTATACAGTACAAAAGTTATGTTGAATTGGGTGTCCCCAATTGGCAAGTCCTGACTTACTTACAAGTCCCTAGCATATGGTACCCAGGTACCCAGGACATGAAAGGCAGAGTGTCTGCATTGGTTGTGCCACCCTGTGTGTGACAAAGTGAAAATATGGCTCCAGCCTGCCACTGCAGACTGGAAAGGCAGTGTCACACTGTCAGTTTGGCTTTGCCTTGGCCATTAATGACAAATTCCCGAAGTCCCTCAATAGTTCATGTAAGTCTCCTCTAAGGAAGGCCTATCAAGCCCTATGGCAATGAGCTGTATATTTCTAAACAAGATATATAGGGGGTCATTACAACATTGGCGGTAAAAGCCGCTTACCGCCGTGCAGAAGACCGCCAACACACCGCCGCGGCCGCGGAATTCCGCCACAGCTATTATGACCCACAGCTCGGAATCCGATAAAAATTCAGACACCCACAGAAGTCCGCCACACCAAAGGTCAGTGATAAACTGGCGAAAACAAATCCTCCACCGTCACACCAACAGAAACACGCCCATGCTATCACGACCCACGAATCCACGTGGCGGTCTTTCAACCGCGGTATTCCATTGGCGGTACACACCGCCGCGCTCAAAATACACACACATCTCCAAAACACCGCCACATTGGACAATTCGAAATACACACACCTGATACACATACACACACCACTCCCACACACTCAATACTATATAAAACACACACCCACATCACCCACAAACCCTTACGTCCAAAAATGTAGACGAAGGCCAGAGAGACAGCACAGCATAGACAACCCCACCATACAGAGGCACACAACACCATCACCCACACTACTTCCACGCACAAAACACCACACACCACTACATTTCACCACACTCATCACCCCATACACCACCCCACACATCACCTACACCACCCCATGGCACGGCAAAGACACCCCAGGTTCTCGGAGGCGGAGCTCAGGGTCATGGTGGAGGATATCGTACGGGTAGAGCCACAGCTATTTGGAGCACAGGTGCAGCACACCTCCATTGCTAGGAAGATGGAGCTATGGCGAAGAATAGTCAACAGGGTCAACGCAGTGGGACAGCACCCAAGAAATCGGGACGACATCAGGAAGAGGTGGAACGACCTACGGGGGAAGGTGCGTTCCGTGGTCTCCAGGCACAACATCGCGGTACAGCGGACTGGCGGCGGACCCCCACCTCCTCCCCCACAACTAACAACATGGGAGGAGCAGGTCTTGACTATCATGCATCCTGAGGGCCTCGGAGGAGTCGGTGGAGGAATGGACTCTGGTAAGTCAAATCTTAACTATCATATCCCCCACCCTACCTGCATGCTATCACAGACCCCCAACCTCACCCCCTCCCCTGTCACTCCAACTCCTTACATATGTACTACTAACACAAACCACCCATCCCAACACCAAGCCCTGCATGACACAACAAAGCATGGACACCCATCACTAAAGCATGCCCACTGCACATACCCATAACCCCCCCCTCAACCATCATCACACAAGCCCACACTCCAGGAATGCTAGCACTGGGGTACATGGTCACCCACCCATTGCACACCATGACACACACAGATGCAATAATCATGCTTTTATACCCCTGTAGGACCACTACCCAACGTCACCAGACAGGAGGGTCCAGACATCTCTACCCCACCCACAGACGAGGCCCACAGTGATGACAGCAGCTCTGTCCAACTGGATCCAGATGACCAGCCCGGACCATCGTGGGCCTCGGGACAGTCGGTTCCCCACACCCAGTCACAGGCCGCCACAGACCTTCCACCCTCTGGTAACACCAGCACAGCACCCACCCAGCGGGCCCATACCTCCGTACCCAGGACACGTCAATCAGCTGTGTGTCCACCACTATAGGGAACCCAGGATAACCCACCACCCCAACAACAACAGGGACCTGGGGGCAGTGGTAGTGGGCACACGGTCCAGGGGACGGAGGCACAGGAACACAGGGGAACTGGGAGGGCTGCTGTGCGACAGGGGGTGGACAGGCCTAGGGAACCCACTCTCCACGAGGCCCTCTCCACCATCATGGGAGCATACCACCACTGCCAGGAGACAAAGGCAACGGTACTGGCCAAGTTTCAAGAGACCCAGCGCCTGCAGGAGGAACAGTATTTGGGCTTCAGGGAGGAACTCAGAACCATCAGCACTGCCCTGGGCACCATCATAGGGGTGCTGAAGGAGATACTTAACACCAGGAGGGACACCGTGGCAC
The DNA here is from genome assembly GCF_031143425.1 of Pleurodeles waltl. NCBI lineage: Eukaryota > Metazoa > Chordata > Amphibia > Caudata > Salamandridae > Pleurodeles > Pleurodeles waltl. The sequence continues at coordinate 206,607,878 of NC_090445.1, read as the reverse complement.
TCCAAGGGGCCCCTGACACTAGCATGGACGAAGAACTGCCCACCACCTCCGCCGGCGCTAGTGGACAGGAGGCACCGCCACAGGACCACCACACCAGAACCCCACCCCACCCCCTGCAGACGGAGAACCACCATGCAAGCGGTCCCTGAGATCCAGGAACAGGACAGAGCACGATGCCAAGACCCCCGCCAAGAAATGAGACCACCCTAATTGTCATCCCACTGTCCCACTTTGTAACCCTGTCCATATTGGAACTGCCCCAGCTCCACTTCCTATGCCCATATGTGAGACTAATAGACTGGACTCTGCCATGGACATTCCTCCACCATCACCCATCACCATTTTACCACCCCTCTCCAATATTTAGCACTGCAATAAACACCCTTGAGGCGCAAAACAATCTGGAGTCAGTCTGTGATTTTGAAAATGTGTATTAGCAATGACAGTGACAAAATCCGTTCTCAAATGTAATGTCAACATACCTATGTCACACATCTCAAGTCCATGAGGAATCTAAGCAGATGACACACGTTGGTAACCACACCTGTGAAACCGTAATGGAAATGTACAACTCAGTTACCATATACTGGCTGAAATCGACAGACAGGATAGAGGTAGAAGTGTTAAAGTACTTGTAGTAGGCAGGAATGTGTTCTCACCTGTGTGTCACTGGAAATATTGCTGAATAACTGAGTCCCTGTTGTCAATGTCTTTTTCCTCTGCTTCCTCCTCATCACTGTCCACAGGCTCCACAGCTGCCACAACACCGTCATCTGGACCATCCTCCTGCAGAAAAGGCACATGTTGGCGCAAAGCCAGATTGTGAAGCATACAGGAGGCCACGATGATCTGGCACACCTTCCTTGGTGAGTAGAATAGGGAACCACCTGTCATATGGAGGCACCTGAACCTGGCCTTCAGGAGGCCGAAGGTGCGTTCGATCACCCTCCTAGTCAGCCCATGGGCCTCATTGTAGCGTTCCTCTGCCCTGGTCCTGGGTTTCCTCACTGGGGTCAGTAGCCATGACAGGTTGGGGTAACCAGAGTCCCCTAATAACCACACCCGGTGCCTCTGGAGTTGACCCATTACATAAGGGATGCTGCTATTCCGCAGGATGTAGGCGTCATGCACGGAGCCAGGGAACATAGCATTTACATGGGAGATGTACTGGTCTGCCAAACATACCATCTGTACATTCATCGAATGATAACTCTTCCGGTTCCTGTACACCTGTTCACTCCTGTGGGGGGGGGACCAGAGCTACATGGGTCCCATCAATGGCACCTATGATCTTAGGGATATGTCCAAGGGCATAGAAGTCACCTTTCACTGTAGGCAAATCCTCCACCTGAGGGAAAACGATGTAGCTCCGCATGTGTTTCAGCAGGGCAGACAACACTCTGGACAACACGTTGGAAAACATAGGCTTGGACATCCCTGATGCCATGGCCACTGTTGTTTGAAATGACCCACTTGCAAGGAAATAGAGCACTGATAGCACCTGCACTTGAGGGGGGATCGATGTGGGATGGCGGATTGCTGACATCAGGTCTGGCTCCAACTGGGTACACAGTTCCTGGATTGTGGCACGGTCAAACCTGTAGGTGATGATTAAATGTCGCTCCTCCATTGTCAACAGGTCCACCAGCGGTCGGTACACCGGAGGATTCCGCCATCTCCTCACATGTCCCAGTGGACGGTGCCTAGGAAGGACAACAGCGACCACAGAGTCAAACAACTCAGAGGTATGTACCCACAGTCTACACAGAACACGAAACATAATCCAAAAAGTTGCCTGAATGTGTGTTGAGTCTAGGCCTAGGTATGTATGACGCAGCTGATAATGAAGCCATGTGGGCCCCTGAAATGGCGGCTGCCTGACCTCTGAAGTGGGACAATGGGATGTGAGGTAACTGCGCTGGCATTGTACACCATCACGGTAGGCGGTAGAAGACCGCGGCGCAATGCTGCATTGATTAACATTGGACCCTATGGGTCCCAGGAGCCAATGACGAAGTGCGCCGGCGGTGATGATATGCACCGCCGCGGACGTCACTGCCGTGGACGTGACTGCCATTTTCTATCTGTTGAATCACTCTATACCTGATCTTCGACAGGAGAGGACCTACACTGCAAGTGCTGCTGTGACCTCGGTCTGGAAGAGACAATGGCTTGTGCGTCTGGGGAAAGGGCCCCTGCCTTCACTGCAGAGGAGTTTGAGAAGCTCGTCGATGGGGTCCTCCCCAGTACACGCTACTCTACGGTCCTCCAGACCAACAGGTAAGTACACAGTGAGCACGTTGTATGGGCTATGCCTGAGTGTAGAGGGCTGGTTGTAAGAAAGAAGGGGCCACAGTTCTGCGTGCATGAAGGACTGTGAATGCATGTGCCACATGGCATGGCTAGGGATGTGGGCCACTCACTTCGACGGTGCAGTTGCTAATGACTTCTCTTCTTCACCTGTACATTTCATGTAGGTCAGCGCCCACCAGAAGAAGGATATTTGGTGTGCCATCGCCAAGGACGTCCGGACCCTGGGGGTCCACCAGAGATGGAGCACCCACTGCCGTAAAAGATGGGAGGACATTCGCCGCTGGAGCAAGAAGACGGCGGAGGCTCAGCTGGGGATGGCCTCCCAACGTGGGAGGGGTGCCCGTCGCACCATGACCCCCCTGATGTTCCAGATCCTGGCGGTGGCCTACCCTGAGTTGGATGGGCGCTTGAGGGCATCACAGCAGACACAAGGGGGTGAGTACAACATCATTCTGCGGACTTTGCGTGCAGTGAAGGTGTCTGGGTGGGGGAGGAGGGCTGTGGGTTCCCCTAGGCCAGGGCGAGTTCCGTAGGCTAGGCCCCTCCGTAATGCAGGCCATGTGGCACTCCACCCCACCTCTGTAGAGTGCCAAGTACAGGTATACATGCCCCTGTGTCATCTATGTGTGCAGATGTCGACCATAGCCATGTAGGCCATATCCCAGGTACTGCATCTGTAGAGCCCAACAGCGCGGCGTAGTGCAGGGGGCTGCTGTGTCTGTATTGTCCACCAACGGTAGCGGTAAGCCATGCACTCAACCTGTCTTTCTTCTGTCGCCCCCCCCCCCTTTTTGTGGTCTCCCTGTTCTTGTGTGCATCAGCAACATCAGGCGGAGGTACAGTGGCACGGGAGAACGAGGGAGCTGCATCCCACATGGCCATGGAGGGCCACACCACGGACTCTGAATACACCAGTGGGATGGAGGGCGAGGGGAGCTTCACGGCGGTCACAGGATCTGCAACCAGCGACACGGACTCGTCCTCTGATGGGAGCTCCCTTGTGGTGGTGGCAAAATCTGTGCCCCCCACTTCTACAGGTACAGCCACCACCCCCCCTAACAGCACCGCCCTCCCAGCAGCCCCTCAGCCTTCGCCCCGTGCCCGCTCACCCAGGAGGGTGGGCATCACCTTCGCCCCAGGCACCTCAGCCCCTGCCCCTGTCACCTCTGCTGCCCTCAGTGAGGAGGCCATTGACCTCCTCAGGTCACTCACTGTTGGGCAGTCTACCATTTTGAATGCCATCCAGGGTGTAGAAAGAGAATTGCAACACACAAATGCATTCCTGGAGGGCATTCATTCTTGTCAGGCTGCCCTTCATCGAACCCTGCAAACTCTGGCCTCAGCACTGATGGCAGCCATTGTCCCTGTGTCTAGCCTCCCCCCTCCAACTTCCTCCACCCAGACCCAATCCCCTGTACCCCAGTCTATCCCAAGCACACCATCAGACCAGCATGCACACACGTCAACACACAAGGGAAGCTCAGGCAAACATAAGCACCACACATCCCACAGGCACTCACGCAAGCATCACACACATACAGACACAGCAACATCCACTGCCTCCACTGTGTCCCCCTCCTCGTCGTCTCCCTCCTCCCTCCCAGTCTCGTCTACACTCTCACCTGCATGCACTACCACCACAGCCACTAGGTACCGCACCAGCACACCCACCACCACACCCCGCTCACCCGCACTCACCACCCCACTACCATTTACACGTCCCCTGTGTCCTCTCCCAGTGTGTCTGTGACGCCCCCTCCCAAAGTACACAAACGCGGGCACACACCCACCCAACATACATCCACCTCACGACAGCCTCCAGCGCATGCACCTGCACCAAAAGCCACAAAAGTTACACCTCCTACAACCACCTCCTCTTCCTCCACTCCCAGACCCCTTCCAGCTACCCGTCCCAGTGTTCCTGAGAAACTTTTCATGACCTCTTTCCCACCCCCCCTCCAATTCATAGGTCCCGTACTAGCACCTCAGCCAAAAAATCTCTGGGACCAGTGGTGCCTGTTGTTACAGGTATGTGGAGTCCACCGGGCACCAGGGCAGCCAGTGTGACACGGAGCCACAGCACAGCCAGTCCCCCCCTGTGAAGCACCAGAAGTTGGACAGTGCCCGGCGGGAGTGGGGGAAGACTCCAGCCAGCAAAGCCGCTCACAAGGGTCCCGGGGGGAGTGTCAACTCAGCTGTGACTCCTCCCAAGGTGGGAAAGGGGCAGAAGAAATCGCCAAAGTCTGGGAGGAGCAGCACGGCGGAGAAGACCGCCATCATCCCCGCTGCCCAGGAGGCCACCTCCAGAGACAGTGCCCAGGAGGGCAGCCCCATCGTCACTGGCTAGGAGGCCGCCGTCAGAGTCAGTGCCCAGAAGGGCAGCCCGATCGTCAGTGGCCAGGAGGCCACCACCAGAGTCAGTGCCCAGGAGGGCAGCCCGATCGTCAGTGGCCAGGAGGCCACCGCCAGCCACAGCCCAGCTGCCCAGGAGGGCCCCGGCAGCCACAGCCCAGCTGCCCAATGAAGGACCGCCAGCCCCAGCCCAGTTGGGCAATGAAGGTCCGCCATGGCAAGCACCGCTGAACAGGGCAAGCACCGCTGAACAGGGCAAAGACCGCCATGTCAAGCACCGCTGAACAGGGCAAGCACCGCTGAACAGGGCTAAGACCGCCATGTCAAGCACCGCTGAACAGGTCAGAAACTACAAACTCAAGCATCGCAGAACAGGGCAAGCACCGCTGAACAGGGCAAAGACCGCCATGGCAAGCACCGCTAGCCCATGAGCGGCAGGGGCAGTGACGCAACTGGGACCGTCACGGGGAGAGTGATGCACTCTGGGCACCAGTCCCCCTCCAGAACCAGTGGAGACATGCATCCACTACGTCTGTCCTTAACAGGATGAAGCACTCTGGGCACCAGTCCCCCTCCAGAACCAGTGGAGACATGCATCCACTCAGTCTATCCTTGGCAGGAGGAAGCACTCTGGGCACCAGTCCCCCTCCAGAACCAGTGGAAAGATCCATCCACTACCTCTGTCCTTCACAGGATGATGCACTCTGGGCACCAGTCCCCCTCCAGAACCAGTGGAGACATGCATCCACTACCTCTGTCCTTAACAGGATGAAGCACTCTGGGCACCAGTCCCCCTCCAGAACCAGTGGAGACTGTTATCCACTTGAGGGACTGTGGCTTTGCACTCCCCAGGATGGTACAGTGGGCAACCCACCCACTGTAGAGACTTGAGAGACTGTGGCTTTGCACTCCCCAGGATGGTACAGTGGGCAAACCACCCACTGTAGAGTCTTGAGAGACCGTGGCTTTGAACTCCCCAGGATACAGCAGTGGGCATGGAGCCCCCTCGTGGATCTGGTGTGGTGCACTCATCCGGCTGAGGTGCCCCCCCTTCCCTTCCCCCTGAGGTGCCTGTTGTATTTCTATCTGATGCCCCGGCAGTGTTCTCTCCGTTTTGATCAGGTATCTGATGTGGGCCTCGCCCATGCATTTTGGGCCCAGTGGTCCACGGACAATGATTGGTGCATTACCTGCACTACTAATCGTGATGTATATTTTGTTTAATGTGTATATATATATATATATATGTATATATTTGCTTACTGTATTTTGATATATTACAATGGTTCTACTAATTTCCTTTTGTCTTTGCATTCTTCCGGGGGGGTTGGGGGTTGTTACTGTAATGTTTGGATAGGCATTGGTGTGTGTGTTGTAGTGGGTGAGGGTCGGGGTGGGGGTGGGGGTGTTGCGTGTGTGTGTCCTTGACTTTTGCTTCCCCCTCCCCTATGTCGTAGGTGCAGTACTCACTGTTGTGTTCGCCGCCGGCGTTGATGATGGTCGTATAGGAGCAGGAAGACTATCGCAGGGAGGATTTGGAGTTCCGGTTCTATGGTGTCGTCTTTCCTCGTGGGGTGTGTAGAGGTGAGCGTTTTCCCTTTGAAATGGCTGTTTCCGCCGTGTTTTTATCCGCGGGAAATCCGCCCCGGAAAAGGTGGCGGATTGGTAGGTTGTGATACTGTGGGCGGTACATTGTCTCCTGCCTGTCTGTTGGCGGTGACCGCCAAGCTGTTTGTCTGTACCGCCGTGGCGGTCGGAGTGTTAAAGTGGCTGTCTTTGTTGGCCGTTTCCGCCACGGTAATAATTCCCATTTATTTACCGCCGGCCTGTTTGCGGTCTTACCGCCGCTTTAACACCGTCTGCCAGGGTTGTAATGACCCCCATAGTTTCATATATGTCTTAGCAGCAAAACTCTAAAAGTTGTCATTTTGCTGAGGAAAGTTAGTAGCCCCATTGCCTAATACAGAATTACTGGCTGGCATCTGAGCCCGGCTAACTTCTGAATGGGACTAACTAACTGGGTGCTCTACGGTATCAAATAAATTGTGGCATTAAATGTGATTGGATGGTCAAGTTGGCATTTATGTCCCTTTTAAAGTTAAGCAACCTCCAAAGAGTTGTCACTCTGTCTCCCAGCTAGTCTAGTGGCCTCACAAAGGCCTTGGCACACAGAGAGCTTTCTGCCCACTGAAGAAGACATGTGAACAGCTCCCAGGATCGGGAACAAAGGCAGTTGCTGCAGAGTGAGCTGTGACATCCTCCCCCAGGATTGCCACTCGGATGTTAGCCCCAAAAAAGCCACCTTTGAAGGGCAGATGGTGATAACACTCCTGAGCAGGCTGCCTTTTGTTCCTGTAGACAAGCTGGAGACAGGGACAGAGAGGGAAACCCAGTGTTAGAACCAGGCTTCACATGGGCGTGTAGTCCTTAGGTAGCGTACATCTGGGGTGGGCTACCAAGCACCTGACAACAAGGAAAGCTCTTACCATGTTGGAAGGGGCAAGAATATTGCACTCTAGGATAGCCAGGTGCCACACCAGACAGGAACTTTGTCACCCAAGAGGAGGGGACCTACTAGCCCATTGGCTATTGACAGCATTGTCCCCATGGGGCACTTTTGTGTGATAAATATGGCACCCCTGGCACCCTCGAACTCAGTACACCATGGATTTGGAGAAAGGAGTGAAGGAGGACCATTCTGCTGGCGCTGAATGTGCATAAAGAGAGGCTGCACCATCAGAAGAACTGCACCTGGTGCATTTTGGGCTAGTGCAGTTTGGATTGTGTCTGTAGCTCCTGGATCAGGCAAAAGTTGATTCCCAGCCCCAAATTGAAGCAGTGTCTACAAGGGTCCATCAGCAGGCCCCCTGAAATAGCACCAGTGACATCAAAGCTGGAAGAGCCCAAACCGCCAAGTTGGTAGTCACTGCAGAGGTTTTGCCACTACCATACACCAGGCACTTCAAGAGACTTATCTGAGAATGAAAAAAGTTGCACTCCTGTATGCTGGACCCATTGGTGTTGTCCGTTTTTGGAAGTGTCGCCCAAGCGAGAAGCTAGCCCCCACCAAAGATTTGCAGCCTGACACCACTGTGTCGCGAGAACCGAACGTCTGCCACAGCTGCCCTTCTACCATTGCAAAGTGGACCTCCAGGGACCCCAAGTTTAGTGACCAAAGTTGTCCCACCTCACTCGTGGACCAAGGGCTCGTCCAGAACTTACCAGGACCACTTCGTTGTGGTCGTTACTGGTTGTCTCCTAAAGGCTGGAACTGGACTGGAAAAGGCTCTTGTGTCCAGGTCAATAGTATCCTTACTGGCCTTCTAGACCTCTGCCCTCTCGCAATTGGTCGCCCAACTTGGGTCGGAGTTGCTGGACTAATTCTTTCAAATGTTCAAATGTTTACAAACTTTTTGTTGACCAATCCTTGTTTGTGACTGCATTTAAAAGTGAGGATATCTTCTGAAATCTTTATCTCCAGAACCCTCTGGTGGATTTTGTTCACCAAAGACTCTAAAAATGAATACAAATATAATGTATTTTTATAAATTGATGTCTCCTTTCTTTTGTTTACCATGACCTTCTTATTTCATTGTTTGATGCTGTTAGATGCTTTGCACATAGTTTCTTTCCTACACTTTACTGCTTGCAGGCACAGGATTGAGCTTAAGTTTAAGTAAACAAGCCTGACTGCACCGAAGATGGTACTTGTGAGTGTACTGTACGATAAGGCCCCACAGCCATATCATATAGTACACCCAAATCCTTACAAATCAACTTTGAATCCAGTTAGATCTCTCCTTTTGGATCAACTTTGCATTCTTGAGGTGGTGCATATGTGTTTCTAGCAATATTATTTTTCCAAAAGGCTGTTGGGATAGAATGAAACTAGAAGGAGTATCCCCTATGTCCCTCTGCTTCTTCAGGGAAGCCTGCTCTGTTTATGAATAATAAGGTAGTTAGAAAGTCCATACCACTAGGGAGTGCCAGACGCTGGAGCTGTAGTGTTCACCCTTTCTCTGAAGTATATGTTTTTTTTTTTTTACTTAGAAACAGTATCTCTGGATCTCAGCTAACAAGACATTATGGAATAAACTTGGCGATACCTGAAAGTGATTAACCCCCCTAAAATAGAATTACTGCTCCCGAACCCAACTCGCTACTTAACCATTTCCGCACCGGCCTTCATGCGTTGTCACACCAATTGTTCAATCAACCCTCCCAGAGGCCCAACAAAACCCTCACCTAGTGTTAGGTAATCACCTTCCTATCTCTTCCCCCTACCTTCTCCCGTTCTACGGTCCTCTTCTACCCTCTCTACATCTTCCCTTTCGTAATTTCCCTTTCTTTCTTTCATTCCTTTCCCACTCCACGTTTGTGCGACACATAAACCATTGTCAACTAAGATCCCATACTCTGTACACTGTTTCCTGCGCCTAACATGACTAATGCTATTTGTCAAGATATCATTTGTGAACGTTTTGTTACTTATGATGACATGCCAACCGTTTGTTCACACTTTTTCTCAGTAAAACTTTTGAAATTAAAAAAATAAGACATGCTATGTGGGGTCTGGTGAATTTTTTGAGCACGTCCCAGTAACAATGTCTGATTTGTGTGCTTTTCAATGTTCATTATTGAGAAATTATGAATCATTACTACGGTGATCATTATCATTTATTACCCACCAGCGGGCTCTGCCAACATAGGGGGTCATTCCGACCCTGGCGGTCAAAGACCGCCAGGGCCGCGAATGGAGGAAGCACCGCCAACAGGCTGGCGGTGCTTCCCTGCCCATTCTGACCGCGGCGGTAAAGCCACGGTCAGAAAACCGGGTCCGGCGGTTTCCCACCGGATTTCCCCCGGCTGGGCAAATCCGCCAGGGCAGCGCTGCAAGCAGCGCTGCCCAGGGGATTCTGACCCCCTTCCTGCCAGCCTGTTTCTGGCGGTTTACACCGCCAGGAAGAGGCTGGCGGGAACGGGTGTCCTGGGGCCCCTGGGGGCCCCTGCACTGCCCATGCCACTGGCAGGGCCCCAGCCTGCTTTTCACTGTCTGCTTTGCAGACAGTGAAAAGCGCGACGGGGGCAACTGTACCCGTCGCACCCCCGCAACACCGCCGGCTCCATTCGGAGCCGGCTTCTGTGTTGCAGGGCTCCTTCCCGCTGGGCCGGCAACCGCCGCCCGCCGGGGTCAGAATGACCCCCATAGTTGGTTCAGATGTTCCTAGCGAACACTGCCAGGTATCTGCAAATTGGTTTATTGATTACACATAGCTACATAAGTATCCTTCATTAGTTTCACTGTAGAAACACACATCGGACATGTTCACACCTACACACACACACATACAAAATACTTAAACACACTACACGGATGAGTCTCTGTAGGACGCTGGTCTGCTCAGAAATGTTATTTGTCTAGTCTTGTCGGGTTTTACTAGCACTGATCCTAACAGTGTGTTGAACAAACACAATATACACCCACACTCAGACAAACACAAAGATCATTCCCGCCAGGAACTAAAGCTTTTCAAGCTCAATCCAACTCCAAGCACGGCCGACAACTGTCTCCTGGTAGAACCCTGGCTCACTCTTTCTTCATATATTCGATCAACCAACCAGAAAGGACATGTATCCACAGTTTGCACAAATGTCATGGCACACACACTCCTCTCTTAACAAAGACAGAAGATAAATGAAGCACCAATCTAGGATGCCACACAGCCTTTCACATCTGTGTTATTGTATTTTTAATTATTTACTTCTAAAAGGTGTCTTGGGTTTCTAATGACATTTCTTCGAGTACTGGTTATGAGTCTTAACTTATATAGGATTGTCAGAATCTGAGTACTGGTCCCAAAAAGGATCTGAATGACCCAATTAAATGGTGAAGCCTTTTAGCACAGCCTGCCTCTAATTCCTTAGTTTCCTGTAGCAGCTCTAAGTCATTGTTCTACATTTTCAAAACAATGTTCACAGCGAGGGTGTAAAAATTGTAAAATAATAAGTTATCTTTTGCAAAAGCTCACAAGATTTAAATCTCAAATCAGTAATGCTGTCTCTCTACTGGGGCATAGTGTAGCCTTCCAATAATATTTGATAATTTGTTTTAATTTCCCTATTCCATTTTCTGCCTTGGAAATATTGGCACTTTTCTGAATATACACAACTCTATAGCCATCATTACGATTCTGGTGGTCACTAGACCGCCAGACTTGCAGTGGTGGTCAGGACCACCACAGCTGTGGCGGTCCAAACTGCCACACTACGACTCTGGCAGTCCAACCGCCAGAATACCGATGCCTCCGCTGGGAACGGTGATCCCGATGGGTTGACAGTGGCAGAGGTCAGAATCAGCCGGGGTAGCGCTGCATTCTCCACCAGCCTTTTCATGGCGGTTTCACCACCATGAAAAGGCTGGGAAGCCACAAGGGGGCCCCAGCATTGCCCATGCACTTGGCATGGGCAGTGCCGGAGTTCCCCTGCCCAGCACCCTTGCCATGTTCTCTGTCTGCTGTGCAGAAAGTGAGCATTGCAAGGGTGCTGGTGCCCCATGCAGGCGGTAGCATTGCCGCTGACACGATTACGAGCCGGTGACAATGCTGCTGCCTCTTTCCTGCCCCGCTGATGGGCAGAGACCTTGGTTTCCACCCGTCAGCCCAGTGGGAATGTCATAATAGGTCCGACTGGGAGGTCGCCAGTAAGACGGCAACCTCCCCATCTGAAGTTTGGAAGACCGGAAGACCCGTCCGCCAAACTCATAATCAGGCTTTTTAAGACTTTAATTTCCACCCATCAAATTCTGGATGTTGGACCTTTACTGGGTAGTCCATGCACATATCTGAATGTTTTTGTGACCTCCCGTCTTCTACCTTTATATATTGTACATGCCTGCTTTGCCACTTCCAGTACTTCTATTGCTTGACTTCTCTGTACCAGCAAACCCACCTACTCGCAACAGGACTTACCAGTTCTTTTTTCTTTGATTAATTTTCTGTCCACTGGTCAGTCCTCTGCAACTAGAACGTAGGTACGTACATGCATTTAGTGGCGTGAAAGTGATCAGAGCCATTTGTTACAGTTCAGTATCTTATCCTTTACACTATCCTTTACAGAATAGATGGGTATAAGTGTCTTTTAGAAAAATACATTTTGCGTATTAGCCTAACATGGTTACTGTAATATTTGTTTGTTACTTTTAGACCTGATTTCAAAGAGGTATATTGCTTTGAAAGTAATACTTCAGCAGTAATGTGTTATATTTTTGCGAAATCCTAGTAAGAAACATAATCAAAGAACTTCAATCAATCATTCACTGATTTGTAAAGTGTGGCAAATCACCTTTGAGGGTCTCAACACATTGGGGCTGATTTCTGCATCATGGTGAACTGTTCACTTGAACAGCCAGGTCTTGAGTTCATTCCTCAATTGCCAGAGCAATGAGGCGGACCTTAGGTGCAGAGGAAGGTGGTTCCAAGTTTTGCCCACCAGGTGTGAGAAGGAGCGTCCTCTGTTGTTTCTTCGGTGAATTTGGGGGGTGTTAGAAATGGGGTCTTTGATTGGCAGTCAGGTTCCCCCCTGTCCAAGGAAGGACCCTCACTCTAGTCAGGGTAAGTCACACACAATCCAAATTATCCTGTGCCCACCCTCTGGTAGCTTGGCACTGAGCAGGCAGGCCTAACTTAGAAGGCAATGTGCAAAGTATTTGTGCAATAAATCATGCAATAACACAGCAGAACACCACAAAAATACACCACACTGTGTTTAGAAAAATATATAATATTTATCTGATAAGATGCAGGTCAGAACGATTAAAATGCAATAAGTATATGTTGAGATATCACTGTAAAAGTGATATAAAGTGTCTTTAGTCTTTTAAAAGCAATAAATGTCTCTTTCAAGCACAAAGTAACTGGTTCGCGTTCAAAATCTCTGCAAAGAACCGCAGAAGAGGAGATGCATGGAAAACAAGGAGGTGTGCGTCAATTTCTCGGGCCGCACATGGTGATGCGTCTAGTTTTCACGCAGGGACGTCTGTGTGTCAATTTCTGACGCTTAGTCGTGGATCCTCTTCGGGTTGCGGGGTTTTCAGATGCCCTGGGGATGATGCGTAGATTTACTGCACTGACAGGACGAAGTCAAAGGGGCTGCGTCGATCCGGTGGGTGTTGCGTAGAAATTTCTACCTCACGGCAGGCGCTGCGTCCATTCTTCTCTGGAAGTCGGGCTGCGTCGTTCCGGCTCAGCTGTGCGTCGATCCAGTGGGCAGTGTGTCTAATTTCCAGATGCTACGCTGGCACTGCATCGATCTTCTCGTTGCGAAGTCGGGCTGCGTCGCTCTGGTTCCAGCGTGTGGTGAATTTTTCACTGCGGTGCAGTCTGTGCATCGTTTCTGGCAGGCTGTGCTTCGATTATCACTGCGCAAGGAGTCCTTCTTGTAGAGATGAAGTCTTTTTGGTACTGAGACTTCAAGGAACAGGAGGCAAGCTCTATCCAAGCCCTTGGAGAGCACTTCTCAGCACAGCCAGAGAGCAGCAAGGCAGCAGAGCAACAGCAAGGCAGCAGTCCTTCACAGAAAGCAGTCAGGTGAGTCCTTTGGGCTGCCAGGCAGTTCTATTGGGCAGGTTGCAGATTCTGGTTCAGGTTCTCCTCTCCAGGAAGTGTCTGAGTTGGTAGGGGCAGAGGCCCTGTTTAAATTCCCAAATGTGCCTTTGAAGTGGGGGAGACTTCAAAGAGTGGCTTAGAAGTGCACAAGGTCCCCTTTCAGTTCAATCCTGTCTGCCAGGGTCCCAGTAGGGGGTGTGGCAGTCCTTTGTGTGAGGGCAGTCTACTGTCCTTTGACATGTAAGTGTCAGGCCCTCCACCCTCCCAGCTCAGGAAGACCCATTTAAAATGCAGATGTATGCAAGTGAGGCTGAGTATCCTGTGTTTGGGGTGTGTCTGAGTGAATGCACCAGGGAGCTGTCAGCTGAACCCAGGCAGATGTGGATTGTAAGGCACAGAAGGATTTAAGTGCAGAGAAATGTTCACTTACTAAAAGTGGAATTTCTAAAATAGTAATATTAAATCCAACTTCACCAGTCAGCAGGATTTTTTATCACCATTCTGGCCATACTAAACATGACCACCCTGCTCCTTTCAGATCAGCAGCTACCACTCAAACAGTATATGAGGGTAGCCCCAATGTTAGCCTATGAATGGAGTAGGCCTCACAGCAGTGTAAAAACGAATTTAGGAGTTTTACACTACCAGGACATGTAAACTACACAGGTACATGTCCTGCCTTTTGCCTACACACCACCCTGCCCTATGGGTTACCTAGGCCATACCTTAGGGGTGTCTTATATGTAGAGAAGGGGGGTTTTAGGCTTGGCAAGTACTTTTAAATGCCTAGTTGAATTGGCATTGAAACTGCACACACAGGCCTTGCAATGGCAGGCATGAACCAAGGTTTAGGAGCTACTTAAGTGGGTGGCACAATCAGTGCTGCAGGCCTACTAGTAGCATTTAATCTACAGGCCCTGGGCACATATAGTGCACTTTACTAGGGACTTATAAGTACATTAAATAATCCAATTGGGTATGATCCAATGTTATCATGTTTAAAAGGAGAGAGCATATGCACTTTATCACTGGTTAGCAGTGGTAAAGTTCGCAGAGTCTTAAAACCAGCAAAAACAGTATCTAAAATGTGGAGGGAGGGAGCGAGGCAGGCAAAATGTTAGGGGTGACCACCCTAAGGCTGTCATGTCTAACAGGGGGTGTCTGCGAGGAAGAGGGAGGTGAATCGTAGGTGTCAGGTCAGTTGTTGGAAAGTCATCCGTTTGTTGATGTATGCTGGTCCTTCATTGTGCCGGGCCTTGTATCATGCAAGATCTTAAACTGGCATCTCTTCTGGATCAGGAGCCAGTGTAGCTTCTGGAGGTGGGGTGTGATGTGGGTCCAGCTGGGGAGGTTGGGGATGATTATTGCAGCTGAGTTTTGTATAGTCTGTAGTCTTTTCAGGGGGGATGCAGTGATTCCTATGTAGAGGGCCTGCATAACGGTCCTAGTGTTGACTAGGAGCCACCTGAATAACTTCAATGTGGTACTCATAACTGCCCAATTAATTATAGTCTAAGTGGTAGATATTCCTGGTAAGAATCAGTGCCTCATTAAGGGATTAGTATTGCTACTAACTCCATTTGGCTCCAACTTGCCACAATGAAATTAAATCCAAAAACTGATGAACAAGGATGAGTATAGAACTGTTCATGAAATGCATTTGACCAGAATTATCCATAGCTCGTAAAGCTCTGGAAGGACATTGCTTGTCATACAATACTTCCATTACCAGGGTAAAAAATAAAGAGGATATCAGGAAGCTGGGAGAGTATTTCTATTTAGTTTACTTGTCCACTTTGTGTCTTTAAGCACAATCTACAGTAAATGTTTCTGCAAAATATTTAGCAAGACTACTCACTTTAACTACAGGAACAGAGGGATTATTTTATGTGACTTAAAACTTGTTAAAACATTAAAATCATAATTTTGCAATGTTTCTAAATCTAGTTTTGAAATTGCTAAATCTGTTTGAATTCTCAAACTATTTTTTAGATGTTTTGGGGCCAGTCATTTGAGGACACTGAAATTAGTTACTTTGAGGAGAGCAATTGTGAGGAGTGTTGTTTTGAGGCAGTAGCCAATTTTGGGATAATTAAGCAATAATTTAATTACACTGTGTTAGACCTGGCATCAGTGGTGGGGTCTACCCTTTCTTTTTGGCCTCTGCTTCCCATGTTGTTGACTGTGTGCTGGACTCTGTTTTTGCTACTCTGGGCACTTTACTACTGCTGACCAGTGCTAAAGTGCAAGTGCTCCTGTGTAAATTATATGTGTAATTGCTTTTCCATGATTGGCATATTTGATTTACTAGTAAGTCCCTAGTAAAGTGCACTAGAGGTGCCCAGGGCCTGTAAATCAACTGCTACTAGTGGGCCTGTCGCACTGGTTAGTGCCACCCACATAGGTAGCTCTGTAAACATCTCTCAGACCTGCCACTGCAGTGTCTGTGTGTGCAGTTTTAAACTGCCAATTCGAACTGGCAAATGTACCCACTTGTCAGGCCAAAACCTTCCCTTTTCATACATGTAATGCACCCATTAGGTAGGCCCTAGGTAGCCCCATGGGCCGGGTGCAGTGTATGTTAAAGGTGGAATATGTCCCGATGTGTTTTACATGTCCCCACAGTGAAATACTGCCAAATTCGTTTTTCACTGTTGCAAGGCCTATCTCTCCCATAGGTTAACATGGGGGCTGCCTTTAAAAAAACTTTTAAATGCAGTTTCCCTTTCGGAGCAGATGGAAATTTGACGTTTGGTGTCTCTGAACTCACGATTTAAAAATACATCTTTTGGTAAAGTTGGCTTTTAAATTGTCAGTTTGAAAATGCCACTTTTAGAAAGTGGGCATTTGCTTGCTTAAACCATTCTGTGACTCTGCCTGTTTGTGGATTCCCTGTCTGGGTCAAACTGACAGTTAAGCTGTTTGTGAATCCCCTCTAGACATTGAGGGAGTTGGGGTGTAGCCTGCATATCCTGATGGGCATCTGAGCTAGAGTTGAGGGAGGAGTGGTCACTTACACCTGAATGGGCTGTGTCTGCCCTCACACAATGCAGCCTCCAACCCCCTGGTGTGTGTCTGGAGCCAGGCCTAGACAAGGCAGGATCCTATGAACAACAGAGACTTTCCTTTGAAGTTTTCCTACTTCAAAGGCACAAAGGGGTATAAGTAGTGGATCCAAAACCCCAGATTTTTAGATTACTTTTGGAATCAAGAGGAACCTCTGACAAGGAGAAGAGCTGAAGAGCTGGAGGAGGAGTATTGCCCCTTTGCCTGTGACTGTGCTTTGCTGGGTTGGCCTGCAGTTGCTGGTTCTGTCTGAAAGAGGACAAAGACTGACGTTGTTGTGCATTCCTGCTTGAGAAGAATCGCCAAGGGCTTGAACTGAGCTTGCCTCCTGTTTTGAAGTTTCAGGGCCATCAAAGACTTCCTCTGCCAGCACCTGGATTCTCTGCTGAGACTCCTGCCCTGCCAAGTGGTGCCCTACCCTTCCCTGGGCCCTTGAGAGGTGAAGTTGGCAGAACAAGGAATTAAATCCATGCACAGAATGCCATGCAGGGACATTTTTGACACACCAACTGCAACGTGGCTGAAAAAAGACGCGCCACGTGCTTCACTGCTCAAATCAACACTCCACCAGCATTGCGGCTGGGAGATTGATGCATCACTGCTGGAGAAACAACACAACACCTGCTTGCGGCTGCTGAAAACAACACAAACCCCACACAGTGTGTTTTTTTGACACCGTGCGACCAGATTTCTCACACATCATTGCTGGGTGTCAAAATCATCGTGAACCTGCGCAGATCCGAGGTGCCCTGTCCCGAAATCCACGCATCGCTCTCTTGCGAGCGGTGTCATGTATATGTTAAAAAGGTTCGGGCTGAGGGACAATCCCTGTAGTACTCTGCATATCAGTTTCTTGGTCTCTGATGTGAAGGGTTGCAGCCTGACCCTTTGGGTTCTTCCCGTGAGGAAGGAACTGATCATGTATGCCAGTCTTATGGCTTCTTCTAATTATGATGTTATGAGAGACAGTGTCAAAGGCTGCAGAGAGGTCAAGCAGGATGAGGGCTGCTGTTTCTCCTTGGTCAAGGATGATTCAAATGTCATTGGTGGCAACTATGAGTGCTGTTTTGGTGCTGTGGTTCTTTCTGAATCCTCATTTAGTGTTGTCTACATGATGGTGAAGTTTGAGGTGAGTTGTGAGTTGCTTGTTGATGGCCTTCTCAATCACTTTGGCTGTATAAGGAAGAAGAGAGATGGGTCGAAGGCTGCTCAGTTGGTTCAGGTCAGCCGTGCGCTTCTTGAGGAGGACGTTGATTTCTGCAAGTTTATATTTATCCAGAAAAGTGGTAGACGTGATGGAGGTGTTGATGATGTGGGTTAGGGTGGTGCTGATTGGTGATATCCCCCGGCTGTGGATGTGGTATGGGCATGGGTTTGTTGGGGCCCCTGAGTTGATGATCTGCATGACTGCCACTGTAGTGTTTCTGGTAAAGATTGTCCATTCAGGGAGGTTGCCATCTTGGTTAATAGTGTGTAGGTTAGCAATGAGTTCTCTAGGATTGGATTGGTGTGCACAGTTGTTGTAGGTGTTTGCGAGTTTGTTGTGGAAGAAGTTGGATAGGTTGTTGCAGAGTTGTTGGGAGGAAGCAATGTTGGTGACAGTGACTGAAGGCGAGGTGAAATCCTCAATGATCGAGAAGATCTCCATGGTGCTGTAGGAGCTTCTTTTGATGCAGTCCACTAGTACTTTTTTCTTGGTGTCTCTTATTTGCTGGTTACAATGTCTGAGTGCAATCTTGTAGGTAGTTCTGTCAGTGGTTTCATGACTGGCTTTCCATTTCCTTTTGAGTTTTTTACAGTGTTGTTTGCTGTCCTGGAGGTCTTCTGTGTACCAGCAGGTCTGCTTGCATGATCTACTATGCTTGTTGAGTTTGATGGGTGTGAGCGAGTCAGCGCAGTTCTGGATCTAGTTGTTGAAGTTGTTGATTTCCTTGTTGAGGTGGTCTGTGGGGCTAGGTTGATTCATGCGTACGGTGCTGAGCCACTCTGCTTCTGTGATTTTGCCCCAGCTGTGGCTTCGATTGCTGAACCTGGTAGGGATGTTGACTTGAGGTGTGTTGATTTGGAAGTGGATTATGGAGTAGTCGGTTTACATAAAGAGTGTGGTGGAGTTGTATTTGATGCTGACACTTGTGGTGAAGGTGGGATCTAGTGTGTGTGGGTTTTTAGACAACCTTGGTGAGTCCTATGTTGTATAAGCTTTCAAGGAGTTCTGTGGAGCAGGGCTCATTTTGGTCTTCCAGGTGAAAGTTGAGGTCACTGAGAAGAATGTAGGCTCCAGAAGCGATGAAGTGTGGAGGGATGAAGTTGGTGAAGGTGGCTCGTGGTCCATATGGTCCATAGGCGAGGGTTCCTTTCAGGGTGAAGTTTTCTGAGATTAGCAGTTTAAAGTGCAGCAGTTCCATGAATGGGGTGGCGTTCTCTGTGGGTGTTGTGCCCTTGATAGATTCATTGTAGATGATAGTGAGTCCTCCTACTGGATTATGAAGGTTGTCCTGTTGAGCGATCTTGTAGACCACTGGGATTGCTCTGGCTATGTCGGGAGCCGGTGAGGGGTTGAGCTAGGTCTACGGGATGAAGGGGATGTCAGGGGCTACTCAGCATGTTCCATATTTTGGTGTGTGATTGCTGAGTGATCGTGTGTTGAGACGCATCCATGAGAGTGGGTGCTGACTTATGGGCAGGGTGGTAGTGTAGACACTGTTTTTGCTTGTGTGGTGTGTGTGTTGGGTGGGGGTGTTGAGGGCATTGTTAGTATTTGTGTGGAGGGGTGTGGCTGCCTGAGAACTGTCAGTGGATGTAGTTGAAAGCTCATATCTTTGTGTGGAGAGCAGCAGTTGGGGGAACGACCTAAGGAATGCTGCAGAGTATTGCTGGGCAGAATCGGAACAGGGTTGCTGGCTCTTGGTGTGGTCAAGGCATGTACCGGCACAGGCAGGCATGCCAGCTTTGCACCTGCTTCACGCATCCAATGTGTCTCCATGTTGCAGCTGCAATTAAGTAGGACCCGGGAAGGGGAGTGCAGGATGCCATAATGTCATTTCCTGTGCTGATGGGTGATGGGAAATGAAATACTCCTGCTGGACTTCTTTAATAGATGGTTTTGGCAGGAAAACCAGTAATGACACTTCCTGTCCAGATGTATGAAGGGAAATTGTGATGTGAACTTCCTGCTCACCGCACCAAACTCACATATGTGCCACCTGGTTTACCTAAGAAGAGTGAGGACCCAACCTTTGCCTACCCAATTCATCTCAAGAGGAAAGACTTGATGAACAAACTTGAACTGAGTGTGCATTTGACTGTTAGAGATCTGAAAAACTGCAACTGGGCTTAATTGCATTTTTCATGATTTCCAGACAAAGGGGACCTGCCTGAAAGAGTACCACTTAGGAGGGAGTGGTAGACAGGAATCAGACACCAAGAAACAGGATAATACCAAGGGACACCATTTTGTGCATTAAATCACTTTGTGTGGTGTTTTTAGTTAGTACTGAGTGATTAAAAGTACTTTCTTTCCCTTAAAAGTCGAGCACTAGGCTGGATATTAAAGTTATTGTGCCTGTTGTTTGATTGCTGAGTTCTTAGCTCGGGCACCTCATGCAACCCCCTGAAATACCTTGCTCTCCCCCAGCTACCCCGAGAGTCAAGTGTGGAAAGGGTTTACATGGCCCCGTTTTCAGAGTCATAGTAGGTTAAGACCAAGAACACGACCCTAGTGACGATGTAAACCACTAAGTTCGAGACAAAATAGCTTCAGTTTGCCCCATGGACCCCTGAACAGGGTCTGACAAGCCTCTTTTAACATTGCATAATGTAATTCTAAATATTTGGTAAGTTTGGTCTTTAACATGTACACTATGTTGTTGCTTGCTTTAGTTCTCTATCATACTGCAATTCCTAACATCCTTCTTGGTGGAAACTTGCATCTCTGGTAGCATGAAACACAGTTCATAGTCCTGGTCATCGGATATGTAACACTCTATGATGTTTTATGGTTATGTATATTGGTGCTTCTTGAACTTCATAATATCTCATTAGACTGAATTGTTGTTCTAGCCATGCACATTTTACCTTGTAAGTTAGCACCCAATGGATAATCTTTCACTCTTCTTTATAGTTGTCACATGAGTAGAGATGTACAGAGCATAGATTTAGTTATATAATTCCCGTAGGTTGGCGTTTTTGCTTCAGTATTTTGCACACAAACGTACACCCTGATCTGCATGATTAATCAGATTGATCTGATACATACAGTCTCCTTCTTGTGTGTTCCTTCATCTACCCCTTTTCCTGGTGGGGAGGCGATGTACACATTTTCTTATAATTGTATTGACTTAATGGTGCTTGGTCCTCCTTAATGATGGATAGCGCCTAAAATCATACAATATGTAAACATAAAATGACCTAAGATGAGGTAATCATGAATATTGTCTTGTCAATTTAGGAAGATGAGATACGATTTGGGGAATTAACCAGAGGAAGTTCTAGGATATCACCAAAAGGGGGAGTAGTATGTCTGGGAATGTCGTAAAGGTATCACAAAACACAAGAATATTTGTTTTCCCAGTTAACGTATAACTTTAGAGACAACAGCATACCCATGAGATGTACCCAATCTTGAAATGAGGGATCTAGGACCGACTCCCTCAATATATTCGCCAAATTAAAAAACATTAAGTTACTATTCCCATCGAAAGGTCAGA
The DNA here is from genome assembly GCF_031143425.1 of Pleurodeles waltl. Taxonomy (NCBI): domain Eukaryota; kingdom Metazoa; phylum Chordata; class Amphibia; order Caudata; family Salamandridae; genus Pleurodeles; species Pleurodeles waltl. The sequence goes on along the minus strand of NC_090445.1, from coordinate 206,586,838 downwards.
AAGATTGCTTTCATTATAACTAAATAGCATTTAACTCTATTTTGAGGTCTGGGAGGTCACTAACTTGATATGACCTTGCTTTGTCAATCTTCCTTTGGTTTTAGCCACGATAAAAGGGAAAGGGGAAAAATGTTTTGTACATTTATAAATGCTCTGCGTTTGGTCTTTGCAATACCAGGCAGTAGAAAATATAATAGAGCAGATGTTAAAAAAGGAAAACACGAAGCGCATTATGAAGTCTGAAATTTCAATAAAATGGGATGGCATTTGAGATGGTTTCTTTATCCTCCTAACAAGACAACTCCAGAGCAAATTGGTTGCTTAATACAGGTGAAGGGTTTTGGACAGTTAGAACATGCAATCTATATAAATGATTATCCTTTCCCTTCTGGATATCCTCTGCATTAGCAGTGATTGAGAAGCTGTAAAGTGCAATGGTGCGGAAAAGGACCCTTTCTAAAGTATAATACTAGATAACTGACATGATTTATCTGTTGGATGCCAAAGAGATAACATTTTAGAAGCCGGACAACAGGTTACTTTGCAATTCTAAATACGGGCAATTATATTGATGTACGAAATGAATGCACAATGTCAATTACACAGTGAGAAAGAGTGGGTCTGACTATACAGCTTGTTGGGTATTGTTATCTGTGATTTCATAGGTCGGTTATCAAATGTATGTTTTTACTAAAAAGTAGTTTTAGTAGGCCCTAAAAGTAAGCTGCCTGGTCCTGTCTTGGCTTGGGTAGCATAACTAACAACGGGATTCCGGAGGTTGTGGGGGTCATTTAACAGAAACAGGGACTTTTAAGAAGTCATTGTTATGTAGTGCCTTGAATTTGCAGGTGAGGAGTTTGAATTGTGCTTTTTTGTGAATGGGTAGCCAAGGGAGCTCTGCGGTGTTATGTGAGTGTGGTTTGGGCGGTTCAGAGTGTTTCTGGCAGCCGAGCTCTGAATGGCCTGCAGCCTCCTGGTGAGGTTTTTGTTGTTAGGAGCATAGAGGATGTTCCCATAGTTCAGCTTGCTTGTGACCATGGCGTGCATGATGATTTTCTGGTTGCTGTTTGGGAGCCACTTCAAAATATTCCTCTGCATCTTCAGGGCAAGGAAGCATGAGGCGGTAACGCCATTGACTTAGGCGGTTATGTTGAGTTTGCTGTTGCAGAGGTTCTTGGTGTGAGTGGTCGGGGTAGGTATCAGTTGTAACTCTGTTGGCCAAAAGGTGGAGTCCCACAGTGATGTTCTCTCTCCAAAGATCATGATTTCAGTCTTGTCCGAGTTTCAGCTTTAGACAGTTGCAGCCTCATTATGAGGCTGACGGGCCTAGGGCCATCCGCCTCACGGTTGCGGTCGGACAGCTGCACTCCAGGCTGTCCGACTGCCAAATTACGACATGTTTCCCGATGTGGTGACGGCAGTTGGGGTTGTACTCACCCAGGGCTGCACAGAACTCAGAGCCGCCTGGCTGATTACAACCCCACTTTCCTCCAGCCTTTTCATGGCTTGGACCCCACCACGAAAAGCCTGGCAGAAAGCCTAAGTGGGGGGTCAAAGGGGAGCCTCTGAACTGCCAATGGCATGGGCAGTGCAGGGGCCCACTGCCTGACGTTATTGAAATGCGCTCTGTCTGCACTGTAGACAGTGCGCATTCCAAGGGTGCTGGAGTGCTAGGATAATGGCCTTGGCTCCCTTAAAGGGAGCCTGGCAGGAACGCGTAATGCAATGTTCCCGCAGGTCAGCTCGGCGGGAACATAGTAATACGCTCGGGAGGACGTCACCACCATGGCAGTGACACCCTCCCCTCCCCACAGCTTTGGAAGTCCCGTGGAGGGACCACCAAAGTCATAATGAGGCCCTAGGTCTTCCTCCAGTGGGCGATTTCAGCCATTCAGGCATTGAACTTGATTTGGGTACTGGGCGTCTTGCCCATGAGGGAGAGAATGAGTTGCTTGTTGTCTGTGTAGAAGACATTGATATTGTGAAAGCGGTAGATGTTTGCTTGAGGAATCATGCATGAGTTGAAGAGGGTTGGCTCACGGTGGGTCCTTGCTGAACTCCGCTGAGAAGGTTGCATGCATCTGAGGTATAGGATGCGAGGCTGACTGGATCCTTCCAGCCAGGAAGAAGCCAATACATCGGAGTACATGTCCTTGGATTCCATTGTTTTGTAGGCGTTGGATGAGGATGGGGTAGGAGACTGTGTCAAAAATGCTGCGGGGAGGTCCAGGAGGATGAGAGCCGCCGTGTCTTCTTTATCCAGAGTCATGCGGATGTCATTTATGGCAGCGATCAGGGCAGTTTCTGTGCTGTGGTTGGTTCTGAAGCCAGACTGAGAGGTAGTGATTAGTTGGTGATCGTTGAGGTATTCAGTGAAGTGTAGGTTGATGATTTTCTCTAAAAAGATAAGCATAAAAACAATGTTTTCCAAAGCTAGCACATTTAGTAATTTTGGTACTGTACATGAGCACACAGATTGTCCTACAAATGGGCACAGAATATTGAAAACTCTCACAATCTATGGGAATGCCAAGTTCATAAGCTATAAGCTTAGTATATTCGTAGACAGGAGTAAAGAGCATTATTCTTTGATCTTCTGATGTTGAAAAATGAAAATATTTGCAATGGTGCACTATAATTACCTAACATTTTGCCAGTTTGTAATTTCATTAGGTATGCAAATCTAAAAGTATGTGAGCTTACACATAGATGTGTAACGTGTTACCTATACTTTGGCAGAGTTTCACAAGAATGCCATCTTCTGAAACAAAAGCTGCCAAAAGGAGAGATGGTTAAAAAAAATGCTGTCAAATTCAGGTTAATGTACGAACGAAATATGCGTATTTTGATCATTCATTGGCAGGCAAGTAGGTAATATATTGATCGGACAAATATGATTAGACAGTCATAGACGGGCAAGGCACCAGAGAGGTTTGGGAAAGGAAAATAACTGCACTTTAATGACAGAGGATAGGGGGAAAACTAGGAGTTGCCCACGAGGTTACAGGAGACAGTGGCTTAACGAAACTTGAGGGCCCCCCCTCTGCAAAGTACATGCAAAGTACATGGAGCCCCCCCCCCCCCAGAACTTACTCAGGCGCTGAGGGGTCCTCCTGGAGCTCAGGGGCCCCCGCAACGGGGGGCTACAGGGGCCTTCCTCACACCACTGATAGAAAACACACATGGTGAGGAGGCAGAGAAGCACACATTCTGTAACAATACTAAGCTCAAAAGACAGCAGTGTGGGTGCTGGGTCTTTCTCAGCACAGCAGAAATATTCGAGTCATACACTTGCCAGGCAAGTTTTTATTTAATTTAAAGTTGAAGCCCCTTTGTGCATAGTCCCTATTTTCTGCATCCATTCACTGCCTTCAGAGCCTTAGGGAATAGTAAGCTCAGAGCAAATCAGCTACAGAAAGATCACTGACTGAAGGGTGTTGGACTACCCATCAGATATTACAGCCAAAGAGATGTGAAGGAGTCAGAGATTGGTCATGTTTCATTAGTTGCCCGTCATCTTGTGTGGTGGCTGCCTTTGATGTGGATTTCGTAAACATACATATCAATCTCTGGGCACATTGCTGTTACAAAGAGCCTCTCTCATAAAAGCCCCAGTAAGACTACACCGTTAAAATACATGCACATGCCTAAATCATCTAAACATTTATTGAGAGCTTACAAATTGATATACAGTAACATGTGCTGTAGCTTCTCTATGGTTCATATGCAAGATTTTATACATCATTTATAGATAAACTTGATTCCTTCAAACCAACCCTGCAGGACATAATGGGGGTTATTCTAACTTTGGAGGAGTGTTAATCCGTCCCAAAAGTGACGGTAAAGTGACGGATATACCACCAGCCGTATTACGAGTTCCATAGGATATAATGGACTCGTAATACGGCTGGTGGTAAATCCGTCACTTTTCCGTCACTTTTGGGACGGATTAACACCTCCTCCAAAGTTAGAATAACCCCCAATGTGCCTACATATTACCATACATACATTTCGAAGACAGTGCAGGTGTCCCAATGTAGCTTGATGCATCACCATCATAAGATGTCATCTTAATTTAAATGTGATATAGCAACTGAGGGGCCGAATTAGAGTTTAATGGCAAGGGTACTCCGTCACAACGGCAACGGAGAACCCTTCCCATGACACGGAAAGTTGGCTCGCCTCATTCAGAGATGGACAGACCTTCATTATGTCAATGGCAGAGATTACTCCATCTCTGCCGGCCCGACAGAGTAAGGGCTGTCAGAGGTTCGGCCACGTGTCTGTCCATCTAATTTACAGTGGATAAAGTGGACAACCATACGGCCAGTATTTACTGTCCGTCACTCCCAGATGAAACCTGATGGTGACAGACCGCAAAAATGCAAAATGCCCCCCTCGCCGTATGAGAAAACTCCCTTGATGACGAGGCACTGTTTTTTTTTATTTTGCAAAACAAAATCCCACTTTGGGTTTTTGTGTAGGAAAGTAGAAAAAAAACTTTGTAAGTTTGCAATACAGCTCTGTAATGTTGAAGGAGCCGTCAAGGAAACTTACAATGCCTTGCTAGGAGCCGCCGTGACTCCATTTCCTTCCAATGCTAGAGATGTCTGCTAGGCCAGCGGGTAGCTCAGAATGTGGCAGGCGGGGACTCCGCCAGGGCGGCAGAGTACTTTACTCCATCACCCTGACGGAGTACACTACCCTCCGTCAAACTCTAAATCAGGCAGCTAATTTGATGAAGTCACCGGAACTATATATTCCACAGTAATCCATATCATTTGAAATCTGTTGTAGTTAAAGATATGTCTCACTTTGCACTACTTTAAAAACTGCAGAGTAAAATAATTTTCAGCTACAGTGTTTTTTCATGCTTGGCTATTTCTTAGTTTAGAAATAGCTAAATTAAGCACCTTCATTTTTTATTCCTTTCAGTTCCCAGTAGTTTGTATTACGTTTAAAATGATGTGTTTTGCTGACTGCAACTGGTCTGTTCAGCTGCAAGATGCCGGCTCATCTGCGCATGTTTCTCACGGCATTATGGAATTGGATTCTACCGGTTGTATTCATCCCATCCGAATGTCGTTATCAAATTAAACTGTTGTTAGTTCTATGTTTTTGTGTAAAGAAACAAAATTTGTTTTCTGGAAAAAGTGTGATTAGGACACAAATCTTGGGTTATAACCTGTGCATTTTTGGATATCAACGTTCGCTGTGCTGTTTTTGCCATGCTTGGGATATTGGTTTTAAAAATGTAATATCAGTGACTGACCAAAAAAAGAGGCTGATTACCTACACCAGTGTTTCTACCCCTAATAAAGGTAACACGATCTACGAGCAATAATCATGCATCTTTCCAGTTCAACATGACAAAACAATTATTTTAAACGTGAGTGTTGTCATTATCTGAATATCCTTCTTTTTGAAATCTCAAAGATACACTTCTGTAAAATATGTTTGGGCTGCAATGACTATCTAGGTTCATGCGTTGGGTCTGGGTTTGTCAAACTATTGAAAAGTAAAAATATGTTTTGCTTTCAGAATAATTAGCAACCATACCAATAATCTCCACTGAAGTTCGTTAATTGCAAAGGTGTCTCACACATATTCATTGTGGATGTTATAACCAGTGAGACAACAAGCTCAATCAAATGCAAAACCCACTGGTTGGATGCTATTGATAACCAGATAGAAAGAACTGGTAAATTCGAGTCTTTCTGAGAAACAATAGGCATTTGAAGGACATTTAATTGTGATAATCTGTATCATGATCTGTCATTAATGACTTTGGGATACACCACTTTTTGACCATTCCGAGAAAGGTGGTCCAGAGATGGGGCAGTTGTCAAAAGGTCATCTAATAATTTTGTTTGACCATTGATTGTTGTTTTAAAGTTCCTGGTGGTTCTGTATAGGAAAGTGACCCAACATCCAGCGGCGTAACAAAGCCCACAGCAGCCCTGCGGTGTGGGGGAGGAGGGCACTGAGCTCTAGGGGGCCCCTCAGCACAGTACACTCTGCACGGGCAGCAGTCCCCTGACTGGGTCTTGGGGGGGGGGCCCTACAAGTACTTTGCAGAGGGGGCCCGTAAGGCTTTGTTACGCCACTGTCAGCATCATCAGCTATGGGAGCTAATGGTTGAACTTATCGCCCCAATGTCGCTGCTCGTGACACCTGTGGGCTGCATTGTAAACTCGATGATTAAACCAATGTGCACTCTGATCTCTTAAACGTAGGTATGTAGTTTCCTTTTGTTAGTTTCAGTCTCTGAGGGTATGTCCCCATGCATTAACACATTACAGCCTCACGTTCTCTTAAAAAGGTACAGTAAAAAGAAGTACGTCAACCAGCATCCGTGTCAGCGACCATGTGGTGTTACTTCATCTCTTATTACTGTGGGAATCAGCAGTCACATGATATCAAATACACTACCCCAAGGATTTTTATGCACTGACATGACTGTAGGTGTCCTCTGTTTCCGTGCAAAAGAAACATGTCCGTGACTTATACTGTGTTTGGCGGCCAGAAGAACTCCCTCCATTGGAGCACTTTCTGCCAATATATGGTCCAGACATGTACGATTATGGCGCCAAGCTCTGTATGCAACCTGCATTGCAACACTGGCAACGCCTAAAACCCAATTGTCCAATGGACTCACCCCTTCCATTCTCAGTGTGCAATGGAGCTGTGGACTTCATTCGTGCAAACTTATTTGTAACTCGTCTCAAAAATCGATCAAAGTAAACAAAATGATAAAAAAAGCAACATAGAAAATACCGTTCTGAATAAAATTAACCAGAGCATCAAAGATAAAAAATATGGCTCATAGCAAACGCCAATAAATGTTTTGGAGCCGGTAAATTTGCATAATCTGAGTCGAAGAAGAGCATGCACAACGGAGGTGGGGATGTGTGCTCGAGTGTTATACAACTATTAGAGAAAGAGGTGACGGTGGAAGTGGACGCCATTTTATGGACTCTGTCTCAAGGGTTCCAGTAATCTCTGTCTGTGTAACGCTGCAAAAAAAACTGTTTTGCATTTTCTGATGTTTGTTACCAGTTGCATTTACTTGGCTCCTGCCTTTAGGAAAGAAGAAAAATGTGAAGCCTGATGGGATGCTTCCGTTCTTGATATTTAATTAGTTCAATTTTTCTTAGTCACAAGTCATGTCGGTTGCTTGTGTAGACAGCAGGGCCTTCTATCTCTTCTTAGGACACTTATTCACGTGCACGTCTGTGCGTTTACGTAACTCTGGCGTTGGTGCTCACCAAGTAGGCCTGGAGTAGGAGGGGCTTGAAGGACGGTTGCAGCGAGACGGTGTCAACAATGGGGGGCTGAAGGTAGAGAACTAAAAGATGATGAGAGGACCCTCATTACAAGTTGCATGATACTGGCGGGGTGGAAACTCAGCACACAGAATTAAGGTTACCATGCAATAAGACAAGAAGGAGGAAGAGAAAGATGGGAAAAAACCAGAGAGACAAAGAAAGATGCAGGGATGAAAAAGAACCCAAAGGAGTGAGATAAAGGGGCAGAAAGCATCTGATGGCGAATAAAAGGGGCATTCAGGACTAGGCAGCCTAGGTATTTGGCACTCCGACATTCAATGGTGTTGGACGTGGCCTTCTTGAGCAAAACTTTGCGGTCCCACAAATTAACCACTGTTTTCATGTCAGGTATATTGTCAATGGTTCTCATACACCGCCAGCTCATGTTAATGGCGCTGGCGCATTGCCATTCATGTTTCATGGGGGAGGGCCTGTTGTTCTAATTATGAGGGAACATCTGAGAGTGTGTTGTGGGACATTTTGAAACAATTGATTCAAACTTTTGTCTGGCAATTGGGTAGGGCATTTCATGATTTGAGGGCATTCCATGTTGATCTTGCATCACTGTAATGGGATTATGCATATTTGGGATGCATTTTATGAGAATCAAATATTCACATTACATGGTGATTTCTTAAGGTGTTCATACTAGTGGGTGGCGGTATGTCGTCGTGATTACACTACGACCACTTTTAGAAATAATGGTGGCTTCCCATGATAATCTGATGACTGTGTCATGTTGAGTATAAAATCACATCTCATGAAGGTATGTAGGTTATTTTCTTTTGAATCCGGAGAACAGTTATGGAGATTTTGCTGTGAATTTGTCCTACAGTTTATTGGAGCATGCCATGCTTTTATTATTATTTCATAATTGTTATGGGACACATTTTATTGCATTAGTAGATCTAGGGTATTATGTGATACCTGTATGTGGGTGTTCTGTGGTGATTTTTTTTTTTACTATGTTCAAACTTTGAGGACAATGTATAATCATTTGAGGGGTTCACTAGTTATCTGAAAGACCTGATCACCCAGTTCACAACTTCACATCCACGATGTGCCTGGTCAGATGCCTACAATATCTACACTGGAGCTAGTAGTGCTTCCATGGAGATATAATAAGCGAGCCATCAAACCTTATAATGGCTGGTTTACGTCTGCCTGCTAGTAGAGAGGTTGGCTCTTCAGCAGGCAAAGAGAAAATGGCTCGATCCACAACTCTGGAAGAAAAGGGATGTCAAAGAGCTCAACTTTGATGCTAACACAAAGGGGGTCATTCTGACCTCGGCGGTAAAAGGCGCTTACCGCCGATCAGAAGACCGCCATAACACCGCCACGGCCGCGGAAAGCCGCCACGGTCATTCTGACCCACAACGGCCAAACCTCCAAAAATCCGACCTCCACTGCAGCCCGCCACATCAGCGGGCAGCGATAAACTGGAGATGACCAAACCTCCACCGTCACGCCAACAGAAAAACGCCCATGCCATTACGACCCACGAATCAACGCGGCGGGCTTTCCAACGCGGTATTCCATTGGCGGTACACACCGCCGCGGTCAAAATACACACACAGCACCAAAACACAGCCACATTGGACAATTACAAATACACACACCTGATACACATACACAACCCACTCCCACACAATCAATCAACTATAAAACACACCCCCACATCACCCACAAACCCCTACGACCACAATTACTGAGAGAAGGAGAGAGAGACACAGCAGACAATCCATAGCAATACACACTGAGGCACACTACACCATCACACACACCACATAGTAGCACAAAGCACCACACACCAACATACTCATCATCACATACACCACCCCACACCTCACCCACACCACCCCATGGCACCCCAAAGGCACCCACGCTTTTTGGACCAAGAACTCCGGGTCATGGTGGAGGAAATCCTAAGAGTGGAACCCCAGCTCTTCGGCTCACAGGTGCAGCACACCAGTATAGCTAGGAAGGCGGAGCTATGGCAGCGGATCGTGGACAGGGTCAACGCGGTGGGACAGCATCCCAGGAATAGGGAGGACATCCGCAAACGATGGAACGACCTACGGGGGAAGGTCCGATCGATGGTCTCCAGGCACAACATCGCGGTCCAGAAGACTGGCGGCGGACCCCCACCCACCCCTCCCGAATTTACATCATGGGAGCAAGAGGTCTTCAACATCCTGCATCCTCAGGGCCTCGCAGGAGTAGCCGGAGAAATGGACTCTGGTAAGTCCAATCTCAACTACTAGATCCCCCCCACCCCACCAGCATGCCAACCCACACCCCCACCCTCACCCCCAACCCCCCAGCACACATCCTCCCTGACAATGTCTCACCAGCACAACCCACCCATCCCAACACCAACTCCTGCATGCCAACACAATCCATGGACACCCATCACCCAAGCATGACCACTGCACTTACCCCCCCCCCACTAACTACCCTCACAACACCTCCCTCAAGGGAATGCCTGCACTGGGGGACGAGGGCACCCATAACACGCACGCTATTGCACACACAGAAACAATAACCAAACTCTCTTACCCCATGCAGGACCCGAACGCCAAAACACCAGCCAGGAGGGTCCAGAAATGTCCATCCCACCCCCGGAACAGGCCCACAGTGAGGACAGCAGCTCTGTCGACACTGAACCTGATGACCAGCCCGGACCATCGGGGACCTCTGGGCAGTCGGTTCCCCTCACCCAGACACAGGCCACACCAGACCCGACCCCCTCTGCCAACACCAGCACAGCTCCCACCCAGCGGGCCCATGCCTCTGTCTCTAGGACACGTCAATCAGCAGTGTGTCTGCCACTACAGGGCACCCAGGCTAACCCAACACCCCAACAACAACAGGGACCTGGGGGCAGTGGGAGCGGGCACACCGTCCAGGAGACAGAGGCCGGGGGAAACCGGGCAGCTCAGAGGACTGCTGTGCGACAGGGGGGGGAGGAGAGGCCCAGGGAACCCACTCTCCAAGAGGCCCTCACCACCATCATGGGGGCCTACCACCACTCCCAAGAGACGATGGCGACGGTACTGGCCAGGTTCACGGAGATCCAGGCACAGCAGGAGGAACGCTACATGGGGTTCAGGGAGGAGCTGAGAATCATCGGGACCGCAATGGGGACCATCATCCTGGCCCTCAACAGGATAGAAGACGCGTTGCGGGACCATGTGGCACCACACAGGGCCCCTGTCACTAGCCCGGACCAGGAACAGCCTACCACCTCCGCCGGCGCTAGTGGACAGGAGGCCCCAACACCACGGCAGGCCACCAGAACCCCACCTCCTCCTGAAGAACAACCACCCCGTAAGAGAAGCCTGAGATCCAAAAAAAAGACAGAGTAGGATGTCAAGACCCCCGCCAGCAGGACATACCCCCTGAACTCTTCCCACTGTCCCACATTGCCACCCTGTCCAACCATGAACTGCCTCTGCTCCATCCTTCCACAGGCAAAAGGACAATGCACCTGTGAGACTGAGAACTGGACTCTGCCATGGACATTACTCCACCCCCACCCATCACCCTTATAATCACATGTACCAATATCTAGCCCTGTAAATAAATCACATATTGCACACAAATCAGTTTGGAGTCATGCTGTATAATTAGCAAATGTATTACATATTACTGTTCAATATCTGTTCTGTCAATTAGTGATGACAACATACCAATGTCAATACGCTGTAGTTCATGGGCAAACCAAGCAGAAGTCAGGCACTGAGTCATACAGCACTGAGAAGGGAAGGGAAAAACAAAAATTACCCAAAAAGATCTGGTGGGAACTACAGAAAGTACAGATGCAGAAGGCTAGAAGCAATTGTGAAATGGCGTGGGTGATTCTTACCTGGGTGTTACTGGAAATACTGTTATATCACTCTGTCCCTATTGTCTGTGTCGTCCTCTGAGTCTTCCTCCTTTCACTCTCCACAGGCTCCACAGCTTCTACAACACCACCATCTGGACCATCCTCCTGCAGGAAAGGCACCTGGCGTCGCAAAGCCAGGTTGTGAAGCATACAGCACGCCACGATGATATGGCACACCTTCTTTGGTGAGTACATTAGGGATCCACCTGTCATATGCAGGCACCTAAACCTGGCCTTCAGGAGGCCAAAGGTTCGCTCAATCACCCTCCTAGTACGCCCATGGGCCTCATTGTACCGTTCCTCTGCCCTTGTCCGGGGATTCCTCACTGGGGTCAGTAGCCATGGCAGGTTGGGGTAACCAGAGTCACCTATTAGCCACACACGTTGTCTCTGTAGCTGCTCCATCACATAGGGGATGCTGCTATTTCGCATCACATACGCGTCATGCACTGACCCTGGGAACTTGGCATTTACATGGGAGATGTACTGGTCAGCCAAACAGACCACCTGGACATTCATCGGTACGCACAGCCGCGGGCGTGACCGCCATTTCTATCTGCTTAATCACTCGAGACCTGATCAACCACAGGAGAGGACCTATACTGCAAGTGCTGCTGTGACCTCGGTCTGGAAGATACAATGGCTGCTGTGACTGGGGAAAGGGCCCCTGCCTTCACGTCTGAAGAGTTGGAGAAGCTCGTGGATGGGGTCCTCCCCCAGTATGCGCTACTGTACGGTCCTCCAGACCAACAAGTGAGTACACCGGGTGCACATGGAATGGGCTATGCCTGTGTGGATTGGGGTGGATGTAAGTTGGTGGGGTGGGGGGCGAATGAGGAGTGCAACGCCCGACAGATGAGAGCATGTGCCATATGGCAAAGTTGGTGGGGGGGGCCAATCACATCTAACATGCAGGTCATTCATGATTTCCTCCTTTCCACCCTGTACATATCAAATAGGTCAGCGCCCATCAGAAGATCGAGATTTGGCGTGCCATTGCCAAGGAAGTCCGGAACTTGGGGGTCCACAGCAGACGGGGCACCCACTGCCGCAAGAGGTGGGAGGACATCCGCCGCGGAACAAGGAAGACCGCAGAAACACTTCTGGGGATGGCCTCCCAACCTAGGAGGGGGGCCAGTTGCACCATGACCCCCTTGATGTCCCGGATCCTGGCGGTGGCCTACCCTGAATTGGATGGGCGCTTTAAGACATCACAGCAGACACAAGGGGGTGAGTATCAGCACATTCTCCTATCTTTCTGCGCAGTGGAGGCGTCTGGGTGGGGGAGGAGGGCTGTGGGTGACATTAGGCCAGGGCGCTTTCTGTAGTGTAGTCCTCTCCCTTAGGCATGGCCCTGTGCCCCCGGCCCCCACCTCGGTAGGGTGACAAGTACAGCCATTGAAGGTCCAGCATCTCCCATGTGCGCGTTTGACGTCTCTTGGCCTGTTGTCTTAGTCAGTAGTACTGAGTAGTGTACCCCGAATGCGCGGCTTAGTGCATTAGGCACCTGTGTCTGTCCTCTCCGCCAACGGTGTTGACATTGCATGCACTCAACCTGGTCTTCTTTTTTCTCCCCCCACCCTTTCTCTTCATCTTCTTGTGCATGTGTGCATTAGCATCATCAGGCGGAGGAGATTTGGCATCGGAGCACGAGGGAGCTGCAGGACACAAGGCCCCGGTGGGCCCAGGAACAGACACCGAGGGCACCAGTGATCCGGAGGGCGAGGGGAGCACCACGACGGGGACCGCTGGTGAGAGCAGCGAAAGCGACACGTCCTCGGATGGGAGCTCCCTAGGGGTGGCGGCAACATCCGTGCCCCCCGCCTCTACAGGTACAGCCGCCACCCAGCGCACCAGCCCCGCCCTCCCAGCAGCCCCTCAGTCTTCGCTCCGTGCCGGTTCGCCCAGGAAGGCGCGCGTCTCCTTCGCCCTAGGCACCTCAGCCCCTGCCCCTGTTGCCCCTGCTGCCCTCAGTGCGGAGCTCATTGACCTGGTAAGGACGCTCATTGTTGGGCAGACGACCCTTTTGAATGCCATCCAGGGTGTGCAAAGGGAGGTGCAACAGAGCAATGCGTACCTGGAGGGCATTCATTCGGGTCAGGCTGCCCATCAACGAGCGTTCACTGCTCTGGCCTCAGCACTGACGGCAGCCATTGTCCCTGTTTCCAGCCTCCCTCTTCTTACTGCCTCCAGCCTTTCTCTGTCTCCTGTTCCTCAGCCTATCCCATCCACACCATCAGACCAGCCTGCACACACCTCAACACCCAAGAGCAGCTCATCCAAACACAAGCACCACAGATCCCACAAACACTCACCCAAGCAACACCCAGATGCAGACATGCCAACAGCCACTGCCACCCCTGTGTCCCCCTCCTCCTCGTCTCCCTCCTCCCTCCCTGTGACGTCTACACTCACACCTGCATGCACCCCAACATCAGCCAGTGCTTCCATCACCACCTCACCCTCCAGTACAGTCCACACTCGTGCAGTCACCACCCCCACTGCCATTTACACGTCCCCTGTGTCCTCTCCCACTGTGTCTGTCACCCCCTCTTCCAAGACACACAAACGCAGGCAGACACCCACCCAACAGCCATCCACCTCACGACAGCCTACAGCACCAGCACCTTCACCCAAAGACAGCACACCTGACTCTCCTACAACCACGCCCTCTACCTCCACTTCCATCTCCACTTCTCCTACCCTTTACCTTGGCCCTAAAAAACTTTTCCTGGCTAACCTTAACCTCTTTCCCCCCGATGAGCTCCCCCATCCATCTTCAAAGAGTCCCAAGAGCACCGCAGCCACCACCAGCCCAGCTTCGGGTGTCACTGTTGTGCCTGGGTTCTGGAGCCCACCCTTTGCCAGCAGTGACACATCGATCAGCAGCAAGGACACGTCCAGCCCCCCCCCCGGCAAGAGGACCCGCAAAAACAAGGGCCGCCGTGCGAGGACCGACAGGGCTGCCCCCAAGGAGCAATGTGCGGCCACTTCACCACCCACACCATCTAGGAGAGGCAAGGGCCCGAGAGCCCCATCAAAGGAGCGGAAGGGCAGCAGGAGCGCGGAGAAGGTGGACCCCACATGCCACATCCCAGCTGGGAAGGAGGACACTAAGGAGGCCAGGAGTCTGTCCCCGAAGGGTCCAGAAACGTCACGGTCCGAGGGCAACTGAGCAGGGAGTCCAGGCCAGGTCTGGCTCCCTTGACCTGCTGGATGAGCACCGCTGAACAGGGCCCGCCGTGCAGAAGAGCACCGCTGAACAGGGCCCCGCCGTGGAGTAGAGCACCGCTGAACAGGGCCCGCGGTGAAGAAGAGCACCGCTGAACAGGGCCCCGCCGTTGAGATAGGCACCGCTGAACAGGGCCCGCGGTGCAGAAGAGCACCGCTGAACAGGGCCCGCCGTGGAGATAGGCACCGCTGAACAGGGCCCGCGGTGCAGAAGAGCACCGCTGAACAGGGCCCGCCGTGGAGTAGAGCACCGCTGAACAGGGCCCGCCGTGCAGAAGAGCACCGCTGAACAGGGCCCCGCCGTGGAGTAGAGCACCGCTGAACAGGGTCCGCGGTGCAGAAGAGCACCGCTGAACAGGGCCCCGCCGTGGAGAAGAGCACCGCTGAACAGGGCCCCGCCGTGGAGAAGAGCACCGCTGAACAGGGCCCCGCCGTGGAGAAGAGCACCGCTGAACAGGGCCCCGCCGTGGAGATAGGCACCGCTGAACAGGGCCCGCGGTGCAGAAGAGCACCGCTGAACAGGGCCCGCTGTGGAGAAGAGCACCGCTGAACAGGGCCCGCGGTGCAGAAGAGCACCGCTGAACAGGGCCCGCCGTGGAGAAGAGCACCGCTGAACAGGGCCCCGCCGTGGAGAAGAGCACCGCTGAACAGGGCCCCGCCATCTCAAGCACCGCTCCGCTGGGCCCTTCCTCTCAAGCACCGCTCCGCTGGGCCCTTCATCTCAAGCACCGCTCCGCTGGGCCCTTCCTCTCAAGCACCGCTCCGCTGGGCACCGCCGTCTCAAGCACCGCTCCGCTGGGCCCTTCCTCTCAAGCACCGCTACGCTGGGCACCGCCGTCTCAAGCACCGCTCCGCTGGGCCCTTCATCTCAAGCACCGCTCCGCTGGGCCCTTCCTCTCAAGCACCGCTCCGCTGGGCCCCGCCATCTCAAGCACCGCTCCGCTGGGCCCTTCCTCTCAAGCACCGCTCCGCTGGGCACCGCCGTCTCAAGCACCGCTCCGCTGGGCCCTTCCTCTCAAGCACTGCTACGCTGGGCACCGCCGTCTCAAGCACCGCTCCGCTGGGCCCTTCCTCTCAAGCACCGCTACGCTGGGCACCGCCGTCTCAAGCACCGCTCCGCTGGGCCCTTCATCTCAAGCACCGCTCCGCTGGGCCCTTCCTCTCAAGCACCGCTCCGCTGGGCCCCGCCATCTCAAGCACCGCTCCGCTGGGCCCTTCCTCTCAAGCACCGCTACGCTGGGCACCGCCGTCTCAAGCACCGCTCCGCTGGGCCCTTCCTCTCAAGCACCGCTCCGCTGGGCCCTTCCTCTCAAGCACCGCTACGCTGGGCACCGCCGTCTCAAGCACCGCTCCGCTGGGCCCTTCATCTCAAGCACCGCTACGCTGGGCCCTTCCTCTCAAGCACCGCTACGCTGGGCACCACCGTCTCAAGCATCGCTACGCTGGGCACCACCGTCTCAAGCACCGCTCCGCTGGGCCCTTCATCTCAAGCACCGCTCCGCTGGGCCCTTCCTCTCAAGCACCGCTCCGCTGGGCCCCGCCATCTCAAGCACCGCTCCGCTGGGCCCTTCCTCTCAAGCACCGCTATGCTGGGCACCGCCGTCTCAAGCACCGCTCCGCTGGGCCCTTCCTCTCAAGCACCGCTACGCTGGGCACCGCCGTCTCAAGCACCGCTCCGCTGGGCCCTTCCTCTCAAGCACCGCTACGCTGGGCACCGCCGTCTCAAGCACCGCTCAGCTGGGCCCTTCATCTCAAGCACCGCTCCGCTGGGCCCTTCCTCTCAAGCACCGCTCCGCTGAGCCCCGCCATCTCAAGCACCGCTCCGCTGGGCCCTTCCTCTCAAGCACCGCTACGCTGGGCACCGCCGTCTCAAGCACCGCTCCGCTGGGCCCTTCCTCTCAAGCACCGCTACGCTGGGCACCGCCGTCTCAAGCACCGCTCCGCTGGGCCCTTCATCTCAAGCACCGCTCCGCTGGGCCCTTCCTCTCAAGCACCGCTCCGCTGGGCCCCGCCATCTCAAGCACCGCTCCGCTGGGCCCTTCCTCTCAAGCACCGCTCCGCTGGGCACCGCCGTCTCAAGCACCGCTCCGCTGGGCCCTTCCTCTCAAGCACCGCTACGCTGGGCACCGCCGTCTCAAGCACCGCTCCGCTGGGCACTTCATCTCAAGCACCGCTCCGCTGGGCCCTTCCTCTCAAGCACCGCTCCGCTGGGCCCTTCCTCTCAAGCACCGCTCCGCTGGGCACCGCCGTCTCAAGCACCGCTCCGCTGGGCCCTTCCTCTCAAGCACCGCTACGCTGGGCACCGCCGTCTCAAGCACAGCTCCGCTGGGCCCTTCATCTCAAGCACCGCTCCGCTGGGCCCTTCCTCTCAAGCACCGCTACGCTGGGCACCGCCGTCTCAAGCACCGCTCCGCTGGGCCCTTCCTCTCAAGCACCGCTACGCTGGGCACCGCCGTCTCAAGCACCGCTCCGCTGGGCCCTTCATCTCAAGCACCGCTCCGCTGGGCCCTTCCTCTCAAGCACCGCTCCGCTGAGCCCCGCCATCTCAAGCACCGCTCCGCTGGGCCCTTCCTCTCAAGCACCGCTACGCTGGGCACCGCCGTCTCAAGCACCGCTCCGCTGGGCCCTTCCTCTCAAGCACCGCTACGCTGGGCACCGCCGTCTCAAGCACTGCTCCGCTGGGCCCTTCATCTCAAGCACCGCTCCGCTGGGCCCTTCCTCTCAAGCACCGCTCCGCTGGGCCCCGCCATCTCAAGCACCGCTCCGCTGGGCCCTTCCTCTCAAGCACCGCTCCGCTGGGCACCGCCGTCTCAAGCACCGCTCCGCTGGGCCCTTCCTCTCAAGCACCGCTACGCTGGGCACCGCCGTCTCAAGCACCGCTCCGCTGGGCACTTCATCTCAAGCACCGCTCCGCTGGGCCCTTCCTCTCAAGCACCGCTCCGCTGGGCCCTTCCTCTCAAGCACCGCTCCGCTGGGCACCGCCGTCTCAAGCACCGCTCCGCTGGGCCCTTCCTCTCAAGCACCGCTACGCTGGGCACCGCCGTCTCAAGCACCGCTCCGCTGGGCCCTTCATCTCAAGCACCGCTCCGCTGGGCCCTTCCTCTCAAGCACCGCTACGCTGGGCACCGCCGTCTCAAGCACCGCTCCGCTGGGCCCTTCCTCTCAAGCACCGCTCCGCTGGGCCCCGCCATCTCAAGCACCGCTCCGCTGGGCCCTTCCTCTCAAGCACCGCTCCGCTGGGCACCGCCGTCTCAAGCACCGCTCCGCTGGGCCCTTCCTCTCAAGCACCGCTACGCTGGGCCCTTCCTCTCAAGCACCGCTCCGCTGGGCACCGCCATCTCAAGCACCGCTCCGCTGGGCACCGCCGTCTCAAGCACCGTTTATGGTTCACTGTGCCCACCATGCCTCCTCCTTGACCAGTGGAGACTGTCATCCACCTGATGGACTGTGGCTTTGCACTCCCCAGGATGGTCCAGTGGGAAGCCCACCCACTGTAGAGACATTGAGAGACTGTGGCTTTGCACTCCCCAGGATGGTCCAGTGGGCAGCCCACCCACTGTAGAGACATTGAGAGACTGTGGCTTTGCACTCCCGAGGATGGTCCAGTGGGCAGCCCACCCACTGTAGAGACATTGAGAGACTGTGGCTTTGCACTCCCCAGGATGGTCCAGTGGGCAGCCCACCCACTGTAGAGACATTGAGAGACTGTGGCTTTGCACTCCCCAGGATGGTCCAGTGGGCAGCCCACCCACTGTAGAGACATTGAGAGACTGTGGCTTTGCACTCCCCAGGATGGTCCAGTGGGCATGGTGGCTCCTCGTGGATCTGGCGTCGTGGACTCATGTGGCTGTGGTGCCCCCCCCCTTCCCTTCCCCCTGAGGTGCCTGTAGTTTTTACATCTGATGCCCCTGCAGTGTTCTCTTGCAAAGGACTCAGGTCTCCTGTGTGGGCTTTGCCCTTATTTCTCAAGACTTTGGCCCACGGACATGCTGAATTCGTAGGATGTGCAGGACTTGGTACTTCAGTTATACACTGATGTGTATGTCATTAGGTTTGTTGTGAATATCTTTCATGGTTGTACGATAATTTTCTGGAGCTTTTTGGTACATAAATATTTATTCCAAATTTGATTATGTCCTAGCATTTTTCAGGGGTGTTTGGGTGGTGTCACTGTGACTTGGTGCTCTGCATTGGTGAGTACATAGTTGGGGGGGGGGTCGCATATGTGTGTGCCCGTAACCTTTCGTCCTCCCCCTCCCGTGTGTCGTAGGTGCAGTACTCACCGTTGTCGTCTGCGCCGGACTTCGTACTCGTGGTAGATGAGAAGGTAGACGAGAGCAGGTAGGATGTTTAATTCGGGTTCCATGCTGTCCTCCTTCCTCCTGGAGTGCGTAGTGGTGAGCGTTTTCCCGTCCGTAGTCTGTTTCCGCCGTGTTTTTATCGGCGGTGCTCCCGCCCCGGAAAAGGTGGCGTATTGGTGAGTTGGAATAGTGTGGGCGGTACATTGTCTGCCGCCTGTCTGTTGGCGGTGACCGCCGCGCTGTTTGTTTGTACCGCCGTGGCGGTCGGAGTGTTAAGGTGGCTGTCTGTGTTGGCGGTTCCCGCCAGGCTCAGAATCCCATTTTTTTTACCGCCAGCCTGTTGGCGGGTTGGCCGCCGCTTTAACACCGACCGCCAGGGTTAGAATCACCCCCAAAGTCTAATTACCGGCAAATTTCACTGCTTTCCAAAATCGGTAAGTCTTGGGGGAAATATATGAATTGTTTGCTCGTGAACCATTTTGCGACCTTTGATATACTGGACTTTGCACAGGCGAATTTTCATACAAAGAGTTGAAATGGAAATCACTCTGATTTTGATGTTAGATGATCTCAGTACAGGCCTGTGTGCAGGGCACTCTGCCACTGTTCCCCCTCAAACTTTTTACTACCTTTACCACAATTAGGGCCACTGGAATTATGCAACGAGGAGAATCAAATTGTGTGGCAGGGCTGACTAAATCATGCAACAATTAAAGGTAAATTGTGCGGTGTAATGTGGCACATTTTATAGTATTACTCCATTATTTTGTCTGTTTTGCACATCTTAACATTGTCTGGGCAAAGGTTCCAACTCGTAAGTAACAGTTTAACACGCCTATATAGCAATAGGCAATTGAAAGGTGGCCAGTCAACTTTTGCAAGGGGCTTATCATTACAATTCCTTGCTGCGTTTTTAGTAACTTTTAATCTGTTTGATATTTTTTTTTTTTTAACATTTATTTTGGTAAAATCTCCAAATTATGCAACAGATGATGGATTATGTGACAAATATGGCAAATCCAAAACTGTGCAGGAAACACTGCGGCTACACAATCACATAATTCCAGTGGCTCTGACTGTAATGGATCATTCCATCTTCTGGTATGTTGGTTCCAGATCAATGTACTCCTCCCTTTTGTCTGGATGAAACCAGCCTATGGTCCTTGCTGCCCTGAACTCAAACCACTGTCTGTGATGTGTGGAGTTCCTCCTTGTCCTTCCCTGCCCTCAACCTATTTAATGTGCAAATGATGCCCATAATTATTGTAATAAATTAATTTAGTATGCAGTCAGTGTCCTGATGACCAGCAGCTGATCCAGCACGAGCCTCCGTCACATAGCTTCAGCACTCCGTCCAGTCCTGTCTATGTGCTATTCAGGCCACATTCAGCTGAATTAAATGCCAGCAACAAGGAAGCTCTGATATGTGACCAGGACAGTTTGTACTGCCATCCTTTATAGTCATAACCAATACACCCTTGCCTTTACAGATCGATAAGAAGCTGCAGAGTGAACTAGGTAAATTCAGTAGCTTGTAAACAATATTCTTCTGTTCATGCCTCAACATCTGGCCATATACTTGGTGGGGCACAGATAATCTCAAGGATAGACTTTTGTAGTGCATGTTTTTTGTGGCTCCTCTCTGGGAATATCCAAAATGATTTCTGGGTGAGCAAAATATTGAACAGAGACTTATGTCCAAAGTGCTTAAAGATTAGCATGTGTAGGTGGTCTACTATGGACTTCATTGGTTTGCTGGTGATCAGCAGTTTTTAATTTAAGGCCCTTTACCTTGCTCATTGGACCTTTTGTGAGCAATGGTAAACCTCCAGCCACTCAAGAATTCATCATTATGTTTCCCTTGAGCCTTGGTGAGCTGCAGTCCATGCTTTAAGTGACCATGTACTAAAAGCAGATCCTTCTGTATCCTTTCTCTGCCCCTATCGACTAAAAGTAGGAGCCTAAAATCCAGACTTGTTTTAAAACAAACTACAAGAACAGAAAACATGAGTTTGAAAAATGTACTGACTGGACTGCCAGATTTCCCAGCATTTCTGAAACTTTTCTACACAAGTTGACCTAAATGAGAGATTGGCATCCGATGAGTTTGTGGTACCGGTAACTGCAGTTTTCCATGTAATGACAGGAAGGAGGCAAGAGGTGACTACGTGAGGGACAGTATAACTGAGAATTGCTGAATTCAAACGGAATGCCGAACAGCATTAAAATTGCAGAATATATTTATATTAGTAGTTACAAGGTATCTAGAAAACATTGACGGAAGATTTTCCGGAGGGGGGCGTCTGACTCTTTAGAGATTGGCCATTTCAGACAGTCATGCAGTAGGGAGTCAAGAAAGATATTAGAGAAGACTCTATGAGCTAACTGACTTCGTCCCACTCACAATGACTCTTTACCCACTCCCTCTGGTTGCCACACTCTTCGCAGTGTAACCCTGCTGAGGCTTGGGCACTGTACAATGCCCCATTGCTACTTGTGCTTTAGAAATACCAAAACGTACATGCATAGGTTTGGGTTGAATGTAATGAGTTAAAACCTGCAATACAAGTAATCATTCTAATTCACCCTCAAGGGTAAAGGGCTTTCAGAAAGATTTTGTTGTAATTTTAAGTATTGGAGTTTGTACTCCTTCATGATGAAGTGCAAGGCGAACAGTATTGGGAGAAAATCATATCCTTAGAGATTGAAAATAAAATAATGTGAAAAAAAAATGTGATTTTTTGGTAAAGTATAAAATTGGGAAACATTAATAAAAATAAAAACATGAGATTTTTTTTTTAAACTTATACTATATGACATTCCCGTTATTCGAGAAGGCATACAGTGAGTGCACTGTGCATACCCAGTTAAATAAAATGTGATTTATTGTAACTTGAATGGGCTGCTGGGTGCTAGAGCACTATACCACTGGATCCAGCAGAAAGTTACAAAAAAGATTAAATTAACGTGTATGCCTTCCCAAAATACATTCAAGAAGAGTGAATGTTAACTACGGGTGGTCTTCAACTCCAGTGAATTTGCTTATGCCACCTGTTACTGGTATGGTCCTTCTTCTGCCTAAACACCTCTTCGAAGCACTGGTGTGATACCACGCCATGAACCTACAGGAAATTCCAGAAATCGCCATTAAATGAGTTGAATGGGGGTCAGTTTTGCAACTATCTGAGAAAATCTAACGTCTGTTGTTTTTTGCCAAAACAAGTGAGTGTGTCTCGTGCTTAGGTAGCAGTGCAAGAATAGCGCCCTCCTTGTCGTGGAGGGAGTGAGGGGGTCATCTTAATGAATCTCTGTTCTGACAAAGAGAAATAGAGACCACGGAGAAGGAAACTGCGTCATCAGCCAATGGCGCGCACCGGCAGAAGGGGGGTGTCGGTGAGGGGGTGGAAATACGTCACGTTTAGAACAAGAACGGAGATTCTCCCTCGCGTGAGGGATGAGGCCGCCAATACTGGGTCACGTCAGCGTTAATGGGGTACCTGTGCGCATCCCCAAGGGGCACCACGCGAGTATCTCATCTGCAGGCCCGTGCCTGCGCCAGGGCTTCACTTTGGATGTGTTCTTCCATTGCTTTGCACTAACATAAATAATAATTGTGAAAAAACTAACACTAAAACTGGTCCCTTTCGGGCCCTATCTTCATGGCCTTTACTCACAACACTGACCTTGACTAAGAGTGTAACAGCGCTTAAAATGATCCAAGTTGGTGGCGTAGTCCAGGTTTACATGCTGTACTTCACGGTACATGCCCCTGTTGGATATGACTTCTATGGCGCATACTGCCCACGGAGGTGCCTGTAGGTGTGTGCGCGAGTTCTGTGTTTGGATGGGTGTTCCTCACAGGGCATGCCTGGGGGTTATAGAGTGGAGGCTGAAGGCAATGAGAGGTTTTCGCAAGGTGTTCCGAATACATGCTCATCCCATGCTTGGTCCCTCAGCAGAGCGCAAAGGACGATGTTCACATATATGCCAGGAGGTGAATGACGTTAACAGCCACCAATTCACCGACCGCGACAAAGAAGAAGAAAATACAGCGTTTAAAGATTGAGGTCAATGTGTGGGGGAGAGGGTCGAACTGGGACTAAAAATAGGCCCGGGTTTCAAAATAAAAGTGTCCCCAATTAATGAATTAGAAAGCTCAAAAAAGTGGCTCATATCTGCAAATTAGACTCAGTTTTGACATTTTAAAACGCCTGTATAAGTATTTTTCAGTTATGGAAGACTGCATGGATGTGTGAGCGCCGCATGCAATGTTTTTAGTAATATCAGAAAAATCCGAAGTTACAAAAACAGCTCATCCGAGCATGAAGCAGGCCCACAGACAGCAAAAAAGCAACAACAAAAAATTAAAAGGGCACACATACTGACTGACCTGTCAGCCCAGCCTGTCGGGCACTGCCTGCTTGCCCCATAGGTCTTCCGACCCTGGGAGGACAAAAGTGAATGCTGGGAAGAGACAGTGATGAAGAGTAAAGAGTCGAGCAGATGAAGGGAGCGATGTGGCACCAAAAAGGGGCGTAAGCAACTAACTCAGAGGAACAGAGACTGCAAAGAAAAGTGATCCGAATGGGGTCACAGGGTTGAATTAGACAGAATGGCAGCTCGCTTCCACAGAATTCTGTTTGATTTTTAATCTTCTATTTGTGTATTTTTTGAGAATGCATTTTCAAAACTGAAACATTTTCAGTTCTAATTGTTTACAGCACTGTCATTGCTGTTACTTGGTTATCGATATTAAATACAAATGAGTGCTAAACAAGCCCTGACAAAGCCAATAGTAACGGTTTTATTTAAGTGCACGTGTTCCTGGTTGTGTGATATATTTAAATGCATTAACAGAAACCAGGCACAGACGGAAGCAAACACTAGTTAGATGGCATGTTGTGCGAGAAGCACAGGGCTCTAGCTCACATGATTTAGGACATCCTTCATTCCATAGGCCATGCCTCTTTTAAAGGGATTCTAGCTGCTTCTTGGCCTTTTCACCCCACACAAAGCACTGAGAACGCCCATTCACCTCTCGGATTGGCTCTTAGGTACATTGATAGACTATGGTCTCTGGAAGGCCAGAAGGGCTCGGGGTGATGCTAGGTGCACGAGAATGACTCTGCCCTGGTTGTGTTCAGTTTAAGCGGCTTTGCTTGGCTATATATGTCAGGATCTCCCCTATGGTCAGTCCGCCTCATCTTGTCTTGAAGTGACGAGTGAATGGGTGGGGTGGGAGCCACCGCCAGACTTACATAGCCCTCAGTTAAAGATGCATTTCTAGCCTCAGCTACAGGCCAGTCCACCCCTGTTCTTAGTTTGTGTAAGGAGTGTTTAGTTCTGCCTGTGCTCCAACAAAACCATCCCACCCCCCTCTTAAACATGAACTTCGGGCACTCCCTAAAGGCCAGTCCCCGTTTCTGCTCTCGTTGGGCTATAAGGGAGTTGCTCCGTCCGGGTCAGCATTCCCGACCTTCCAGATTCTTCTACCTAAAGATGACTGTACAGAACTCCCTATAGACCATTCCACCAATCTTATTTTCGAGCAATGAGTCAAAGGCTCTACCTCAGCCCTGCCAGATACCACCACGAGGCACCTCGCTTCAGGCCAGTCCATCTCAGCTTAGTTTTGAGTGAAGAGTAATTGAGTCTATGTCTGTAGCACCGACCTATCATGGCCCCAACTTAAAGTGACATTTCCAGACCGTAATGGACCCCACTGGTCTTTCAGGTGCCCCATTTAGACATGAACCTCGTGCGCTACTTATATCGTGATCGTGTGTTAGGCTGATGCGTGACCTGCCCTGCCTCGACCGTACCAGCCATGCAGGGCCCCCACTTTATTACACATCTCCAGATCAACCTACAGGCCAGTCCACGCCAGAGTACCTTTCAGCGATTAGTGTCGTTGCCCCAGCCCTACTAGCCTGGCACGGGTCAGGCTGATCCATAAATCTCCCTCCGTGCCATAGGCCAGTCCCCCTCTGCGCAATCCTCGCGTGGTGAGTGAGTGGCTGACGGAGGAAGGTGGAAGGAGCAGTGAATGGGAAGGAGGGGCGCCTTCCGCCCCCCTCCTAATTGTCAGAAGCAGCGGGGATATAAACCCCCATTGAGCAGGCAGGAGCAGCAGCGGCTTCTAGGCAGAGAAGAAAGAGGCTGCAGAGGCAGACAGTGAGACGCACACCCCTCTCCTGCCTCCTTACAGAGGTGAGTGCTCCCCGCGCTGTCAGCTACTCACCCGAGGCAGCCTCGTGCTGGGCGGGGTGGTGGGAGCTGCCGGGGCCAAGGCCGGCTGCACAGGGGAGGCATGGGAGAAGGGCTAAAACGTTCCTATTGGAAATATTTGAATGTTTTCCCTTTTTCAGAGAACCTGCTGAAGGTACGGCGAAGGGATAGTGCCTGGAAGGGCAGCAGAAACTTAATGAATTAATCAATTATTGTAGAAGAGTACATAGCACAGCACTTAACCCCCATCACTTCCATGTGCTACATTATGCATTGCAACAGCTTCAAGACTCCTGGCAAGACCATGCTTGGTTGAAGTGCGTTTTGAGGCGGTCGTTCAACTATGGTCACACAACATAGCGCGACAATATTCGTTTCTAGGCGCTTCATTATTCAACACACCATCTGCACTGTCGAGATGCGACTGGCGTGTAAAAATACTAGTGCGAGGAGGGGGTAGGTTGGAATGAATTAATGAATGACGTAGGGGGGAGTCGCGTGAATTTGCCGCACAATACACAATTTTGCTGAGCTGTGGTATTATGGTGCCTTACAAGCGATACCAGTGAAGCTAGCACTGAATGAATGAATCAATGAACAGTCACCCGCCTTGTGTAGAACATTATTGTACCATATGACAGCCGATGAACCGAGAGATGGGCCATGAACGTGCCTTGTAGAGTGCGTGTTTGGAGATGTTGAAAAAATGAATTAATGGATGAATGAATGAAAAACTTCTATAGTGCAGTACCTCAAACTGTGAACACTCTAGTGGTATACTGCTAAGAAACAGTAGTAGTCTAGAAGCATCCCTACCTTGCTTTATTGATTTAAAATACCCCGTTGAGTAAAACACGTTGAAGCAATGGGGTGGTGTAGTTTGTCACCATAGAGCGGATGGAATTCTGCCTCATTGGCGCTGGAGTGCGCCACAGGCTGAATGAATGAACAAATCAGTTAATTTCGAAGACTTGCATGGCAAAATACCCTCGACTGGGTCCTGTTCAGGTGCCACTTAACGTCCGCGCACAGAGAGACGTGGTGTGGTACTATTGCTGGGGGGAGCGAGGCAGACATAGGGTGGAGAATCATTATGTCGAAATAGAAGGATTGTATAGCAAGCCCTAAATCTATTGGAGCACCGCTGCGTGCTACATTACACTATGGGACAAGAGCAGGGACCGAATACGATAGGTCCGTGCTTTGTTGATGGGATGAGGGAAGCCAGCATCGAATGAATGATTGGATGTGGCTATCTGTACAGCGCGATACTGCATGGCCTCCAGGTGCTAGACGGACAGTATGACCTCTGGAGAGTTGAGATTGGTCAGAATATTGCCTCATTGGCATGTGGACATAATCAAATGCTGGTCAAGCGAACTAGTGAACGAAGAGACTTTACTTATACAGAACCACATCTCTGGGTGCTAGATTGCATTTTAGGGCCACTTAGGTGTCGCAGTGCAATGTTAGCTCGTGGATGGAGGAAGGCTTTCTGAAGTAATTTGTGAATTAATGAGTACATTTGTATATCAAAGTGCTGCAAAGTAAGTGGAACTGTACTAGTTTTCTAGTGCTTGCATGTTGCAATTTCTATACGAGGACAAGTGCATATTTTCTTGTCTCGTGATGGAGCACAATTACAGGAAGCACTATACCCTGAGAAGCATCTCTAGGCGCTAACCCACATGCACCATAAGAGTGGACGTCTCTCTCCACAGCTTGGAAGGGAACTAATCCAACCTGAAGCAGTGTGTGCTTTTCACATGACACACGTGTGAATCGCGTCCAGGGGCTACCAACGGTCACCGGTAATGCGAGTTTCAAACATTATCTATCTTTATATACTGTACATAGTGCACAGTTAGTGGATAGCGTCTTGCGAGGATATACAGCATGAAAAGGCGCAGAAAAACAAATAGTAGATAACACTAACACGTAGCGCCCTTTCATTAGTGAATTAAAAGGTGAGAAGTGAGGGACCGGGGGCTGAGGTGATCCATTTCATCTTGGCTCGTGCTTTGCTAGGCCACAACAAACGAATCTCGTGATCTCAGTGCTTTCCACGTCTGTTCGTGGAAAGTGCACCAATTCCTTCCCTCCTCCCCTTCGAGGGTGCAGCCTAAAGAGGACACGCACCCCATATAACACGCCTGGTTGCATTCTAGCACAGATGTATTAACACCGCCACATGATTGGGAAAATAGGCCATCGTTAAGTGCCCATCTATACATCTCCTGCTCTCCCTATAAATTGTTCATGATGTTTTATTCCGTCAATGCTCCAGTTTTCACGGCTGGCGTAACACCCGGGTTCGGGTTGTTTCTTAAGTGCTCCCAGCTTTGGAGAAAAGACAAAATGGAGTTAAAGAGACGAACTGACCCACCTGCAGAGGGTAACACATTGGGGTCACGCGGGGAACCCCGCACTAGAAATGAAGTTCAGGAGTACAAAACTTTCAACTTAACTGTCAAATGACCTCTTAGGCCACCTTTCGTATTTTCAAGTCTGGTGAAATGAGGACCATTGGGTCGGGGAATTTTAATACTTATTTAAAAGAACCAAGAAAAGATTTTGTGCTCTCTCAGAGGTATACACCAATCCATCCATCCATCCTTGTTATTATGCTGTAGCCACAAGGCGTCTCTCCTCCCCAGTGTAATGGCCCATGTGTGTGCTTCGTTGTGTTTTAAGCACACCTCAGTAGGGCGAGAGGAAACACGCGCAATGTTGAGTGACTAAGGAGAGCACTGCGCCTCTGAAAGCCCACAATTAAATGATTCTTTGAGCCCACTTAAGGTAGCGCGTTATTGCTAAAGTTTAATCAGCGTCAAACATTACGGGTGGCTAACACGGTGACGGTATGCACAACTTAAACTCTCTCTCTCTTTGTATCTGCCCTTTCCCTCTTCCTCTCTACGTCTCACCCCCCACCCTTTCCTTGGTGCCTCTCTCTCCCCTCTCTCTGCGTTTCTCTCTTTTCTCTCTCTCACTTTGTGTAGCTCTCTCCTCCTACCTCTTCTATCTCTCTCCAAGTTCCCCTTTCCGTTTGTCTCTCTCGCCGTCTCCCCACGGAGCCCACTATCACTCCCCATTCTCTCCGTGCGCCGCCTCGCGCTCTCTACCTCCATGTCTCACTTTCACTTTATCTTCGCATCTCCTTTCCATGTATCGACGCTCTTTCTCGTTCTGCGTCTCTCTTCCCTTTTCCCCCCCAACCCTCCCCACCCTGGCAAACTCACACTTGTACACCCACCGAGCGACAGTCTCTTGTCCACACCCCTCTGTTTTCCCGGGATCCCTGATCACACGCCCCCGTCTCCCCTGTACCTGGTGTGTACAGCAGGTACACGAGGACACGGCCGGACCCTGGTAAGGGTAATGAGCGTGATGCGCACGTGATGAATTGCCACCAATGAGATCACAAGACCTTCATGCACACTCGCTGACGGCAACGCCATGTGCGTGTGTGTGTATTCGTACTTGCGTGCGTGTTTCTGTGTGCGTATGTCTCTGTGCACGTGCGTGTGCGCATGCGTGTCTCTGGTTGTGTCGGTGTATGTGCATATCGTATGTAAGTGTGTGTGTGTGCAACAGCCCTCACTGCTTTCTTCCTTCCCCTCTGAGTGCACCCTTGAACTATTCTCCATCCCTTTGCCATAACCTCTCCCACATTTGAGTACACGTCTCCGCCTTTTCCGGTTTGAGTGCATCACCTGCGACCCCCTCCACCTCCGAGTACACTGCCGGTGCCTCTTCTCTTGACTACAACGCCTGCCCCTCTTCACTTCCACCTGTCCACTTGTCAACTTATGAGTATGTCCCCAGTTCTACTCTTCACGTACGAGTGGCATCGCCTTCCCTACCCCCCACCTCCGAGTGCACCACCTCTCCCCAGGCATCTCTACCCATGGGTAGCTTATCCGTCACCCTCTACACCTGAGAGTACGGCACCTCCCTCACCTGTCGCCTGCTTCACCCCTGTGGCATCGCCTGCTTCCTTCTGCACTTCTGAGCACACTACCTGTCCCCTCCTCACCTGTGAGGATGTCACCGACCCTCTCTTCACCTTTGAGTTCAATACCTTCCCCACCACCACTTCCGAGCACACCACCGAGTACACCACCGGGGCTCTACTCCACCAAGTACATTGACTGCTCCCTCTTCACTACTGAGTCCACCACTTGTGCCTTTTTGCACGTATGAGTACGTTATCTGTTGCTTTCTTTACTTCTGTGTCATTGTGTGTTACCTTTTGTTTTTCTGAGTACACCCCCTACCCTCTTTCAAACTCTGGGTACACAATCAACAGTGCTTAGTTTGTGCTGGTTTTGTGGGTGCTCACCCCGGCACCTATTTAGAAACATCCGGCATTTAATTATGACAGTCCACCACATGGAGCTGCTGTCTTCTTGTTTTTTAAAAGGACAAGCAGTGGTTCATAATTCCATATATTTTTTTTTAAAAAAAACTATAATTAACTAGCATATGTACTCCATTCTTAGAGTTCGAGGTGGCCTGGAACAGTCCAGAATGTCACACCAGGATCAGTGTGATGGTTAGCAGTTTTTCCGGAACTGCCATTTGGCAAAAATAGGAGGGGCAGTTGGTAGTGTGAGCACCGGTGGTCTCCTGACCAACAAGGTGGTCCCTGGCACTTTTCTACAGTGTAGCCACTGGCCGCAGGTCCTCATTTGTATCTGAGTACACTTCTTCTGAATACACTTTGTCTGTCTCTTTTCACCCGTGAGTCGGTCACCCATTGCTTTCTACACCAAAGAATAAATACATCACCTATTGTTTTGTTCTCATCTCTGGCATCGTCTGCTCCCTTCTGCACGTCTGAGTACTCCGTCTAGACCTCTCTAAAACTATGTCTCCAGCCCCCCCCATCCAACTTGTAGGGCACCACCTTCCCCTCCCTCTACCTTTGAGTGTCCTACCTGTCCCCTTCATCAAAGGCCCTCATCTTCACATCTGACGGCATTACTCAAACAATTCTATGCCTCTGTAACACCATCCGCCTCTGAGTATATTATTTTTTCCTCTTCTTCATCTCTTAGTACATTAAAGCGTCTTCCCCTCTGTGCCATCATCTGCCCCTCTCTCAAGCTCTGAGTATGCCATCTGTCCTCATCTTGATCTCTGAGTACACCACACGCCCCCATCACCTCCGAGTACTTAATTGAGTACTTGTTTGTTCCTGCACTTCTCTGCCCATCACCTACATGGCCGTTACCTGTCTGGCCCTGTACCTCTATGGCCAGCACTTGTATGGCCTTCATCTCTCTATGCCAATTACCAGTCTAACCGCAGACTTCTCTGCCCATCACTTTTCTGGTCCAGCACTTGTCTGCCCATCGCCTGCCCGACCAGCCACTCTGCTACCATCACATAACTTATTTTTACGTCTGTGCACATCAGCTTTCCCCTGCACACCTGTGGACATCACACAGCCCTGCCAAGTACCACGCATCAGGGGTCAGACTAACGCATTTTAGTGCTGGTGTCCGCATCACTGCACTAAAATGCATCTCTCACGCATATTATGCCTCCTCGAGGCACGAGGGGACGGTACCAGCAATAACAAAAACACCCACTCACTGCCAGCATGCTCTGTAGTTAGCAGCACATGCCAGCACATGCCAGCAATGATGAGCTCACACTGTCGGATTGGGAGGGGTGAGCTATGAGCTGCGTGAAAGCTTTTCGCCTTTATTCCATAAACATATTCCCACCAGGCTCTTCCTGTCAGGGCCACGTAATCATGCGGTGTCAGAAAACATTACAGCCAGTTACGAAGGATCCGGACCCAGCCCCAGGTGCACCCAGCTCCTTCTTCTGTTTTCTGGAGTGCACCCACAGAGCTGCACACTAGTTACCTCTCTCCTGCCGATGCCCAGCCCCCTAGACAGAACTTGGGATAGATTGCAATCCTCGCTGTACCCTCCTTCCCACACACGCCTGTGCCCCTCACCCTACCAGTGAGTGTGCCTTTGTTCCCTGATGCCATGATACACCCTCTGTTCACGGGTTTGTGGAGAGGTGGATCCACAGTTCGGTCCGGCGGCTGCAGTGAGCGTGGTACACACACTGAAAGCACCCGCCAATCTGCACGTGCCTGCCACAACTAGGTGTCATCCTGTGGAGAAAGCTACCAGGCCGACATAAAGAAAGCCTGACAGCAGCACGACGATGCCAGAACAGCTGCCGTCGCTGCAGGCAGCTCAAGGGACAGCGAAGGAATGGATCACCGCCGGCACCTCCCTCCAAGGCCTGGAATCTTGCCGGCCTGCACTCGGCACAGCAGCGTGGCATCTGTGCACCCACAGGTTCTTAGACGCTCTCGGCTGTCTAAGCCTGGAATCACTTCCGGGCAGGTCAGGTAAACTCAGCAGGCTGTGATGTGTCAGAGTGGATGGGGGAGCCTCGAGGTGGCTTAGAATGATGAAATCTGTTTATTTTCTCACAATTGTGCTGGGCTTCAGGTAACTCATATGACACAGATTAAAATTAAAGATAAATGCAAGTTAAATTCATCAGTAAGAAACGCAGTCCTGTACATTATGAAGTTTGTGTGTGTGTGTGATTGTCAGTGCGAGAACAGAGAGAATATGAATTGAATCCTATTTGGCACAGGGGGGTTTACTGACGTGTATTTTAAAAGTGTATTCCACACAATACTTTACATTACCTTTCATTATAGGGGCAGTTTTAAGCACTTTTCAGACTTGCCTTTTGCTCATAAGAGTGTTAGTTCATTTATCTCTCTGCGTGGCCTCCATCGCTTCATTTTACTTGTTATAAAACGTCAGGTGGAATATCACACACTGGCATTGAAATGTCACTCCTGCCACACTGAAACCATGTAAATGTCACACATACGCATTCTGAAAACTTGGCAGCTATGCATCACGGTTCCCCTTTGGCACTTACATGGAGTCCCCCACCCTCCCCCGGTACGCCGGTGTCCATTGTCCCTCACTGCTCCCTTCACCTCTCCAACACGGACTCGATCCGTCGCTTTCTGTCAACATCACATGCCCCTCTTTCTCTCCATCTGCATCACACGCATCGCGTTCCCTTCTTCCACATCTCTGGTCCCGCCCGCACTTGTTTTGGCACCGCCGGTCCTCTCTTGCACCTCTGTGGCCTTACTACCGCCTATCCCTGCTTCATGGGCAGAGGGACGCCCGTAACCTCAGAGTATCGAGCCGAGAGTGGAGTACGTGGAAAGTGTACTAAAGGGGTGTGCCAGCAATGCGAGTGAGTGCTAGACTGAGGGCATTCTGACAGTGTACGTGACAGATTTAGACGTGGAGTGACGTGCCTGGTGTGCCTCTCAGCGAGGTGGAATTCATCACAGACATAAAGAGGGCGCATGGCTGTCTTCCTGCACTGGGTGGCCGGCTGAGCGATGTATGTCGAGGTTGTACATAGGGGACATATTTATGGGAGGCTTGCGCCACCGGAGCGTCACTTCTGTCGACGGTCCGGCGGTGCAAGCCTCTCCCTCATTATCTATGAGGCCACGAAAAGCCACTTTGCGTGGCTTTGCATGGTCTCATAGGTTTGGAGTAAGACAGAGCAGCGCAACTTCCTGAGTTGCCTTACTCCGCGCCAGGGAGGTGTTCCATGGGCGTTGCGGTGGGTTTTCACACACAACACCTATGGATTTTGATGACGCCCCAGATTTACTTAATCACATAAACCTGAGGCAGTGCCAAAAACTTACGCCTCCCCGGAGCTGGCGTAACGAGGAGAAATATTTTTCTTTCTCCCCGTTGTTTCCTCTTTCCATGTGTGCTGCATTTTGCAGCACACAGAGAAAAAGGAAAATGCCTTTCAAAATTGTTTTTGTGGGGGAATGTGTCCCTTCTTGCATAAACACAATCCTGCTTGCAACGCAGGCACCCTTGCTTCAAGGTGCAAGGGTGCCTGTGTTGGCACTAAGCAGCCAATTGTGCGCCAGCGCAGGGGGACTGGACAGGAATGCACCATAATTTGTAAGTACTGTCATTCCTGCCCTTTCACATTGGCATAGGATAGCGCAACAAGAAGACGTGCCGCGCTGCTGTATGCCAATTCCTCATAAATATAGGCCAGGATGTCTTAGCATTGCATATACGTAGTAATATGAGGTGCAGGATTTGGTTGTCTATCTTGGCGCTGAGTGGAATTCTCACACAAACAAGATGGCTGTTTCAGGACACTCTGTAAACCTGTGTTCTCATATTCACCAACACCCCCAACAGTGAAGAGATTGGGGTAGCTGACATATTAAGGGCTATATCATGCCAGGCAGCCATTTTCCACACTTCTGTAGTTATTAAAACGAGTGCATTAGAAGATTCCGTGGTCATTTATTTTGTCATTAACTCTTTATGGACAGTCAATACATCTTGGAATATGAGCAATGAAAAGTTTTGAATTCTTAACAGTAAAAAAGTGTAGCAAGAAGGCCTAACTGGAGACTTCTTTGTCCCCTATCGACCCAGGTCTAATATTGTTAAAATACCAGAGTGAGCGAGAGAACCAATTCGCTCCACTTGGAAGCCAGTTGTAAAATCAGTGATTATCATTCTGGTGTTTCGCCTGATGGAATCATGGAGACTCGGTTTATAAAATATTCAGGGCTTCCGGTTTTACAGTATTCATTTTTTTAAACTTTTCTGTCTACATTAAGCCATATTTATATTTTGACAGTTTTATAGGTATTTATCCATATTTGTTTCAAGTTTTCAGAATAAATGGAGTCATAAAATGGTATATTTCCACATTTATTCAACTGATAAATATGCACTCATACTTTGCTGCCTGTCGCATTTTAGCAAATTAAGCAGCCAAACACTACACCAACAGGTAAGTATTAGCATTATATACAAATATATTAAGATATAATATGCCTGTATTAAAGGGAATCTCATCTGTTTTCAAATCCCCATGTTGTCTATCTGCTAGGCAGTTGTTCTGGAATTCATGAAGGACAACAAGGAGAATCACTCACAAGAAGCACAATTTTCTGTGCTTTTCCACTTTTTAAAATAAACATAGACAGGAAATAGATTGTTTTCTGTCTTTGTTTATCTGTAAAAATCAGTAAAAACTGAAATCTGGAAGCCTTATAAACAATCAAAGAATTCTGCTCAAGGATCTAGATAACTGAGAGCCTCAACAATTTTATTGGATCCCTCTGCTGCTCTTGACACCTTCGAACCTGGGGGCGCCTCTGGACCTTCAAATCAAGGTGCCTCCATACTATTATTATCAGTATTATTTATAGCAGTAAAGTGCTCACTGCCAGCTAGAAAAGGAATCCTGATGCTGGCTATTATGAAAGCAATACAGGGAGAGAAAAACAGGTGATGAAGCAGTGAAGAGATACCTTTGCAGGGCCTTTCTGAAGGCAAACAAGTCAGTGATTGAATGCAGTGATTTGTGCAAACTGTTCCACTGCCGAGCAGCTCAGACCGAGATGGCATGACCTTCCGTTCGGGGCTATCTTATTCTTAGCTAGTTAAGAGCAATTAGAAGGTTGGTGTTGGCTGAGAGCAATGTTCTTTGATGAAGATGACTATGAAATCTGTGATGAAGAAAGCATTGGCCAACATGATCAGAAGCTCCATGGATTATACAGGGAGATTTAAAAAGGACTCTCTTTGGCACAAGACACCAATATAGTCTGTTCAAGGATGCGGAAGAATGACGTGGAAGCGAGAGAGCTAACTTTACTGCAGCCACCTACATGCGATAAAAACAGTTGACTAAATAGGTGGGAGTCTCCAGAAACAATGCATTACAGAAGTCGATTCTGCTCAAGATGGCACTCTGCCCCACTAGCGGGTGAGAATAACTGGGTAGAAAAGGTAAGAATCTGTGAATCATCTTCATTAGAGAAAAACAAGATGAAGAGATTGTGGACCTAAGTGGTGACTACAGGGACCACAAAGACCTCCAGATGTCAGAAATCCTATGGTACCGCATGTATATGTTTCCCCATAGAGCAGCACATGACCTCGGTTTTATCACTGTGGAATTTCAAAGAATTCTTACTAATCCATGCAGAAATGGCACACATGCGCTTGTGAAATGCCTTCATTGGAGACTGCAAAGAATGGTCCAGTGTTAAAATTAGTTGAGCATCATCAGAGTAGTTTATAAAATTATTATCATAGGACCTAACCAGGACAGCCAATGATCGTAGATGGACATTGAACAGTGATGTGGTAAAGGAAAATTCCTGTAGAACTCCCTGGCCAATAGAGTTGAAGCAGAGCAAAGAGGGGGAAGATGAATAGCTTGAACTCTATCCTCTAAGTAGGATTTTCACTTACAGTTAAGATTGAAGATCTGTCGCCAAAATAACCATTTGTTGCTTGTGAAGTTTCTCAGTGGTTCCCTCACTTGTTGAACTTATATGTCTAACCTCTGCTTGAGTTACTCAAGTCATGCGGTGTGTGTTTCACACATATGTCAAAGACACTCACATAAGGACCGATTCGCAGAGATAGCTGTGCACCTGAAGATTTGAATGTGTAAATAGCAGCATTTGCTTATTCAACTTCACTCTTCTGTTTCAAAAATTGCATTTGTGAATAGATGTACTCTCAATTACAGTCATATAAACATGGCTTAAATTTAAGGGTGAGTTGTTTATCGGATAGTTTCCATTTGGACAACCTAGCACAAAGGCATGAACACCCACAAACTCATAAGTTTGTGGGTATCTACATTCTATTTCTGGCTATTTCCCACCATGAAAAGTGTTATGAATGTACTCCTCAACGAGACAGGAGTAAAATCTGTTTTTCTGATGGACGCTCCTAACTGCAGATTCTTCACCTTTTAAAATTCCCCAGACTGGATCCAGAACTTTTCCCAGCAATCGTTCTTGAGCACCAACAAGTGGCATCATCGGAGTCTGCAGCTACCTCACAACTTCTCTTGAAGTGATGACACAAAGTGGTATATATAAAAAAAGAAATATATATATATATATACATATATATATAAGCATATATATATATATATATATATATATATATATATATATATATATATAGGAACCACCACTGTACACTAACACCAGTTCCTTTCTTTCCACGCTCAACGTAGAACCTGAGCTCAGCTCCCAACTTTTGCTGGAGTTTCACTGTCTCTAAAATTGTTTTTCTCATTATGGGAGGAAAATGTCTCCCACCAAAGGCCACAGGTGTCAAGCAATTCTGTGACTGCAGGAAGCTTATATTGGCTATGGATCTGCACAGTATCTGCTTGTAGTGCCCAGGGTCTAGGCACAACTGAAAGTGTTGTGGCAAATGTTCACTGATGCGCTGGACGGCTATCAGAGAGCATGACGTCAAACTGTCTGTCGCTGAACACAAGAAACAGGGCTGGTCATGTTCAAAACAGCTCTAGGTTTCTGATATATGACTTCTTTACAGTCCAGAAGCTTGGACATTCATTCAAAGTTTGTGGACTTTACAGAATCCAGGAACGGTGTTTGTCGCAAAGGAGTTTGTGTCGTCGGTCGGACAGCCTAGGAATTTGCTATGCTGGAAACAACCATTGCATATCAAGTTTGGGACTGTTACTAGGGCTGGAAGCTTGTGTAAACTGGCCTAATGCCCATATATGGCACCTCCAGGCTCTTAGGGCAGTATCATTTTAAGAATGTATGGGGCACAGGACAATATATGTTTAGGGACCCCCCTGTCCAGAAAAGTTTTGAATTTTATTACTAATTTTGTACTAACTGAAGACTGCACAAAGCCAAAAATATTAACCTTTACATATCTTAGCAATGGAATCACACTAAAACATTTGTCTGGGTTCCCATAACTCCTTAAAGAGCCACTGGAGACTGAAAAAGGTTAAAACTGAGAAATGGACAGATTGAGAAAAGTCATTTTGCAATGGGGCCGTTTTAAAGGGGCCGCCTGGCAATTGCCCACTTTGCCAATAATTTAAAACATCTCTGCCTTAGAGCTGAGCAGGGCTAATTATATATATCAATCCTCTGAATGTACATCAGATGTTTGGATGTGACAATATCATCTGAAGAAATATAGTATATAAATATTGTTTCCAAAATATACTTTACAAAAATACTGTACTATTGGGTGTAGATTTTCTATTATTAACTTCAATGGAGTGATGTTTCTGTATATGGTATTCAAAACCGAATATTTATGGCAGACAGCATTCTCAAAATGATAGTCTGGCACCTTCCCAGCGGGCACAAAATAGGTTAACCAGGCTCTATAAACACACAATAGAGCTCATGAACAGAAATATCATATATACATAAGAGCATAAAAGAGCTCATGCAGTGAAGGAGGCATGATCTCATTTAAGCAATGAAGACAGAGAACGTATTTCCCCAAATTGAAGCCTCAATTCGCTACATTAGCAGCAATCTATAAAGTCATATCGAATTGGCCAAGATGGAGTATTCCTCTAATGGTGTCAGACATGCCCCTGATTTTACAATAGAGCTGTAAGGGATCAGTGATGAACTACAAAACCTCGGGGACTATTCAGGCATCACTTAATGCCCCAGCCCAGCCTTGTGAGGATCTGGCATTAATCTTTTAGTATAAGGTCATTACAATTTTCTAGGAGCACACCCGATGTCCACCAAGTTGACCAATAGAATTATGAAGCTCTTGCTGTCTTTGCTGTGGCAGAGCTCCTGGACATCATTATGAAAAGCTACCTCTGGGAGTGTTTCTGTACGCCTGTGTAGGACTCGAAGTTCTCATACTGAATAAATAGAGGGTTCTAAATTATAGATCCCTGTCATAAATCTTTGTTAGAAAAAAACATTGTTGAAAGCAAAGGATCTCATGAACCCCCCAACTGATTTCCCTACTTTTCTTCTAAGGAAAATTTCTGGAAAGGTTGACTTCCACCGAGAGCCAGAGTTTTGCTGAGGGAAAGGGGCTGTTGACCTCCTTTGAGGCAGATTGTGTTAGATGTTCTAAGGCTTGTGGTGGATGGTGCTGGTGTCGGACTAGTGCTGTTATCAGATTTCCTGACTGCTTCAACACCCTTATCAATTCCATCTTTATCGCCAGACTGACCTACTGAAGGGTTACTGTGTTGGATAGGCTGAAACCGTCCTTGGGAGAGGGAAGTCAGTTGATTGTGCTGCCCCCACTTAGTTCAGAGTCAAGCGAGAACAGCATTTGTGTCTCTCAGGGCTCCATAGTGTCCCCATTTCTATGTGGTATATGTCACAGGTTCAAGTTAATGGGACTCGTTTTTGCTATATGCCATATATGTTTGGATATGTATATTAAATTACTCTGTTTAATTCAATATGAGAGAAGCCTCCTTGTTTGTACATTCTGTTGGAACATTTTCTAAAGCTATTATGCTCTGTCTATTAATAACAATGAAGTATTAGCGATACGAATCGCTGTGTTGGATGTAGCCCTTCAGTAGAGACATAAAAATGAAGCTGCTGTGACCACCCCAGTCCACTGTAAACTGGACCACATCAACTAACTCTACTGGTGGCTTCTGGCCAGCTACATCCGGTGTAGAATGCTTTCACATGACTGCTCTTGGGCTTTCAAGATATGACCATGTAAGTCCATCTTTCCTTGTCAAAGCTCTGGTGAACACACAAATTCCATGATATCCCTCTGCCACGGATTTAAAGGCCAACATGTACCAATGGTGCATGCTGGGACACTCTACATGCTTGTCTCAAAGTCCTCAAAAGCAGCACAGTTACCTTTGGAGACAAAGCTTCTTTGGTTGCTGCAGCCAGGAAGTGTAACTGTCTTCCTCTGTCACTTCTGGGCATGTTAGGGTGTGGAAATACTTGAGAACCTTGACATACAGTCAACAGACTGTCATTCTGGATCTTTCACTAAGACACAATGTGCCTTATTACGATTTCGTCAGGCAAAATCCCGACGGGGAGGTTGCCACCTTTGTGGCTACCTCCCGCCGAGCTCATTACGAGTTTCCCGGTGGGTCAGCGGGTGGAAACCTCAGTTCCCGCCCACTGGCCCAGCGGGAAACAGCCTATAACATTATCTCTGGTTCGTAACAGAGCCGGAGGCAATGCTGTAGTGCGCAGGATGCAAAGCAGACAGTGAACATTGTGATGGTGCTGGCTGGGGGGCCCCTGAACTGCCCATGCCCCCCTGGAACCTCCTGCACCATTCTCCGCCAGCCTTTTCATGGCAGTGCTACCGCCATGAAATCAGAGGCCGAGAACGAAGTTGTAATCCTCAGGCAGTGCTACTTGCAGTACTGCCCTGGCAGATTAGGACCGCCACGACCGCCAGACCGCCAGACCGCCAGACCGCCGGGACGACTAATCCCGGATGTGCTGCGGGCCAACTGCTGCGCAATTGCTGCAGTCGGAGTGTTGCGCTCAGATCACTTCATTGGCAGTGGTCCATCCACCACCGTGAACCTGGCGGTCATGAGACCGCCTGGCTCGTAATCAGGCCCAAATTGTCTTCAGATTTGTTTTGGTTTATTCAGTATTGCAGTCATTGTTATGTTAGACCTTATTGACAGGAAGCATTGCATACATACACTTTCCAAAATAAATTAATAAAACATAATAGGCGTGATTACCCAAGAAAGCCTATGTAAAAGATAAAACAAGGATATGGGGGGGGCCTGGTATGGCCACGGAGGAAGATGGTCACCTGTATCGGAGCTCCCCGCACTGAAGGGCCTTAAAACGGTAGCAGAGCCCTCCCAAGCACAGCGGGGGTCACCTGCCATACCACCAGGGACTCTCTACAGCCTGAGAACACCACCAATGAACCAATTGACAGCCCCATAGCCTCCCCCACTATCCAAGCTTGTGACCGCGGAGTCAACCAGAGGAAGAGGCAGCACAGAACAGTGACAGTGGCAACAACATAGCCCAGACACAAGACTCCAACCCACCCCAGCAGCTCAACGGATTAACCCTCCTGCCCTGTCCCCACCACAACCCACCCCTTGGTGTTAGCAGAGGATCGCCCGAACTCTACAGGTACGGAGTCAGCGATTAAACCATGTGGAGGAGGAGGACTCTCACAATGAGCGGCTGAGAGTGCCTGACTCAGGCACGCAGTGCTGCTGGAATCAGCATGCACCACTACCAGGGATGCCCTCCTTCCCTCTCCCAGCCACGAAGAAAAACCCAAAGCTGACGTCCCAGAGTCCCTGCTGTACAGGGAAATAAATAAAGGGCCTTCCATCATCTTTGCAATGCAGCACTGCGCATGATATGAGTGCCGAGAACAGACCAGGCCCAAATCAGAAGCATGGACCACAGCCAGCAGAACAGCGCAGAGACACACGCTGCTGTGGCCGTCTCAGCGGACAAGCCATGCCCCAGCAAAACCACACAGGCACTCCACCCGGTGAGCCCATCTCTCCAACTGAGACAGTAGGTCCACACTGGAGATTACCCTTGTCTTCTACATGGATCCGCACGACAAGGACTGTGTCAGGAGTACAGACTCCCTCATCCTTTGCACAGACTTTCTGGGAGTAATCCCACCCATACAACGCATACTGTGCTGAACACCCGGAACACACTCCATGCTATAAAGTCCCTAAGCACATCATGTACACTGTGCTGACATGTGGGAGAGAATGTAGAACATTAGAGGTGCCAGAGTATTGGGTTCATGAGTTCCATACCCACAGAGTGCTGGTAGACTAGGTACCATTACTGCACAGCCACAGACTAAACAGCTGGGAGGCCCTGACTAGTTTTGATGAAGACTCCACCCGCACCTAGAACTGTCACTACCCTGTCCAACAACAAGAGAACAACAGGTAGCTTCGACCCTCTCCCAATGTGGGTCCACAAAGTCCAGCACAGCTCTTCTCCACCCATAAGATAGGAGCATCTGGCCCCCCTCACTGATGCCAATAACAGGAAGAGATAGGACTTGCCCGATTTGATGCTCGGTGCTCCCTCTCTAGACCCCCTTTCCAGACCTACATATGGACCCGCACAGAAATGCCCATAGACTGTACCACACTCACCACTGAATCTTCAGACTATACTGGGTCTCCTGAGCAACCCAGAAGAAATAAGGGACAA
Organism: Pleurodeles waltl; assembly: GCF_031143425.1. Classification (NCBI taxonomy): domain Eukaryota; kingdom Metazoa; phylum Chordata; class Amphibia; order Caudata; family Salamandridae; genus Pleurodeles; species Pleurodeles waltl. The sequence goes on along the minus strand of NC_090445.1, from coordinate 206,545,783 downwards.
AGACCAGAGAAGGACACAACTCTGACACTGATCACCCACCCTGGCAATGTCACCTGCCAAAAACTCTGGAAAACCCTCTGGTAAACCTGCAAGACAACTTCCCTATTCAGAGGCCCTACTTCTACCCTGCTCCACATCCACTTCCCAGTGACTCCCAACAGCAGGACAGCTGGAGAATATGTCTGAATCAGCACCAGAAAACACAATGGACCGCATCCTCACTGAGATCACGGCAGTGAGTCATCGGCTAGAAGGAATGGACTCCAACATCTCTGAACTAACAGCTGAAACCAAATCCATCCATTCGGATGTAACAAGGTTCCAGAATCATGTGACTAGCTTGGAAACTTGCACCTCATTGGCAGAAGATCGCCTCAACGTATTTCAAGACAGGGACCAGGAGCTCCTGTTTTTGCTCAGTAAAGTAATCGACTGGGAAGACAGGAGTCACTGGGACAACGCCCACTTCTTTGACTTCCCAGAACACCTGGAAGGGTCAGACATGAAAATCTTTCTCGGGGAAACATTCCGGCCTTCACAGGTCTCATCTTTGATCCCCACTGCAGCTGCAACAAGCCCATTGCATAGGTCCAGCGCTCCATGATAGCATGACACAATCTCTAGCCATCATCGCCTGTTTCCTCCGACACAAACAAATATGACTCATAACTCATGTCAGCAGCACACTCCCAAGGCCACTACACATACTAGGTACATGAGATCAGCATTGCAGCGGATATTTCCAGAGATACCAGTGACCACCACAAGGCAATCCTATCTCTCCGTCCCCGACTATGCCAAATGGACATTAAATATGGCTTATTCGAACCAGCAAGAATGTGGATAACCAAAGATGGAAAATCCAAAGACTTAATTGACCTGGATGACCTACACCATTTCCTGAATAAACGTACAACTCAAACCATGGACACAACGTAGCCGGACCTTTCTGCGTACCAGGAATGCCACACCCAAGCATCCCTGTCCCCACCCTCCTCTCAGAGTGCCCGGTGGCCTAGAAATGAAGGACCGCATCATAGAGGGAGGGACCAAGAGAGAATAGCTTGACCGACAGTAGATTGAGAACAAGCACCACAGGCAGTAGCGCACCTCACCCAGCTATAGGATAGGGACAGATTGAGGTCCCCTTTGAAGCTTGCTTCTTCCAGTGCCAATCCTGTCTGACATGGCTGAGAGACTCTGTACCTTTCACATTACTTTGTAACCAACTGCACGAGACAGGGGTTGGGACTGTGGCTCATCAGATGGATGAGTATCTGCTTACATGCCTAAAATTGTTTTGCTCATTGTTTGCATACGCGGCATTGGCTCACATAGTTCGAGGGAAAATCTCAACACTAAGCCCCCCTCCTATGCTCCCGCAACACCCGTTTTTTCCCTTCTGCCTTTTTTTATCAAAACCTAGATGGCTAGGCTGCCTATGCTACATGTTGCGATGTTATGTTTTGCTATGTCTTAAGCACTGTACTGGACGTTAACTCTAAGGATTACCTCTGTTATGTTTTCTTCACACTATGATGATGAGCAAGTAGAGAACCTCCCCCTGCATCCTCTCCAGTGGTGCCCTTCTCCATTCCCTGCCCCAGTTCTCCTCAGACCCCTCCCCCCTCAAATAGGTAAATGAGGCAGATGCTAGAGTGCCCAGACACACCCAGGAGGCCCCACTGACTACCAGAAGTCAATTTTCATTACCCCTACTACCCCAACTACTATTACTTCTACTACGACCATAAATCACTATGCTTTCCTAACTCTTTTAGACATCCTGAGACTCCCCCACGACAAGGAAAATAACAACATAATAGGAATCCATGTTACTTCCCGAGGCCTGGTCCCATCCCCCACTGCACATGCCCAGTGCTCACGTGACTTGATCCTTTCCGATGCCTGCCTTGAATCACTGCCAGGGCCCCTCAGCCGTTCTGGACCCACAGATTTAGACCCACAGGCTACAGATCTAGACCCTTGTAGTTTGCTCCGGGCTAGACCAACTATCCACACACCAGCTCAGTTCCACATGCAATCCCTTGACCTTCCACTTAATCGGATCTCATTCACCTCCTCATTTGTTCCTCTCCCTCTCCTACCTTCCTACCCTTCTCCCTGTCTTTTTATCTTCCCTCTCTACCCTCCTGCCTTTCTGCTCTCTCACTGACCGACATACGGTCCAACCGAGATAGGATGGATGGGAATCATCCCACATCCACATCCCCCCCCAGTAACTTCCCTCCTCCTCAACCACCACCCTCAAAACACCACCACCCCCCCATCAAGGAGGCATTGCAACACTCCAGCTCACATTGTCGAGACACAATGATGACTGGCCCCTCACTCTCCATCATGTGTATACTTTCATGGAATGTCAATGGAATGACACACTATGTGAAGCGCCAGAAGATGCTTTCCTACCTACAATCAAGAAGAAGGGATGTAGCCCTATTACAGGAGACCCATCTGGACAGACCCGAATCCGATAAGCTGCTTAGGTACTGGATGGAAAAAGTGATACACAGTAGCTGCCCAATCAACTCTGAGATAGGCGGGGGAAGATCTCGTAAGTGTACTGTGGTGATTCTGATACTTAAACTCTACCGGCCACCATAGCTAAAACTTGCAATCACCCAGACGGCAGGTATGTATTCGCTAAATTAAAAGTCGGGGACTGCAGGCTATGTGTGGGCTTGGTGTATCTCCCACAGGCTCCAATTGAACCTTCCTCCTTCGTCTCAATAGACTCCTGATAGGGACAAAGGCCTTACACTACCTGATAGGGAGCGATTAGAACCTTGCTTGGGACACCATTCTAGACAGGACAGGACCACTAGACCCGGGCAACAACTCGGACAGGGCCATAATAAGGGACATGATCGAAGACCATGGCTTAGTGTACCACTGGAGACTTGCCCATCCTACGGACAGCGACTACATTTTCGTTTCACTAGTTCATGGCACTCAGTCATGACTAGACTACTTCCTGATTTCTCGTGCAGGACTCCAGAATACTGGAGGCCGCAATTTCTTATCATGCCCCTGTCCTTTTGACAGCAGAAGTGGGCCTTATCTCCCTGGGCCGCAAACCGTGGCACTTAGCCATGCACCAGCATTGTACCCCTCAGGGCAAATCACTCCTGCGCTCCCATGTCTCTACATATCTGGAAGATAACAGGGACTTGGTGGAGTCACAAAGAATAGTCTGGGAGGCCGCAAAAGTAACCATCTGAGCGCAAATGATGCAATATGCAGCAATATGCAAAACACAGACCACAGCACATCATAAAGAGCTAGAGTCAGATACTGCTCCTCACCCGCCAATATATGGCATGCCTCCCCCCATACGAATCCAATTAGAAAAAGTGAGTATGGCACTCAATACCCTCTACACATCCGAAGAACAGTTTGCACTACAATGCCTCAAAGGGAGCAATTACGAGCAAGGTGAGGAAGCTGGGTGCCTTCTGGCAGAGCAGCTATGACAGCTCAAAGCTGTGCAAGTGCTCACAGCTATCCACTCTTCGGTTGGCAGAGTCCTTACCAAGCCACAAGGCATAGTCAACAAATTTGTGTCTTTTTATAAGGCACTGTACACACCAGAAACAATAGTTGACTCTGTCCAGGTGGAAGCCTTTTTGGACAGCGTACAACCCCCCCACCTGACAGACGAGGGACGATACCTCTTAGATGGCAAAATTAGCAAGACTGAAATAACACAGTCAATCTCTAGACTCCCATATCACATAGCTTCCCTGCAGAGTTTTACAAATGGTCGGTGGAGGAAATAGTGGATACCCTTCTTGCAGCATTTCAGGAAGCTCCTTAACGCGGACATCAAGATTCTTGCCAGTGTACTTACTGCCCGACTGTGCAAGGTTATCCTTTCCCTGATACACAACACACAAGTAGGGTTTGTGCCAAGGTGCACCTCTAGTAACCACTTCCGCACACTGTCTAACACTGCTGTATGAGTGGCCAAGGATATGCCAGAAGAAGTGCTGGCCCTATCCCTTGATGCTGAAAAGGCATGCGACCGCATAGAGTGGGATTACCTCTTTGCGGCGTTACAAAGCATTGGACTGGGAGAGCAGTTAATTGCCAAGGTCCATTGGTTAATTGCGGAGGCTTTCTATCTGATCCCTTTTCAATCCAAAGAGGGACCCAACAGGGCTGTCCACTCTCACCTCTATTATTCCTTCTGGCACTGGAACCCCTAGCAGCCATGACCCGCCACTCGCCTGATCTTGCAGGGATACCCCTTAAAGGGGGAGAATCCAAAATCTATTTATACGCGGACAATATCCTTTTAACCCTGACAGACTTGCCACGCTCCCTCCCAGCTTTAATGGAGATCATTAACCACTTCACAGACCTGTCCAGCTACAAGGTGAATTGGGGCAAGTGTGAAGCCCTTACCCTATCTCGAATCACCACACGAGCTACCATTCAAGACTACCTCTTCCGATGGGGCCATCTCATCTCAAATATCTAGGGGTCCTAGTAAACCAGGGCTCAGAGTGCATGATCCCAGACAATCTAAACCCACTTATTTCCCACATGACAATGGACTTTGACAAATGGTCACACCTTGGGCTCTGTATGTGGGGCAGAGTTGAAGCAGTAAGAATGGTTACCCTCCGACGCCTCATATATGTGTGGGGTATGATCCCCCTCCAGGTCCCCCAGTCAATACTACATCAAATTGAGGTGCAAATATGAACCTCCTTATAGGGCTCCTCCTGCCCATGCCTCGCATGTTCCAAACATTTAGTACACCGTTCATTGAGGGGGCCTAGGACTCCCTTCAGTGGATCACTAAACCCTGGCCCTTCACCCCTCACAGTTATCATTTATGCTACCTACAGTACAGGATCCACCTCAATGGGTCATCACTGAGAGATTGACACTCTCCTGTGACCCTGGCCTAGGACCTTTATGTAAGGAAGACCCGTCCTGCTCATGCCTTCGCAATCTGATGCTCCTTACCATGCACAAAGCCTGGAGCAAGGCACACAGGCTCCTCGGTATTCCCCCATGCTTACATGATCGAGCCCCACTTTGGAGTAATAGCAGTCTGTGCATTGGAGGGAAGACCCTACATACATGAGTTGGTGGAATATGTGGGATACAGGCGAGACAGCACATTGTGGTTCATGAAATGGATGGCAAGTGGTGGGCACTCAGCAGAGTTAGTTAATGGAAGCACGTGTGTGAAAACCAAATGGAGTCACCTGAATGGATTGGGTGTGGGTGAACATCTATTGAAGTCATCCGAATGGATAGGATGTGAGTGAGCACCTAGTGGAGTCATCTGAATGGATTACATGTGGATGAGCACCTAGTGGAGTCATTTGAATGGATGGGATGTGGGTGAACATCTAATGAAGTCATCTGAATGGTTGGGATGTGAGTGTGCACCTAGTGGAGTTATCTGAATGGATAACATGTGGATGAGCACCTAGTAGAGTCATCTGAATGGATTGCATGTGGATGAGCAAATAGTGGAGCCATCTGAATGGGTGTGGAGTCATCTGAGATAATGGGATGTTGCGAGCACATAGTGCAGTTATCTGAATTGATTGCATGTGGATGAGCCCCTAGTGGAGACAGCTGAATGGATGGGATGTGGGTGAGTACCTAGTGGAGTCATCTGAATGGATGGGATGTGGGTGAACACATGGTGGAGTTAATGGAGCGTGTGAGATGTGTATAAGCACTCAGTTTAGTCATTCAGATTGATTGGATGTGGATAAGTACTTACTAAATGAATGGGATATGGGTGGGCAAACAATAGTCTGTTGAAAGGATGGGACACAAGTGAGACTAAATTTAATTGATGAGAAATGTGGTGGCACTCAGTGGAGTTATTAGAATTATTGTGATGTGGGTGAGTACCCAATGGCATCGACGGAATAGACGGAATGTGGATGAGCGACCAAGTCAATGGGTTGTGGGTGAGCCCTTAATAGAGTCCTTTGAATAGGTGGGATGAGGGTGAGCAACCAGTTAAGTCGTTTGATAAGATGGTATGCGAGTGAACACACAATTCAGTCATCTTAATAGATGAGATGCTGGTAGATAAAATGCAGGTGATCACCAAATTAATTTAATGCAAATAACAGAATTTTAAGATATAATAATCTCAACAAAACCTCACTATTACCCGATGGTGAATGTCTCGCATTTCTTAAATGAAATGTTTCTAAAAGGCAGGTTTTACTAACTCACTGGTAGCCCAGGAACAAAGCACTGGAATCACTTTTCTTGGCCAGTGGTAATGGGTTTCCTGGCGACAAAGAGTAAATGTCATAAAAACCTGGATTTTTTATGTGCCCCTTTCTTTTGAATTCAAAGTGAACAAGATTGCCAACTTCTGTTTGGCTTGTCTAAGATTTGTAAAAAGAATCTGCCGTTTTTGGACAACCTTCTTTACGTCCGGGTGGCCGAGGCATTAATTCTTTCGAGACTTGAATATGGGGATTCTGTCTCCCTGGCTTCACTAGCTAAACTCATTCATCACGTAAGCTGTAAGTTCAGAGCACTGTTGCCTTTACCCCAGGCTGTGAACACACATCACTGGCACTAACCTCACTTTGCAGGCAGTCTCTACACAAGAGTTATTTTTAACTCTGTGAAAATATTACACAAAGCCACCCTTTAGCCAAATCACCAATTTTTACTCACCAAATTCTCCTGATACGTTCTCAGTCAAGTTTTGCATTCTGCTGATTTCAACTTTCTTTCTATCACCAAAACAAGGACAGTGCTCCTTGGCGGCACAGCTTTCTCTGTAGCTGCCTATAAGATTTAAAAATCCGTGCCTCTGCCCCGCCAGTCCGAAACCTCTTTTCTTGTTTCTAGGAAATGAGTGAACACTTGACAACTTGAGAAAATTGTGTTATTTTGTGTCTACTTTCAGAATTGTGTTTGGGTTGTGTCACTCCTACAAGCACCAAAATACAGTTACCATAATATGACATGATATTATATGATATGATATGACATTGAAGAGCATTTCAAAACTGTAGGATGCGACGGAGTGAATGAGTTAGGTGGGAGGTACCCAGGACGGTTTTGAAAATAGACATAACTAAAGAAAGGAAAAGAATATATTGAGAAGGAGCCTTTTTAGGGGCGAGCGCAAAGCACTCCATCCCGTGGTGTAATCTCTCTTTGGGCTTCAAACCACGCCCATGTCACGTCAGTCTCTTTCATTGGTTCATGGGCTTGCCTTTTAAAATCTGCTTGCCTTCGTTAGTGGAAGGCATGCATAAGTCATGCCTTTTCCAGTGTTTAGCACTCCTCGAGCGCAGCGACCACGTACTGAAAACATACGAGGCTCCACGTTTTCCGTCCGGTTTCTGGACTACTTTTTCTCTTTTTTCGCAGTGCGATCTTCGCTTGGCAGAAGTCAATCGATTTGCATGATATCAACCCTGTTACATAGTTAATTGCACTTTTGTCGGTTACGTAGATAATTGCACTTTTGCCAGTTACATGGATAATTGCACTTTTGCCAATAGGTTTCACTACAAGTGAACTTGTATTTCCCTTTGTGTGTCTGCTTTTCACGGACGGTTGCTGTCAGCTCGCTTATGTGAAACTTTTACTTTTCATTTCATATGGCAAGAAAAGTCCAGTTAGTTATATGAAACTATTTTATTTTCATTTTCAATTTATGGGGCAAGAAAAGTCCGGTTAGGAGTTTACAATGCTAATTGCTCGAGCTCAAGCAAATGCGAGACCCATTGCATTGCAAAAGCTTGTTGTTTCAGCCACCACAGAGTGGCTCCAACTGTACCTGCGCCCTCTTGCAGTTGCACATACAGATAGCCCTGGTGTTCTGCGGTGTCAGGCGGATGTCCCTGAGGACATAACATTGTCCAGATGCCTCGCATAGATCGATCTCCGGATTAGCACCAATTGGATTAAATTGAATGGTACCAAGTCAGAGGTCATCAGTTTCGCAGTAGCCATAGTAGACTCATTTGATAATCAATGGCCTTTGGTATTAGGAAGTCATCCATCTCTCATCTTCTGTTCAGGTCCCTGCGCATTGTCTGTACTTGAGTGGTCCCCGAACCTTCAAATGGCTTCAAATAGCATCAGTAGTCAAACCTTTTCTCAGCTCAAACCATTTCTGGTTACCTATCTATATTTTACAGACCTGAAAGTTGTAATCAGAGCTATTCTTCTCACTATAGTTAAACTCTAGTGGATTTTACTGGAAGCGCCCAGTTGTTCAAACTGCGAGACAGCAGAGGGTACGCAGTAGCCAAGCTGCTATCTAACGTTCCTTCGGCATTCTTCCACTCGTCTCTGTCTATGACTTCAAGATAGCGTGCTCGCTCACTCTTGAAGATGAGGGTTCGGTTCCTGAGTAAAATCAATTAAATAGATGGGAAGTCAGTGTACAGAGCTTAGAACAGGGGTTTCAGAGTCATAACAAGAGACCTCACTGTCAGCAGTCTGCACCACCTACACATCAGTCAATAGACACGTGGGGAGCATAAGATGCCTCAATTGCTGTAGTCCAGCCTTGAACCTACCTATGCTGTAGTAGCTGGGATGTGGCCTGAAGGAATCAGGCAAGGTATAATATAGTGTGCAGAAGAGACCAAAGAAATTTGAGGCTTGTGGCAACGGTCTCAGTCAACCCTAAAGTTCATCATGACCTTGATGACTGTGGCATCTTCCTAGCTCCTGGGACCAAAAGAATAGTTCCCACAATGTCACTCTGTCCCCTGACCCCACTGAATCACCATTTTCATCATGTCAGAGTTAAGCTTGAGCTAATGGTAGCCTGTCCAAAATTTGGCATCCAGCATGCTGCAACAAGTTGCCTGTGGCTGTCCACAGATACCTACCCAGCAATAGGAGGACATGGGACCATCAGCACACAATTAAAGTAACATCCGCAGGATCAAATGAGAGAGGCACAAGACCTTGTGGGACACAAGAGGAGAGTTGGATTTGCTCAGAATGAAAAGGGTAACACAGAAAAATGTGATCTCTACCTGTCAGCAGTGCTTAATTTATGCTTGTTGTTTCTTGTGCAGAGCACCGGTACTTATTTTTGAGGGCCTGCAGACATTTTTCTGCCTGAAGCATTTACTGCAAGCAAAAGACACATATGGGAAAGACGGAGGAAGAGAAAAACGCAAAAGGGTCAGAAGGGGAAAAGCAGAAGCTGCAAGAATGAGCCGATGGGGCAGGGAGTGGCTGTAAATGGACTGAAGAGGCCCAAGATGGCTTCAGGATTACGCTGCCTCAGTATTCCTTGCTCGCACATTTAATTTCAGCAGCCGTGTGTTTAAGAGGAGGGCTTTGGGCAGGGGCACGTTTTTATTTACAAATTAAGCACTGCCTGTCAGCAACGGTTTGTACCACTACACGACTGGCCCTTCCAGTTTGTTGAAGACAACCGGAGAGGATGGAATAGTCTACTGTATGAAATTCTGCTAAGAAATGCAGCATGTTTTAGACACTGACACCTCAAAGACACATGCCCAAGGTCAAGTCATCATGTAATGTTGACATGAAGAAGCCAGTGTCTCAAATGAACTGAAAGGACTTCAGTGTTGCATTGGATTCAACACAGCCTTGCAAGTGAACTGCGACCACTGACTGCAGGACTTTGGAGGCAACAGGAAACAAGCTCATGGGGTGACATTTCCCTAGCTCCTCTTGGTCTAAGGCATGGGTACTCACAAACTTTTTCTCGGGGGCCAAAATTGCAGTATGGTTTGCGGCCGAGGGCCGCACTGAAGTGACAGCGGGGGGCGGGGCTTAGAGGGGGCGGGGCTTAGAGGGGGAACAACCACCCCACCCCCTTTTTCAAAACAATGCCCCTACCCCAGTAACACACACAGCGCGCACACATACAGCGCCATCTGCTCTCACCCCTACCCCAGTAACACACACACACAGCGCACACACACAGCGCCATCTGCTCTCACCCCTACCCCAGTAACACACACAGCGCGCACACACAGCGCCATCTGCTCTCACCCCTACCCCAGTAACACACACAGCGCGCACACATACAGCGCCATCTGCTCTCACCCCTACCCCAGTAACACACACACACAGCGCACCCACACAGCGCCATCTGCTCTCACCCCTACCCCAGTAACACACACACACAGCGCACACACACAGCGCCATCTGCTCTCACGCCTACCCCAGTAACACACACACACAGCGCACACACACAGCGCCATCTGCTCTCACGCCTACCCCAGTAACACACACAGCGCGCACACACACAGCGCCATCTGCTCTCACCCCACCCCAGTAACACACACAGCGCGCACACACACAGCGCCATCTGCTCTCACGCCTACCCCAGTAACACACACAGCGCCATCTGCACACAGCGCCATCTGCTCTCACCCCTACCCCAGTAACACACACACACAGCGCACACACACAGCGCCATCTGCTCTCACGCCTACCCCAGTAACACACACACACAGCGCACACACACAGCGCCATCTGCTCTCACGCCTACCCCAGTAACACACACAGCGCGCACACACACAGCGCCATCTGCTCTCACGCCTACCCCAGTAACACACACACACAGCGCACACACACAGCGCCATCTGCTCTCACCCCTACCCCAGTAACACACACAGCGCGCACACACACAGCGCCATCTGCTCTCACCCCTACCCCAGTAACACACACAGCGCGCACACACACAGCGCCATCTGCTCTCACCCCACCCCAGTAACACACACAGCGCGCACACACACAGCGCCATCTGCTCTCACCCCACCCCAGTAACACACACAGCGCGCACACACACAGCGCCATCTGCTCTCACGCCTACCCCAGTAACACACACACACAGCGCACACACACAGCGCCATCTGCTCTCACCCCTACCCCAGTAACACACACAGCGCGCACACACACAGCGCCATCTGCTCTCACCCCTACCCCAGTAACACACACAGCGCGCACACACACAGCGCCATCTGCTCTCACCCCACCCCAGTAACACACACAGCGCGCACACACACAGCGCCATCTGCTCTCACCCCACCCCAGTAAAACACACACACAGCGCACACACACAGCGCAATCTGCTCACACGCCTACCCCAGTAACACACACTACATTAAAAACAAATAAATAAATAACCAAAGAGCCTTACCTGACTCAAAGCACTGTAAAGATGCCACAAATCTGGAACAGCAGGCAGGCAGGCGGGCAGCAGACGTGGAGCCGGTGACAGGAAGCAGACGACCAAAGCCCCATAAAAGTTAGCTGCAAGCGCTGACTTTTATGGGGCTTTGGCTTCCACAGATCGTCAGGGCAACGCAATAAACAATGGCCGCCGTATGTAAACATAGAGGAGGGCCGCGGGAGCATGCTCCCGCGGCCCTCCTCTATGTTTACATACGGCGGCCATTGTTTATTGCGTTTGGTGTGCGTCTCGCGGTCGCGGGCCGCCAAGTTAGGTCCGTGGGGCCGCTGGCGGCCCGCGGGCCGTACTTTGAGTACCGGTGGTCTAAGGTTTATTTTTAATAGAAAAGTCACTGTGGCAGCTCGTATAATATTGGGTTCCATGCCAGTGGCTCGAGAGCAGTTAAGTGTAGACAGAGGAAGATGTGCAATCTGAAGCAACAATATCTTTGAGGCACAGATTGGGCGGTGGAAAGAGGTGAATCAGATTTTTTACCACCACGAGGAGGTGAAGTGTTCAATCTGCGGGGTACAGAACCTAGCCTGGAAAGGCATTAGCACAGGTAGCTTCGTATGGTGAGTTGGAACTTAGACAGTATATATCTAGTTGGGCCTTACAAGCAAAGAAATGTGACGTGAGTACATTACGAAGAGCTCGAGATGGCTTATCTTGACCAGGCTGCAAGAAGACACCCCTGTAATATTTTAAAATATTTTTATATTTGTCTGTTTTACAACTTGTTGCAATTCAAGATGTTACAGTTAGTTTCGTTTGCATTTGTAGTTCTTTATTGTGGCCTTTAAGGGGTGGGGTCTTTGGATTGCATTGAGATGGTCACGTGTGTTCCGCTGGCCTCGTGTGTGCTATAATGGGGACCTGAGGCGGAAGCGCCCCCACTGAACACAGTATTTGTCCACATAAGTCTGGGCTCAAGAGAGATCAGGCCATCAAGATTAGTAGTCAGCGGAGGCACCAATGGGTCTTACACCACTCAACATGTGGGCACTGGATAAGTACTGTTGTGTTCCAGATTTGGGAGATGATATCCCGATGCCAGTTCATTTTAAATCAGGCTGTTTGTCTTTATACCCTCGGGGTGTTTCTGAGAATCTTCGCATTAGTGTCGCTCCTTGTAGCATTGATACCGTAATTCCTCTGGAATTCAACCCTCAGGATTGTGGCTTGTCTGGTATTTCTGCATAGAAATTAATGGCGAGCAAAAGAGGGAAAACATACATAGGGGGGAGAAGTAGGAAGAGAAAGACGAGAAAACAGAAAGAGCGAGCTACAGGAGCAGTGAGTATCTGAGGGAAGAGCCATGAGGTTGGTTCGAGGCTCTGCAACCTTTGTATTCAGTTCACGACCAATCCCTGTGTGCGAGTTTCTAAACAGAGCTTGTGCCCCGACACTTATTCAATTACAAATGAAGCACTGGCTGGATGCCTGTGTTTTCATATATGGCGTCATGTCCCTGGCTGCCTTAAGAAAGCTGAGGTGCTGTGCCACCATCAGCTTTGATGACGTAAGGTCCAGGTACCTACAGGGTCCTGAATTCAGGCACCTGATTTAATTCCTGACCCCTTTATTTCAATGTTTAAACATTGCCACGTTACTCTCTGTTAATAGTTAGTATACCGAAGAGGAGACATTTTAGTTGTTAATAAAAAAGTGACTAGGTCACCTTTGGTTTGTCTTTATAACAATGCTCCTTATTAAACAACCTTTAAAGAAAAATATACCGTACGGGGCAAAATTAGGTGAAATCACTCCAAAATAAATATTTAAAAAGTCAGTAATTGTAGTGGTGCACAAACAGCAAAAATGTTTTTAAACAACGTCTTCTACATTTTATATGTGAAATGGTTTATTTCCACCCATGTGTGTACCACACGATGTAGGTGACAGGCTCAGTGATTAAATTTAACATCTTCTATAAGGCAAGGGTGGACCTGAAAACGCAAAGAAATAGACTCAGCCTTAGAGATAACCCTTTCTTCAGATACCAGAAAAATATCAGAGGCTGCAGGAAGATTCCACTGCAGGCACAACAGAACTGGGGAACCCATGAGAGACGAATCCAGAATTATCAGAAAAGGTGTAAGGATTAGCAAAAAATGCCATTCTGAATACATCAAGAATTCAGTGGACCATTTGAAAAATATATTCTGTACATCTTTTGAACTGCGAGAAAAAGTAATATTTTGTAAAAGCATGTTTTTGCACAGTTAGGATGAGATTGATTTATGGCTGGTATGTTAACATTATTCGTGAATTAGGCTTGTATTTTCATAATATCAATTATTTCACAGTTACTTCTTGTGAGGCTGTTTTCTACGGAACAGCCCTATAAAGGTAACGAGGAAAAATGACATGATATGTGTAGAATCTCTAAACCACGTTTTTATTACAAATACCATTTATTCCCATGATGCAACGTGCATATTTTGTTACTTGTCATTTAAACAGCCCAGAGTTTCCATTTACAGCATAAACCGCGTCCCTTGGGATTACAGGGGTGCCCTATATTTTCTACTTGCATTGCACACTCTGGCGTGCCCTTCCAGTGACGTAAGAAGATGGTCCCTGAGGCAGAAAGGAAGCTCTTTCCACAGCAATATGTGATAAACATCTGCTTCGTGCACAGTTTTTCAGTGCTGAGAGAGATTCTATCTTTAAAGGAGTGCACGAGGCAAGCTCTGAAACTGAGAGAACTCCCTCACTTTCCCCACCATATTAAAATCTCATCTCCTCTGCAAAGATGTTAACGAACAAAACCTACATTCACCTAATTCTACTTCCATTCCCGGCAAACCGCAAGCATCTCCCCTCTCTGGAGAAGCCATGTAAAATGTCTGGGGTTTAGTTTAATAACCAAATGCATGCTGGGAGTTGAGGTCCTGGCGCACGTCAGTTGATCTGATTGAAAAAACAAGACTAGAAACAATTATTTGAAAAAGAAAAGCCAGGACAGCAGCATTTCTTTCTTGGTGGCCTGGAGTCATTCGGTAACCTTACCCAGCGAAATGACCTGATGGGTCCAGAGCATTCAATTATGGCTGCAATCGGTGCCCAAAATGTGGCTGGGGGGGGGCATTTTCCTTTTATTTAAGGTCACAGCACTGACCCCCTTAGCACAACGGGTTGTTTATATGAGCTTGTCTATAGGATGTCACTCTCATTCCGTAGAGATAGCTTGTCTCTGCTGTGGAGAAAGAAGCTCACGTGCATGAAATGCATCTTAACAAATTCTCCTTGCTTTGTCTCGTTTCCTCAGATGGTCTCCTACTTGAGAACGTGGCCAGCGGTGGTGGCTGTGGCGCTCTGTGTCTTGGCGTGCCTGGCCACTTTAGTAGATGCATACCCACCAAAGCCAGTGACTCCAGGAGATGATGCTTCCCCAGAGGAAATGACCAAATACCTGACGGCCCTGAGGCATTATATCAACCTTGTGACAAGGCAGAGGTAAGGAAAGGAACCGGGATTTATTGATGGCAGCATCTGTGAGATGTGGCTAGCCATTAATAGTAAATGTTCTGCACAGGAAGTGACATCCCTAGTTTCCTGCCAAAACTCTTTAAAAGAAGAAGTGCATACCACGCACAGCCACCTCCCCCTGTGCTCCTCCCCACTTTCTGAACTGATTTAATAGCAGCCACAGCATAGACATACAGCAGACTCATGCACAGGCAGCCAAAAGCAAACCTGTCTGCACCGGTCCACACCTGGACTGTGTTCAGTGCCAGGAACCCTTGTCCTCCCCTACCTTGCCATGCCCTCAACCCTGGCTGCATCTCACCGCACTACTGCCACACCACACCACACAACACGGAGGGAGCCTTACCATGCACCTCCTGCAAGTTCTCATGCACTCTCCCACACCAACCACTCTTGTACCAACAGCACCCTACTCATTCACTCACACAAACCAGCCATCCATTCAAGTGCAGACCAACCACTATCCATGCATCAAGCCATACTCTCATGAATGCTCTGAAACAATTATGCGCTCACTAAACATGCCACGGAAATAAGGGAGCTACTACACACCATGCTCCAGACCTGCTCTTCCTCACAGAAACAAGCCTAAATACAACCTCTGCACTGGACATCCCTACTGCCATCCCCACTGCTACAAGGTCACCAGGCAAGACTGTTAACACAAGCCAGGAAACGGAATCGCCAACATTTCCCAAAAATACCATCAACTGCATCACCCACATGTACACCCTCTCTAGTGGCATGGAACACCTCACGTTCAAGATATGCATCACAGCCAACTTCTCCCTAGGATAAACTCTCAAATGCATACCACCACACTCTTGCACTCATTTCACCACAACACTACAGACCACGTTTCACTGCTCCTCATTGTCAGCAACTTTATTCTCTTTGGAGACCTTAACTTTCATTTACAAGACTTTCATACAAGACTAACAGAGTTCACCTACAAACTCTACTAGAAAACCTTAGCAACCTTGACCTCACCCAGCCTGGTACCAAACCCACACACACCGCCAGACAACTATTGGATCCAATTTTCTCCTCAATGCAATATCACAGTTGACAGGTCAGCAGCTGTCACCTGGACAGAGCATAACCTCATCAGTTTCAGTATAGCCAATCCGCACCACCACAGACCTATTACCACCTGATGCACCCACCACAGCTGGAAAAGTATCACCACACCCTCACCACGCCTTGGCCGGAGCATACCATCAACTTGCAAAAAGCCATCAAGAACCTCAACAGCTGGTTCACAGCATGCACCAACAAATTGGCTTCCCTCAAATGCAACATGGAGGCAAGAGACCAACCTCAGGCCAGCTGGTACACAGAGAAATTTAGCCTAGCAAAACACCACTGCAAGCAATTGGAGCACAAATGAAAAACACAAGCAGATACAGAGCATCAAAAGTGCAAAGCTTTTGCAGACCAGATCGACACCGCCACAAACAGCAGCAAGGTAGTCTTCGCTATCATCAAAGAAGATTTCACTTCACCTCTTGCCACCTCCAACCACATCAGCCCCTCACAAGACTTTTGCAACAAGTTCTTTGAATTCTTCTGCAAAAAAAAATCACCTCTTTATATGGGAAACTCAACCCTCAACCACTGTTACCACTGAAACTGCCACTATCATGAAGACCATCCACTCAGGAGCCCCCTCTGACCTTGCCCCAGTACACCTAATGATCATCGGAGCACTAACACCCATCCTCAACACCTCCATCGACTCAGCCACATCCCAGGATACTTGGAAACATGTTACCTTCACACCTCTGCTCAAGAAACCCTCTGTTGACCGCCAACTCCAACTACAGACCCATCTCTCTCCTAATATCCTGGGCCAAGGTCTTAGAAAAAACTAATTAAACCAACAGCCCACTGACCACCTCAGCAACCACCAGCTCCTCGATGCCATGCAGTCCAGATTCATGCCCAAACACAGTACAGAAACAGAACTCATTGCCGCCACAGATGACATCTGCATGATCCATGACAGAGGAGATATGGCAGCCCTCATTCTCCTTGACCTCTCTGCAGCACTTGCCACTGTCTCCTACCCTATTTTCATCATGCACCTGCACAAGATTGGCATTTAAGGACCAGCTCACCCCCGGATCTGCTCCTTCCTAATGGATAGAACACAGATAGAAGCTGTCAGCTGGCTACCTTACTCCTCAGAAGCTCGCAAACTCATCAGTCCAGTGCCTCAAGGTCATCGCTAAGCCCTACTCTCCTCAAAGCATACACATTATTTCTGGCGTCGGTCATCTGTACACATGACATCAACATCCTTTCCTATGCCGACAATACACAACTTGTACTTTCCCTTGTTGCATTGGCTCTCATTGTACCAATGAAGATTTGGGCGGCAGCATCACCTGAATTGCAGATGCATTAGCAGGTATATATTGATGAAATGTATTAGTGTGCCCATCAACTGCTGGAAAATTGACCCAAGAATAAAATGTTTCTGTTCTATAGGCTGGATGAGCCTCAACTACAAAGGTAACAGGAATCCCCTCAGCTGTAAGGCCATTAGCTAATAAATGAGCAGTGAGGGGAGGTCGCATCTTTAATGCAATACCACCCATTGCAAGTTCACCACGGTAAATATACCTGTTCAGAGATAAGGACACTAAATTAGGATAGATAATTTTAAGATTGAAGCTTGAACAACCTACAGCATCACATAGGTACTACCTATCTAGCTGAGGAGGAAATCCTCAATACCACGGACGTCTGTATATTTAGTACTGAGGTGCCTTTAGTATGTAGTGAGACAGAGATACTCAGGAAGATCCGAAAATCAGTACCTGAACAAATGTTGGCAGCGCCATGTCGCATTGGTTCTCATTGTACCAATGAGGATGCTGGATTTGGGCTGCAGCATCACCTGAATTATGAGGAACTGAGTTAAATCCCACAACATGTGACAGCTGTCCGCCTAATCTGTTTCCGGCCAGTCAGCAGCACCTCACCTATGCCCAAGAGCAGGGGTGATCTGTGGCAACCGGGCGAATGGCATTGTGACTTCTCAGGGAAATCGTGGTAGATTAGATCTCATCCTTTTCTCTCAGTTACATTTGCCTCACACATGCAAAGACAACTAGGAGTGGGAAATGGTTCAATAAGATTTATTGAATCAACTGCGTCCTAGATAAAACAACATGAAGTGCAATAATGAGGATGATGAAACATATTAGAAGCACAATGGTGAAAAGAAAAGTCCCACCATACTGTCACTATACAGGATGTGTGATTCCTACCTATGCCACCATGTTCTATGCTAGAGCACAGCAGGATAAGCCCTAATCCGCCCTTCAGGACCTCCCCGGGAAAGCATCATCCCCCATACCTGAGTATGAAAGTAGTGAAGGAGCGTGTCGTTTATTGAGACACCATCCTCATATAGGCCAGGGAGCCGGTAGTCTCAGCAAGCAGCTGTAGCGAAGTCAGACAGCACGTGATAGTGGTCATCTGGTCGCAACCTCCCTCTAAACTGCTGGGGACAGAGAGATTTATTTATAATAAAACAATTGCTTTCTGAGAACAGTGTCGCATATAGCAGTACTTATGTTTCTGTGAAATGTTAGAGATGCAGGGTACCACTATTTGGCGACAACCCTATCTTGTCGCAGCCTTGAAAAGAGCACACAGTGAAAGAATGTGGTGCTAAGAAATGTAAATGCTTTCCCTAAGCAAAGGAACAGCAAGATAAAGGAAAATAAAACATCACCACAAATATGATTGTTTCTAAAAGAATTACATTTAATAAAATGAAATTTTACTAGGTTAAAGGTCACAGGCAGCAGGCCTAGAAGCTAAAATAATATGCCCACAAACATCAATAAAATGGCTTCACTACACCCTGTCGGACAAGACCCCCAACACAAGAAACAAGTTCACCGCCTGCGTGACCAATATCTCCACTGGATGAAAGCCAACTGTCTCGATCTTAACACTGACAAAACAGAAGTAGTGATTGTCAGCAACAACACCTACCCAGGGGACTCCAGCTGGTGGTTGGTCGAACTCAGACCCACAGCAATCACCTAAGTCACCTACGTTGACCTACGGAAATACCCTCTACACTGGGATCACCAAGAAACTCACCACAATACTACAAACCATCCAGAAATTGGCAGCCAGACTCATCCTCAACCTCCTATACAGAACTCATACCACACCACACCCCAGGGAGGTCCAATGGCTCCTGATGCACAAAGGCACTCATTTCAAAATCGTCATGCACACATTCAAGGCACTACACAACTTAGAACCCCACCTACCAGAACAGTTGCATCTCCTTCCACCAACTACCCAGACACTGCCATTCCATAGGACTTCTACTTGCATACCCGTACATTGATCGTAAATAGTGTAACAATCTCCCATTGCACAAAAGAGCCTCCTCTTCTTCAGATGTGTGAGTCTAGGTTGTGGGTGGGTGCTAAAATGGTGCACAATTTGATCTGTGAATTTGAGGATAAATGCAGTGTGTGTTTCTTATAGTGCCTGACAGTGGGTCACAGAGGAGTGCAGCCTACATGTTCCTACAGTCTGACACCTGGCAGAACCCATCCAACTTAAACCCTGTCTGTGACCTACACCACAGTTTTTGCAAAAGTTATGGGAAGTTCATGGAAAAAACTTTGCAATTTTTCCCACCCCTACTGGTATCAACTTGCATAAGGTATGATGGAAAAGGTTCTCATCCCTGGCGTTTACCAGGCAGACAATACATGTGCTGGAATCTGCGAGTCCCCAAAACAGGTCCACATCCAGTTCTGTGTGCCTACAGTCTCCAGAAAGTGCCCGCCATCCTGTTCAGTGCTGTAAGATTACAGTTGATGTCTCCATTCTGTGCTGCATTATATGAGTCCCAAACCAATGCCCTGTTCTGGGTGCATCTATACCCAATGACTAACTCAGCCTCTCTCAGTTCTATGGTCTAACTTCTATTCACTGCCAAGAACAGTGACTCTCATAGTCTATCTTTCTATCCATTGTCGAAAAAAGGGAGTCCCCCAGTCCAACTTCATATCCTCTGTCAAGAGCAGTGAGTCCCCTGTATGACTTCATATCTGCTGCAGGTCACCATGAGTCTCATAGTCTATCATCCTATCCATTGCAGGGACCAGTGAGTCTCCAGCCTAACTTCATATCGGTTCTGAGAGCAGTGAGTCCACCAGTCTAACCTTCTATTGGCTACCAAGAGCACTGAGTCCCCCTTTCTAACTTTATAGCTGCTGCAGAGAGCAATGAGTCCCCAGTCTTAGCTTCTATCTGCTGCGGGTAGCGATGAGTCTCCCAGTCTAACCTCTTATCCACTGCATTGATAAGTGAGTCTCCAGTGTAACTTCCTAATCTCTGCAGAGAGCAATTAGCCCCCAGTCTAATTCCTGTCTAATGTCGACAGCCGTGAGTCTCATAGGCTAACTTCATATCTGCTGCAGGTCACCATGAGTCCCACATTCTATCTTCCTATCCATTGCAGAGACCAGTGAGTCCCCAGCCTAACTTCCTATCTGATGCCGAGAGCAATGAGTTCCCTAGTTTAACTTAATATCCAATGTCGAGAACAGCAAGACCCATAGCCTAGCCTCATATCCAGTGCCAAAAGATGTTAGTCCCATAGTCTAACTTCTTATCCACTGCAGTGAGTCCTCTAATGTAGCTTTATATCCAATGCAGAGAGCAGTGAGTCCCATAGTCTAACTTCCTGCCCACTGCAGCAAGCAGTAAATATCTAACTTCCTATCCAGTGCTGAGAGCTGTGAGGCCCCAGTCTAACTTCCCGACTACTACTGAGAGCAAAGGGTAACAAAATGAATGCCCCATCCTGTTCTTGGTGCAGTGGGCCTCATCAATGTACTTTTTGAATGCCATCATCCTAATAAGAGTGCAATAACTCTCTAGACTTATTCCGCCTCTGACCGCCTCTTTCTTACATCATCCTATACTGGGAACAGGGAGTCTCCTTCAGTGCCACTTGGCCAGTACTGTGTGATGCCCCTAGTTCTTGACTCCATCCAGATGAGTTAACAATGATTCTGCCATTCTAGGATGATAGAGTTCCCCAGTTCAGCTCCTATCACCACTCGTCCATCCAGTACATGAAAGAAGAGATGTCCACTCATTCTTAGCATCTCTCCCCACACATATCTATCCAGGCCATGAGAGAAGGGATGGCCCCTCATTCTCAGGACCCCTTCCTTACCTCTCATCTCAATAGCCCATTAAGGAAGAGTTGCTCACTCATTCTTGGCATTCCTTATCACTTCGTTCTATGAAAGAAGAGATGTTCCCTTATTCACTGCACCTCTCACCACTTACCTCTCCAGCCTATCAAAAGAAAGGGCATCTGCTCCTTCTCAGAATCTCTCAACCCTCATCTCTCCAGCACATTAAAGCAGAGATGTCCCCTCATTCTCAGCATCCTCTCTGAAGGTCGGCGCCCTGGGCATGGGTCAAGCTCGTCTAGGCAAAAGGCTGCCCCTGTCTGTACCTAGGTGGTGGGATGTCCACTCCCTTCTTTCCGCGTACTGTACTGAGAGGGGTGGGCCCCTCAGCTCCCCCTGCCCGAGCTGGGAGGGGAGACCGCTTCCCAACCCCAGCACCCCCCGTCCCCCGCCCCCTTCTCTGTGCAGCGGTGAGTCACTCAGGTATTTGGAGCCCCAGGTATGGAAGCTCATTGTGCGACCAAATGGCTGTCATGAAACGCGCCATAAACCGCCAGCATCGGCCCCAGAAGGCGATTTACATGGATGTGTTCTACAAAATGAAATTGAAATCACACCGGGGCCCTCTTCACGGGGGTAGCGAGTGGGGGCGGAGGCTTGGCAAAAGGAGGAGCGATGTATGCGCACCAGGGCGGGGGAGGGGGCGCAGTGAGAGAGGGTTTCACGTCTTCGTCACCTCAGCTTGGCACAGTTTACATGGCACGTCTTCACACCTCGCCACCCACAAGTCTCCTCTTCTATCTGGTACCCCCTCCACCCTCGGCTCCGCCAGTCCAACTACACTACCGTGCCTCCAACACCCCAGGCAGATTCTTCGTTTACACACCTTGCTTTTATCTGGCTTTCTGTTTTTAACTTTATTTCTCACCAGGGCACCGTTTAATTAAAAGGACTTCGTCTATATAAGACGAATGTTTGGTGCAAAAACACAAGGGAATGTGTGTACAATGAAGATTTTTTTTCTAAATGAGCTTGGCTATGCACCTCAACTAAGGAATATTTACCGAATAATACTCGTGTCTTTTTATGCAGCAAAGCGTCCACCAATTACTTGGCCTTGGCATATCGCCGGGCTGGCTGTTGTAAATTGTCTTAGATTACTGGGACAAACTTTGAATACAGTCTCCATTTTGCAGTGATCTGCACTCGGGGTTTGCGACATTGCATGCAGGTTCAGATGTACTCGTTTCAGGAATTTACAAACATTTTTCAAGTTACACTGGAGTAATCCCAAAGATTCCGTGAGTTCTATTTTTGCATGCAAAAATATAAACTTGTGTATTCTCACGTAAAGAACAGAAGAGCAAGTTCACATACACTTCCTAACTTTTTTATTTTTATTTAGGGGAAGTATACTTTCCAGTGACCATCGAAAATGATTTACGACCCAATACTGGGGTAAACGTCCTACCTTTTTTAAGGCGGGAAGTGGTCCTAAAATAGGTTGAGACAACTCAAATGTGTGTATATTCACCCATTCCGTTTCGACAGGAGTCCCCTTGTGAGTAAACCCACTTATGAGTACAAAACCAGCTGTTCTGAACTTCAAAAGTGGTTTTACACTCATAAAATGCCATTTGCATGAATAAGCCAAACTTACACACACAAGAAGCTTTACGAATCGTGCTCTTTGGGTTTTCTTTTGGATAGTCCTTGTTGGGGTGCTCCGAGGAGAGGAGTTTTACAGAAGATGTCTGCCTTCTGCTGTGCTTTTCGGCCTGAATTATTTAGCAACACTTTGTAGGTGACCTATCATTTGTATGAATTGCCACAAACCTGAGATGTAGGTAGTCCAAATGGGAAGTGCTACCAAGATGGGGATTGGGCCTTGTATACTCTGAGTCTGTGATCAGTCATGTGGGTGCAGGGGCCTATCTTGGTCAGTAAGATTAGGTGGGTGTGAGCGTCAGGTTTTCCAATAACCATGCTGGCAAATCATGTTAAAATACTTTATACGACAAGCAATGCAGAAGGGGAGATTAAGAGAAGGTGGTTAAGGAAGCAGGGTGCAGATTGTAAGAAATACTTAAAAACAAAATACTTTGTGAAATAACCAACATTTTTACAACATTCAAAACAGAAACAAAAGACATAAGGCCAGATTTAATGCAAAATGAAAGTGCACGGCGCTATGCCAAATTTGGCAGCGTCCTGCACCGTCATTTTCATAACACAGGAATTCGCCATATTTACTAGAATATGGCGCCACCCAATGTTTCCCCCTGCTCCGGCGCTAAATTTGCTACTGTGCGCCAACGCAGCCACCCTTGTATCATAGTGCAAAGATGGCTGCGTTGTTTGAGAGGGAGATTGTTTTTGTGCAGGAAGGAACACCTTCCTGCACAAAAACAATCTTAAGTGGCAATTTGCTCTTGAGGCAGCGCCAAAATGCAATGGGTGTTGCTGGTGCACTCCCACAGCAACACCCATTGCACGCCCCTTCCACACAAACTGCTGCGTTTGAGGGGCCCATATTTACAAAGTCCCATATTTAAGTCACAAAAAGTGGCTTAATGCCACCTAGTAAATATGGAGCAGAGCATAGCACCACGGATCGTCACAAAAAGTGAAGTTCCGGTGGCGCTAGGGGCCCTTAAATATCCCCTATAGTATGTGGTTGTGTGTTTTTTGTCAGTGTATGTAAAAACCCCAGGTGAAATCCGACAGACTCCTCACCATACCAGACTGAAAACACCTGTCCCCAACTATTTACTAGAAAATAGATTTACTAGGGGGGGGTGTAGCACCCCAAACATACCCTGAAGATACGTCCCTATCTGCATGTGTGCACCCGTGTGCATGGCTTTGCGTGGAGGTTGTGGTGATTTGATTTGTCACCTATTCCGGGCTCTTCAGTTCTCTTTCCTTTCTTTGGACATGCTGTGGGGTATTTTTGTAGAATGGCATGGGCAGGATCAAGGGGAAAGGAGAATAAAGGGGTTGGTTTCAGGGTAGAATACTGCAGAACTGGTGGAGAGAAAGGGAGAGGGTGGTGTTGCCAGGGCACAACATGTAATGCCAGTTCTCTGCTGAAAGCACAACATGGCACAGCGGGCAAAAGATTTATGTGCTCGAGTTTTGGCAGGGTTGAAGGCGATAAAATCGGTAAACACCTTTGAGCAGACAGCTGTTGTGATCTGTTGTGCTGGCTATGTTCGGTGCAAGTTTGTGTTTCTTCTCTTCAAGCTGTGTTGTTTGTGTTAATGACTTCTGGTTGTTTGTAATGCTATAGTAAAGTGACATTCCACTATGCCATGCTGTTTATGTGATGACTGCTCACCTCTTGTGTTCTGTTGTGCTGTTGTCAGTGCTTTAGCGTTGCCTAGGGCGGATATATGATGGAACATCGCTTGCGTATATCAATCATGCCTTAACAACACGGTCTCAATAATGACTGCGTCTTTACCATGCACGTCTTTACCACGCATGCCTTTACAACGAATTGCATTGTAAAAGTATATTAAGTGAAGGAACATGCATGGTAACTTCTCCCCCGCCCTACCCCCCTACACCTGATACCATACTCCACCCCATCCAAGCCCTTAAAACTGCCCCTTCCATCCCCTTCCCTGACCCCTAAACCCTCCCCACCCGAGCCCAAAAAGTAACCCTGCCCTGTCCTAAAAACTACCCCTATCCCCACCCTGAACCCTAAAACCTACCCTGTCCTAAAAACGACCCAATCCCGCAACCCGACCCTGTACCCTAGAACCTACCCTGCACTGTTTTAAAAACTACCCTGAATCTCTAGCCCCGCCATGAACCCTAAAGCTTACTTACCCCACCCATCGTAAAAACTACCCAGACCCCCTGCCCTGAACCCTAAAACGTACTCCACCCTGTCCTAAAAACTACCCAGGCCCTCTCCCACCCTCTACCCTAAAACCTACCCAGTCCTGTCCTAAAACTACCCGATCCCCCCTCCCCCGCCCTGTACCATAAAATCCAGCATCAGCCATTACCAGTTTTGACATTGTCGCCAATGCTGAACTGGCAAAACATTTGAAAAGCCAATAGGTCGGCAATGGCAAAGTCAAAAGGAGAGACTGCTGGCTTTGCTAATGCCTGTTAATTCCAGAAATGCATCGTGTTGAATAACAAAGAAGGTTTAGGCTTTAGGTAACACCTAGACTGGCAGAATAAACCAACGTAAATAGCCGTTGTTTCTGGATCATTTCCGACAGGTTTCTCGAGGTTTTACGGTTCTTTGCAGTACATTGAATTGATTGGAGCTGATAATGTGAGATTGTGCTTGCGTTTGTCGTCTGAGCGGGGCCTGCTGACCGCCACAGCTCCAGCTGAATTGTTGGACTCAGCACTCACCGATGATAAACAAAGCAGAATACCATAAACAATGGAAACCAATTACCTGTGCTTCTATTACTTGGATAACCTAAATCCATAAAGCGTGTTAAAATGCAACAGAACGTGTAAAGCCAGTGAACTGAAAGTTGCACATAGATCTCTGCAGTTGGTGCATTAGTCCACTGAGTTAACTTTATGCGCCGCAACTTGCAACCTGTTGGCGTCATATGCGTTTCTTCAGTTAGTCATCCCCCGATCTAGTGTATTTAGATTAAAATGTATCATCTACTAGTTCTACTTACTTTTCACAAATTAAATACTCGCCGTGAAAGCGTGCTTTACCAGCGGTGGATGCAGCCTGCATCATTTATGGATGTGGACTGCGGCCTTCTAAACCAAAATGTCAGCATGTACCTGCTTTTTTAATGAATTAAGCATTGTCATTGTTTCACTGTGTGGAGAGAGCATCAGGGTGGGTGAGTGGAGAATATTCTGATGAGTGTACGGAGAGGTGGCTGATTTTTGAGAAGAGGCATCTGGGGCCTCATTACGACCTCTGCGGTCTTTTTCGAAGACCACTGAGGAACTGCCGTGCTGAAGACCGCCAGTGCAGGAGGTTTGCCGAGCGGCATATTATGACTGCTGGCAGCCCTCCATCCTTTTTCGGACGGAGAGCCGCCAGTAGTCATACTCACGGTCGGCGGGGAAGTGGAGGTTGCTCCACCTCCACCGCCCGTCATCAGAACACCGCCCACTGAATTACATCCCATGATTTGGTGTGGCGGTGTTCTGGTGATGGGGAGCTGGCGGCGGAGCAGCCCCCATGGATCCCGTCCCCTCCCGGAGGATCAACGGACAAGGTAAGTTGATCGTCCGTTAGGAGAGGGGGGTGCTGTGTGTTGTGTGCGTGCATGGGGGTGTGCGTGTGAGTATGTAGAGGGGGTGTGTGAGTGCATGTATGCATTCAGGGGGTGTGTTGTGTGTATGGGAAATGTGTGTGGGTCGGTCTGTGTGCATGTCTGTTTGTATGTGTGCGGGTATGTGTTGTTGCAGTGTATGTGTGCGTGTTGGGGTGTGTGTCTGTGCATGTTGGGGGTGGGGGTGGGGAGGTTGTGTATGTATGTGCATGTTGTGGGTGGGGTTGGGGAGGGTGTGTATGTATGTGCATGTTGGGGGTAGGGGTGGGGAGGGGGGTCCTGCCACCTTTGGGGGTTGGCAGGGGGGTTGGGGGAGGACTCAGGGTGGGGGAGAGGGGTTGGGAGACCCCTATCAGTGCCAGGGAAGGAATTCCCTGGCACTGATAGTGCATACCACCATGGATTTCATGGCAGTTCCAAACCACCCGAAATCCATGGCGGTATGCATGGTCGTGATACCGCCGGCGGTCTGGTGCCCGCTGCCGGGCTGGAGACCGAAGTCTCCAGCCCAGCAGGTCGTCACCGCCCTGGCGGTCGGAGTGGAGAAGTGGCGGATGACCATGCGGTAACCGTCATGGTCATAATTCCATTTTTTTTCCCGCCGGCCTGTTGCCGGTATTACCGCCACTTCTCCCCCGTCCGCCAGGGTTGTAATGAGGGCCCTGGTGTGTACGAGTTTTGTCTGTGTTTGTACATGCAAGGAGAGGTAGCTGGTGTGGACGTATGGAGAGGTACCTGCTGCAGATGTTTGAGCAGCATTTGGTGTGGGTGTGTGCAGAACGACCTGGTGTGGTGTCTGAGAGGTAGGTTTCTGGCAAGAGTGTGTGGAGAGGCATCTAGTGTCTGTGTATGTGTGTGGAGAGGTACCTGGTGTTTTTCTGTATGTACGTGGAGAGATACCTGGTGTGTTGTGTCCGTGTGTTTACGTGTGCACAGAGAGGTATCAGGTGTGGGTGTGTACAGAGGTATCTGGTGTGTGTGTGTGCAGGTATGTGGAGAGGTATCTTATGCAGGTGGGAGGAGAGGCCATTTGGTGTGGTTGATAGAGAGAGATCTGGTGGGGTGGTCGGAGAAGTGTTGTGTGTTTACGTGTATGTATGAAGAAGCAGCTGGTGTGTTTGTATCTGTATTTGTGTGTGTGTGTGTGCACGGAGAGGTATCTAGTGTGCATGTTTGGAGAGGTATCAGATGTAGGTGAGTGGAGAGGGATCCGGTTTGGGTCTATGCAGGGGTATCTTTTGCATATCTGTGCATCTACGGAGAGGCAACTGGTGTGTATGTGTGCGTGTAGAGAGATCTGGTATGTGGAGAGTCAATAGTTATGCAATGTTGTTTTATAGATGGAAAACATCTCTCGCACGCGAAGGGAAGGTGCATGTTTCATTAGTCACACGATAAGACTTATGATGGGGCCATAGAGGGGAACGGGCTGCACCCCAGAGGGTCCCATACCTCTCCTACAGACGAAATCACTGTAGGGCATACGTTGACTCCGTGGATTTATGGTTCCAACCGTGTGTACGCTCTTTCTAAGAAAGGCGGAAATATATGCTTTAGTTCAGTGGTTCCCAACCTTTTGATTTCGGTGGACCCCCACTTTAAGATTAATGGAACCCAGGGACCCCCACTGAATCATCATGGGAATCCGGGGACCCCCTCCTGAGCCATTACTGGAAGCTGGGGACCTAATTTGTCAATATTTGTTAATATTTTTTAATTTTCTAGGCTCTCGCCGACTCCCTGAGAAGGCTTTGCGGACCCCCTGGGGTCCCAGGACCACAGGTTGGGAACCACTGCTTTAGTTCATAATGTGCTCTTGTGGAATTAAACAGTGGAAGAGCTTTCATTAGCTCAGGTGACTCTGACAATGCAAATACAGGATTTTTTCTTTTTTTTTCCTTCTGAACCCTCGTACTTTCGGTCTTGTACAGCAGCAGAACACTGCTCAAGTTGGGACTGGAATGTGACTGGAATGTATAATTAATGGGTTCGATCCTATATAATGACCTTCCATCTGTCCCACAATGCATTGTTTTTATTTTCCTATGAAACATTCTCTCTGAATTCAGACACTATCAATGCGGATGCTCCAGGAGCCTGTCAATGGATCAGCAATATGTGGCAGCAAGCAGACATCCAAAATTCCTCCACCAGGCATTTCAAATATTTTGACGGGCCTGGGTCAAAACATAACGGGCCCCACATATTACGAACACCAGTTTCTAGGTTTACAGAAAATGCTCTACAGGTAAAAGAAAACATGGCAGCTCCAGCATCTGGCGCCATCTAGTGGCTTCAGCTGTGACCGTTGTCAAGAATAACAAATAGAGCCGGCTTACTTCAAATTCCATAAATGAATTTTGCTGCAGATCTGCGGGATCCTAATAAAGGATTGCAGGTGAGGTCGTGAGGAACATTACACCATCTGTCCCTTCCGACCCCCTGAAGGCTCCCCCCACCACTCTGGCTCACCCTGCCCACTTGTGGACTGAAGGCATGACAGGTGTCCGTCAATCACTGTTTGCGGGCACAGCCCTTTTAATTCACCCGTGAGGAGGAGTTCTGCCGCCCTCTCCACAGGTAGGCGCTATCATCTTTATGAATACAAACTTAATATAGAAAGGGCTCACCTGGGTATGTTGTTCATTGCCTCCCGGTATGACGGCGTCTCCTTACTGTGTAGATCAAGAGGCTTGCATCCTCCGCTTTCAGCTATTGACATATGGTTTCTGAATTAAAGAAATTGATTTATAAAAAAATGGTGATTTTAGGTTTTCTGGTTTATCTTAAAAATACACTAAATGAAACAAAATACTCTGAGATTTACCGAGCCTTTCAGTATCAAAACATAGGCCTCATTTGGATAAGAGTGCTTATTAAGGTACTGCACCTGTAACTCTAGTAAAGTATCCTCCGGTGGACATTACACTGACGGAGGGGAAGTACCTGTACCCTGCTTCTTGAAGGATTATATTTACCACTATTCTCTCCATCATATACTTATGGCCTGATTTAGAATTGGGTGGTTATGGAAAATGTACTAAACGTGGATGGAAATCTACTATTGAGGCTAACTCTGCCATCCTGTCCTATGATGGGAGAAATTCGACAGTTTTCTTCCCCTCCTCATTGATCAGGTTCTCCAGAAATTGGAAGATTTCACATTACCTCTTGAGTCTAAATCGGTGCCAAGGTACTTGATTCAGATCATATTTTGCTCATAAAATGCAGAGGACGCTGTTCCTGGTCACACTCGTTCTATTCCAAGATCTGATCCCAAACAATCATGGCGTCTAACTTCACTGCACTGCTCACTATTATAGTACTGTATGGGCTCATTTTAATCTACGCAACACCTTAGTTTGAGGCGGCAGGACATTGTAGTTGGTGAATCCGACTGGGGGAATATTAGTACCACATTTATTAAACCCTATATGTTTTACTGTTTAATTAGGACTTCTGCATCTCTGCATTGGAATTTAACTCGAGAATCCAGCCTTGCCGACTGATAATCCTAATGATTTCCACCTTTCCAACATGTTTTCCTTGTGCAAACTTGCAAAGGCGGAACCTTACGTCAGTGTGCAACTTGGATTTTACTCAGATTTACCAACGCTCTCAGAATAAATTGGCATTTCAGGCTGCCAAGTTATCTTTCAAAACCCAAATCTAGAATCTTCTGTGGTGAGGTCCTTGAGGCAAGGAGGGCGAGGGAAGATTATGAGGTTTATTTCACATGCTTAATTTTGTATTGTCCTTGCAGGTATGGCAAGAGGGCCAGTCCAGCTGAGGTCCTGATATCTGACCTGCTGTATGGAGACAACGTAGACAACCCCACACGATCACGGTAAGCATACAGCCTTCCATTGCAAACAGTGCTCTACAAGATCGCAAACTAGGCTTCATTGCTGTGACTGAGGCCCAGTAGATTATTCAGAAGTTCTTCTTACACTCATGAGTCCAAGGATATACCTAGCTCAAAAAAGGCGAGTGATTGGCAGCACTGTGCACAGGCAATCCAGCTGGAAAAGATAGTAACAAAATACATCAAAGCGATCCATTCAGTGAGATGGTGCCCCAGTCGTAGACAAAATCACACTTGAACAGTCTGCAGTCAACAGCACTTGACTTTTCTCAAACAGATTGTTAGAAATGGGGTCTCTACTTGGCAGTGGTTTGCACTGTGTCCAAGTACTGACCCTCACTATACTCAGGGCAAGGGAGTCACACAGCTCAGAAAACCCCTGCTCACCCTGTTGGTACCTTGGCTCTAGCAATTTGGCTTATCTCAGAGGCACTGTGTAAAGTACTTGCACACACACACACACACACACACACAGTAAAAACAACACAAAAGTACACCACACTAGTTTAGAATAAAAGGCATTATTTATCTGAGTAAAACAAGACCACGATGAAAAAAATCCAATATACACATGTAAAGATACAAAGTTTCAAAAGTTAAATCTAGTGTAGCGCTTAGAAAGACAATAGCTCCAACTGGAACTATCAAAATGTCTTGATGGAGTCGCTTCTAACAATCTGGCGCCACCAGCGAGGGAGCGTAGCCGGCCACAGAGTTGCATAGATCCCAGTTACAGTACCTTGGAAAATGGTGAGGAAACAAAGACATTGCACGGAGTCGGGGAGTTGAGGTGTCGCTGGAGCAGGTGCAGCGTCTGTTCCTTACTGCCACCAGGGAGGTGAGGCATCAGTTCCTCACTGCTATGCAGGGGAGCTGAGGTGTCAGTTCCTTACAGTTGCAGAAGAGGTGATGCGGCGTCAATTCCTCACGACAAGGTGGGGTTGATGAACCCAGCAGGTCAAGACACAAGGCGTCGACTTCCGGTGTCATGATCACACCACGGGGCCTCAGGTGCTGCAAGGAAGTCAGGTGCCACAGACATCAGTGTCACAGCACTCTGGACTGACACTGTGGTGGCACTTAGGAGCTGCTGGGGCAGCATCGGGCCTGCGTTGTAAGATTGCGGTCACTACACTCAGTGGGGACCACAGCTCCGATGCAGGCAGCGGTGCTGGGTCAGAGAGCGGCACCTATTCCGAAGTTGTTCTGGAAGTCGATGCACTAGTTTCTTCCTTGTTGCACCAGAACTCATTCCCAAGGGCATTGGAACTGGATTTGGCACCACTTGGCACGTCAGGACTCACAGCAAGAGAGTCCAGGTGCTGGCAGATGAAGTGTTTGATGTACTAGCAATAAACAAGTATCCCTGCACCTTTCTGCTGGTCACAATGTTGACCGCTTTTCAGAGTTAACCATTGTTGTTTCTTTTTCACAAGAAAATTATTTTTTCTTGTTCAGGGACACTCACACACTCTAGTAGTGGCATTCTCCTTCATCAGGTCCACCCTGGCTCGTAAAGGCCAAGGTGAGCTCAACCGACTTGCAGGAGCACTTTTGAAGATCCTACCGGGGTCTAAAGATGAAAATGCCTTACTTGTCACCAAGGTGTCCCTTTATTCACAGTGACAGTAGGTATGATTAAAACTAAGAACAATAAGGGGTTCTCTAGTTTTTTATTGTCGTATGACCCTATTCTTTATATGTCTATTGTTTATGTGTAGACAAGCCCCTGCATAGGCCATAAAGGCTTTCATCAGGACATATGCGTTTTTATTGCCCTGGCTGGTAGTCAGACAAACAGCATGCATAATACACTGAAACACTGCATGCAAGGCGTGGCAACTTCACTCACCTGTCAGGAAAGAATGAAGCACACTTGTGGTCCCATTTTGAGTAACCACCTTGCTTATCTGAGCGTGTAAGGGTCACGCCCCTGTAGCCACACATTCATCAAGGGGACAGCACAGAGGTCAATACCTATAGGGTGAGAGGAACTATAGGTATTGACCACTGCACAATTCGAAAACCAACTTCACCAAAAGATGTATTTTTAAATTGTGAGTTCAGAGACCCCTAACTCCTTTTCTCTACCTGCCCCCAAAGGAAAATTACACTTGAAAGATATTTCAAGAGAATCACCATGTTACCCTATGGGAGAGATAGGCCCTGTAATAGTAAAAACCGAAATTAGCAGTATTTCACTATCATGACATGTAAAACACACCGGTACATGACATGCCCTTTAAATTCCCTACACAAGGGCTACTTTGGGCCTACTTTAGGAGTAATGTACAGGTAATAAAAGAGATGGTTTGGTCCTGGTAAGTCAGTGCACTTGCCAGGTCGACATGGCAGGTTAAAACTGCACATACAGAGATAGATATGAGCCATAATATGCCATTCATGAAGAAACCAATCACCAATACATTTTAGACAGAGAACATATGCACTTTAGCACCCAAAGCCAACAAAAACAGGTCAGGACCAATAGTAGGAACAAGGTAATACATTTAGGGAGAACCCAGCAAAAAGAGCCAGGTCCAACACAGATGATTTAGGAGTCACCAATCCTACATTGTGCCCAATCAGAGTAATCAACAGTTCTCGACGTTGTACTGTGCCCAGCTGACGGATAGACAATCCCTAATTCTAGAATATGTCCAAATGATCAATTGGCAATCCCCAACAGTAGGCTTTTCTCAGCAGACTGTTCAGCACTAGAGTATGCTCAAACATTGGCAGATTGTCCCAGACAGATTGATTGACAGTCCCCAACAATAAACTATCCTCAAAAGATCAATTGACAGATTGAAACACAAGACTTTGTGCATCATATACCTACACAGGCCCACTGGTCCCAACAGATCTACTGACAATTGTGAAGTCTAGACTATGCTAAGCAGTGTAATCTGTGATCCTCAACACTGAACC
Source organism: Pleurodeles waltl (assembly GCF_031143425.1). NCBI lineage: Eukaryota > Metazoa > Chordata > Amphibia > Caudata > Salamandridae > Pleurodeles > Pleurodeles waltl. The sequence continues at coordinate 206,512,807 of NC_090445.1, read as the reverse complement.
ATGCCCAGAAGATCTAGTGATAATCTCTAGTGAGTGACTACGATTCTACAGCAAGTAGATTATTCTCCGAGAACAAGATAGTACTGCAAGCCTGTAATACTGCATGTTGCCATAAGGGCTTCAATCAACAACCTGTTAAGCATTACTTCTTTAGGAAAACTGAAACATTCTATACTTGTAAATAAGGAAGATGACAGTTGATCATGGGCTTGGAATCCTTTTTCTAGTACTAGTGGTGGCTAGACTCACATTGCATTTGCAGAGTTCCACACCAAGATGTGGGCAGAGCCAGATGCAAAGCGCAAAATATAGACACTGAGGGCCATATGTACAAAAGCTTTTTCCCATAGACACAGAATGGGTAAAATCCTTTCGTACATCTGGCCCTGAGTGTGAACATGCAGTGCTTGCAAAAGTATTGGGGAGCAAAGAAAAATAATTTCAAATGTGTCTGTCTCATAATGGGCAAAAGAGCTGGAGATAATTGGAACAACATCCACAACTAAGTGGAGGCTCATTTGATTACTCAGTAATTATAGGGAGTGCCAAGAGATAACTGTGTTAACAGACTCAGAGTAAGGTTGTTACTGGTCAATCACAGTAGCTTGAGGAATCAAGTGCTAATCTCTGGAACATCGTTACCAATAACAAACCAATATTGCAAAGGATTAATTTAACTGGTGGAATTTATGAACTCTTTTGCCACCTTAAATCACATTAGCGTGTTTCCCTCACTGACAGCTAAACAGTCTAACTCCATGCCATCAATACATTTATCTGACAGTATGCTGTCAATACTGTAACCTGAGGCATACATCCAAAACCTAAGACCAACTTATTAAGTGTAGGTCCTTAACATCACATATCAGAACCACATACAATTCAAGTTGAAATACAGCACTAAAAACAAAGCTGATGCCACAGATGGATTGCTACATGAGTTGAAATACTTTCAACACATCCAGAAGAAGGCCCTAGAGAATGATTGAAGGCCAAAACATTGTCGATATTTCAAGATGACTTTAGGCAGGCAATATTGTAGTCCTGTATAGCCATTATATTGTGTAGAACCAAATTTGTTCAGAATGTCAAATACAATAGTTGTAACACCAAAGCATACCATATCTGACTAACCGTTTTACATCTATCTATCTATCTATCTATCTATCTATCTATCTATCTATCTATCTATCTATCTATCTATCTATCTATCTATCTATATGCATATATATATATATATATATATATATAATAAACACATACATATATATAATATATATATATAGAGAGAGAGAGATACTGTATCAAAATATTGTGAAGGTAACTAGTGATATTTTAAGTATGACAATACAATGTGTGAGCTTACTCTAGTGGAATACAGGGTGAAGTAAGGACCAGGGGAGATTTGGCACAGTCATTTTATGACAGTTTCTTAATTCTGAACAAACAATAGTAGATGCTTGATCAATGTTTCTCTTTCTGTCTGCAGATATGACGACTCCTACATATGGTGACTGTGGCTCATCCCCCGCTTACCTGTCTTCTTTTTGATGTACCAATTATTGTTTTTATTGCGTCATTTTTCGATTTAATTGACACCCAATGAACCCAATCTGTACAGAGCGTCTTCCTTCTCCAGGTTCCTGTTGACCGACCGGTTTCTGCATTGCCACCCACTCACTGCTACTTAGAGAGAGGATCCATCATGGTGCGGGTTATGGTGTTGAGGGAAGAGCAGAACCCCAATGTGGGACACGTTGGAAACTATCCAATGAAGGCGAAAGGGATTTGGTGGGTGCGTGGCATCTGCTCTCGTTAATATTGTGAAAATGTGTGTGTGCTGTTCCAAAGTGAGGGCCGGCTGCGGTTATTTCTGGAAGGCTGTTTCTGTTGCTGACTCTCTCTGTTTTCCGTGAATTCTCTGATCCACGATCATAATAAAGAGCAAGTTGAACGGAGAGTGTTACTGCTAATTTTATGCTGAAGAGAATGCAGAGGGATTCATATGGTACAAGAGGGCATTATCTCTGAAGAGCTTAGTGACCTGGGTTCTGTCTAGGTGAAAAGACCCATCTTATGAGATAAACACCTTCAAGGACATAAGCGCAGTGAGACAGCATTGAGGGCCAAAGTGTGGAAACCTTAGTGCATTGGTCCTGAAAAGATGGATTGTCTCAGGGATATAAATGCTGGAAGGAGAACCTGGTCTACTGGAAGGCACTGTTATACACATGGATGCTTTCAAAGGGGAGGGACAACCTGAGGGACCAACGTGCTTTAAAAGTGGATGTGCTTGAACTGCAGAATAGTTTATTCCAGGATGATAGATAATGCATCAGGAGGCCCACAGATCCACCCAGGTACAAAATAGCAATTGACTCCTGAGGAAGGCAGAGCACAAAACGTCTTTCACATATAGAACTTTAAACACTACATTCCACATCCATGTAAACAGGTACCACACGCTTGCCAACATACAGTTCCAAATCATCTGCTTGCAGCAGAAAAAACATTCCCTATTGCTTCCCACGTACCTACTGCTCCCAATCCTTTCACATCTTTTATTAAATCAGTAATGTTCTTAATCTACTTCTCCAAATCCTTCCTGTTATCAGGGTTGTAAGTATAGCACTGCTGAACATTTAGCATCTGACAGACTACGCCCTCTTTTGCAAAAAGGATGTCTAATACATCTATTTTGGAAAACCATAGATCTAATCTTTACCACCTCAGTATTTATAACTAAAAATGCTCCATCTTTATTGATGAACAGCGTATCAACGACTCTGTCCACTTTCTAACCTTGTTACAATTCAGTATCACTCCTATAGATGGAATAACTGCACCAAAAATGCCTCCAACAATTTTACTAGCACCTCTTTTCATTCTGCCACATTCACTCCTTGCGGGATTGTCAAGATGTCTCACATGGTAGATTTTCGGAAAAAAACGACTCCCATATAACATGTCCCATACCATATTCATGGTAACCTGTAATATGCATTTTCCCCAGAAACATAATAAACTTCAGGAATAATGGGATCCTCACCATCTAAATATAATTCCCATTTTTTTCTCATTTCAAAAGTGTGATCGCATTCACTCTTGCCTACAAAATTTGTGTCTAATTTAGATTTTCTAGTGAATATATATAATTTATCATGATGTTGCCAATCTAATGCAAAAGCTGCTATATCTCATGCTACTTTACGTTCTATCTCCTCCTTAGTCCATATTGGTGTATGTGTGTGATTTGCAGCTCTAGACATCCTACTACCCACCACTGAATCTATAAATTTCTTTTCCACTAATGCCAATGTACATATTAAATTCTGTCTATTAGCATACACAGTGTCTAAAGTATTAGTAGGTTTAAAGAAGTGTCCAACTATTTCTAGTGTTTTATTATCTGATTGCCGATTCAAATGTTTCAACAAAGGAATTTCAGCGAAAACCAAGTCATAGTTTGAAAAGTAATATTGAAGATATCCCTTTCAAAAGAATAGGCTCAGCAATAAACTACATGATACACCATAAGTCAAAGGAATATGATGACAGGTTATACCCTCTGCAGTGGATGCAAGTAATTGCATACATACACAGCAATTCCTAGCATCCATTGTGTCAACACACTCACAAAGCAATTCAGAATAATATATGCATTTCATTTATATGTAAGTCTTTCTCATCAAATAAAGGCAAACTATCATCAGTGGGTAGTGGTGCTTTAGGAACATCTGTGGGCCTAATCTCTTCTATTCTAGAATGTGTAGGTAACCTCAATCCTATAAGCAAAGCATTTAGGCCCATATTTATACTTTTTGACGCTAAACTGCGCTAACGCAGTTTAGCGTCAAAAAATTTAGCGCCGTCTAACGCCATTCTGAAGCGCCATGCGGGCGCCGTATTTATGGAATGGCGTTAGCCGGCGCAAGCAGACCGGCGCTGCCTGGTGTGCGTGGAAAAAAACCACGTAGACCAGGCAGCGCCGGCGTTGGGAAAAAATGACGTTAGGGCGTCTTAAAATGGGGCAAGTCAGGTTGAGGCAAAAAAATCACCTCAACCCATTTGGGCCATTTTTTTACGACGCCCAGACGCCATTTCATGACTCCTGTCTTAGTAAAGACAGGAGTCATGCCCCCTTGCCCAATGGCCATGCCCAGGGGACTTGTGTCCCCTGGGCATGGTCATTGGGCATAGTGGCATGTAGGGGGGCACAAATAAGGCCCCCCTATGCCACCCAAAAAAAATAAAAAAATATAAAAAATTATACTTACCTGAACTTACCTGAATGTCCCTGGGGTGGGTCCCTCCATCCTTGGGTGTCCTCCTGGGGTGGGCAGGGGTGGCAGGGGGGGTCCCTGGGGGCAGGGGAGGGCACCTGTGGGCTCATTTTGAGCCCACAGGCCCCTTAACGCCTACCCTGACCCAGGCGTTAAATAGTGGCGCAAATGCGGGGTTTTTTGACCCGCCACCTCCCGGGCGTGATTTTTGCCCAGGA